>NC_016088.4:51639676-51995245 GCF_000004515.6 Glycine max | reverse complement strand
TCTTGTTTTTTCAAGAAAAAAAATATTTATACGTATCCGTATTTCTATATATATATATATAGGAGTGTCATATGTGTTTGATTGCATTGATCAATAGAAGCATAAAAAATCAACTACCTTAGAAAAGGAGTGAAAGGAAGAAAAGAGAAACAAGAATGGAAGTGACACAAGTACTGCACATGAATGGAGGCTCGGGAGAAACAAGCTATGCAAACAATTCCTTAGTTCAGGTATAAATGCATGTTTAATAACAAGTAAAATCTCATCATCTTCTACTTTTTTTTTCTCCATTGCATTCATTAATTGGCAATTAATTTTATGTTCATATATATGTTTAGACAAATTAATTTTTGCTAGCTAGGTTAAGAAACTTTGATAGTAATAGCAAAGAGCTATGCAGAAAGTTTGATATTTATTGGTTGGAACTGATCTGAATGAATGAATATTGCAGCAAAAGGTGATTTGTTTGACAAAGGGTATGAGAGAGGAAGCCATAAGCAGCCTCTACCGCAGCATGCTCCCAAGAAGCCTTGCAGTTGCGGACTTGGGTTGCTCTTCTGGACCAAACACTTTCTTCGTGATATCTGAAGCTATAAAATCGGTGGAGAAGCTTTGTCGAGAACTGAATCATCAGTCACCAGAATACCAGATCTACATGAACGATCTTCCCGGGAATGATTTCAACAACATCTTCAAGTCCCTTGACAGCTTCAAAGAGAAACTGTGTAATGAAATAATAGAAGCTGGGCATGGAATTGGTTCATGTTTTTTCAATGGGGTTCCAGGTTCTTTTTATGGCAGGATCTTTCCAACCAAAAGTCTGCATTTTGTTCATTCCTCGTACAGCCTTATGTGGCTATCCAAGGTATACTATAATTTCTCTGTTAATTTTTTTTTGTAGACCACACATAATATTCATTTGACTGTAATAATTTCACGTTAATTAATCTATGTGTTCAGTGAATATTATGTTAACTATACAATAGCACCAGATTATTATTACAAGTCCTATAGGAGTGACAAAGTATTATATTTTCCTCACAATAAAATCAATTTTTTGTGTAAAAAATTGAAATAAATTAAATAAACTTTCTATAGATATCCTGCGCAACACACCTTTCTATAGGAGTGACAAACTTATTACAGATGCAAGATTAAAATAATTATGTGTTTATTGATTATTAATTAGGTTCCTGATGGTGTAGAGAACAATAAGGGCAACATTTACATGGCCAGCACAAGTTCCTTAAATGTCCTTAAGGCTTATTACGAGCAATATCAAAAGGATTTCTCGTTGTTTTTGAAGTGTCGAGCGGAAGAAATCGTGGAAGGGGGTCGTATGGTTCTGACATTTTTGGGAAGAAGAAGCGACGATCGATCTAGCAAAGAGTGTTGCTATATATGGGAACTTTTGGCTATGGCTCTTAATGATATGGTCTCGAAGGTACTTATGAAAAAATGGTTAATGAAGAATAGTTTGAAAATAATTTTAATATTTTATTAAATAAGATAAAATTGGTTAAAATTTATTTATATTTAAAATTAAGATAAAAATAAATCTTTTTGTTGATCGAATGAAGTATAATCACAACAATCATGTGTTATATAACTTTAAAAAGATCCTAATTTAAATTTATATTTTTAAATACAACTAGTACTATCTTAATTTGTACATTGTACATAATAAATATTTGTTTTTATATAATTAAAATTAATAATAAATAAATATTTTAAATATATAAGTATATTAAAATTAAAATTTATGATAAATATTTTAAATGTTTAAATATCTTTTAGTCATTGTAATTTAGTATTTTTTTGTTTTTCATTCTCATAAAATTATTTATTTTAATTTTTAATCCTTATAAATTATGTTTATTTTAATTTGTGTCCTTATAAAAATTTATATAACACTTATTTCATTGTTCTTTAAGGACTAAAACAAACATAATTTATATGAACTAAAAATAAAAAAATATTAAATTATAAAAACTAAAAATATATTTATGAGCAAATTATACTTATCTTTCCAATGTTTTTGACTTATTATACACATATTTCTCATTAATTAAAATTTATTTATATTTAAAATCAAGATGCAAACAATTTTATTTTACATTCCAGATCGAAGGTTGTATGACCACACCAATCATTTGTTGTATAGCTTTAAAAAATCCTAATTTTAAGTTACCTTTTTAAATATAATTAGTACTATTTTAATTTGTATATTCTACATAATAAATATTTGTTTATATAATTAAAATTTATGATAAATAAATATTTTAAATATCTAAGTATATTAAAATTAAATTAAAATTTTTAAAAATATTTTAATATATAAATTATATTTTAGCTTTATAACAATAATTTCAATTGTGATATTTAATTATTTTTAAATTAAAACGAATGAGCGGTTAAGAAATTAAATATTCAAATAAAGATAAAAGACTTGTAATTTAAGATGACTAAGAAATTTTTTTTTAATTACTACAATAGTGAGCAAAAGCAACTCTCACATATAAAAAGTAGCCCATTACTACAATAGTGTGAATTATATATTATCTAATCATATATTGTAATGTGACTTACATCGTATATTATTTAGTCAAATTCAATAAAATATTATCTAATTAATTTTAAATTAATAAATTGTAATTAAATATTATCTAATAAAATGATATGATCTAATTATATATAATAAATTGATCTTGTATTTATCTTTTATCCAACTTTAGAATAAATATATCTTTTACCAATAACTGGATGTAATAAAATTTTGAAATATGCATATTTTATCTTTATCTTGATTTTTTTTATTGTAAATAAGTTAAAAAAATATTATGCATTTGATAGAAAAAATTATAAATGATATTTTTTTTTCTATTTTTAGTTCATAAAAATCATTTAAATATAATTCAGACAATTATAACAAGTATATGTTATGCTTAAAATTTGAACAAATTAATTATTATCACACATGTATATGTTTTAATCAAGGTAATTACAAGTATTTTAAATTTTTATTATAATAAAAGAAAACAAATATGAGAAATAAATTTTATGTAATTTATTTAAATGTATTTACGTACAAAATTTAACATTATAACAATTAATTTAATTTATGATATTATTTCTTATGTAATATTTTTGTAATAAAATATATTTAATAAATTAATATTAAAATATTTAGTATCATATTAAATCTAATTACATTACAATTAGGTAAAAAGATTAATTATATTTTTAATTACATATTAATTATATTAAATATAATTAAATTAATTTTTTATTAGATATACTTGTTTTAATCTTGATAAAAGATATAATTGTTTTAATATTAAAGAAAATATATTTATGAGATCAATTTATTAGATATGATTAGATTATATTTTTTTATTAGATAAATTTAATATTTATAAGATAATATTTATTAAATTTGATTAAATGAATTGTCTGATATGATAATATAAGTTATCTAATATTCTATGATTGGATAATATATATGTTATAGTATGAATTATTTTTAATTCACACCAAAGAAACAGTTGAGAAAAAAAAAATCTTGAGAATATCAAATTAAAGAGAAAAAATATTGAAAAATATATTGTTTGAAAGAAAAAAAAAATCTTTTTGAACTATAAATAATACTAATTTATAGAAAGTAGAATTCTTCGTTGAGACTTATGGTTAAATTTTCCCAAAGAGAAATACCTGAAACTTTTTCCTGGTCCTATAGGGAATCATAAAAGAAGAGCAAATGGATACTTTCAACATCCCTCAATACACGCCATCCCCATCTGAAGTGAAATTTGAGGTTCAAAAGGAAGGTTCATTTAGCATTACTAGTCTGGAGGTAACGGTAGTACCTTGGAATGCCTACGATAACGGGAATGCTTTTGATTCTGAATGTGGTTTGTCTAAATCACTCAGTAATGGAGGGTACAACGTTACAAAGTGCATGAGGGCCGTAGCAGAACCTTTGTTGGTTAGTCACTTTGGAGAAGCAATCATTGAAGAGGTTTTTAGCCGGTATCAACAAATCTTAACTGAACGAATGTCTAAGGAGAAAACCGAATTTGTTAACGTGACCATATCAATGATTAGAAGAGCATGAATAAGAAGTTGCATATGTTTGCATATTTATGTGGTTTCTCATTAAAGCCTACCCCAAAAAACTTTCTTCATCGTGGTTGTTGTGTGTTTAATTGTAGGAAGTATTCGTGTGTGGTATCTCCTGTAACAAAACTAAAAGTATTCATGCATGTGTGGTTTCTCATTAAAACTGGGAAGTATTCTGTTACTATAAACTAATATCTATTGATTATGTTGTACCTCTGGCTTGTGATTATTAATTAGTGATTTATGGATATTATGATAACTAGTTCTCTTACGTTACATGAAAGTGAACTTATACCTCGCTCAAAAATGGTTTTGTGCAAAATGAACTTTTAATTTTATAAAAAACTTTTCTTTTTTTAATAATGGTAAAAAAAAAAGTGTTTTTTCGAAGAGAAATACTACTTCACTTTCACCAATCGAGTCATATCTAACATATTGATACTTAAAAGATTTTCCACAAAGGCGACCAAAGTTATAACTTATACAAATCTTTTATCACATGCAAATGTAGAAGGTTGGGAAATCATTAATTAACTCTGAGGGCAACCTTGGCCCCTCCAAAATTTTCATTAATTTTACAATGAAATATTTAAAAGAATATAATTACTCTGAGGAGAAACTTAATTTGTTTTTCTATCATTTGGCCCATTTCCATTATTGGCTAGTTAGCTCCACCCCATTAATATGCAAGTATAACATCATCTGCAGATAACTATATATATAAATTAAAGCGATAAAGCTAGTTTTAATTTAGATGCCTAATTACAGAAATATGTCATGTAGGTACCGACCAAAATAGGTCATGTAGGTCTGATTGGGGTGATTTTAATGGAGAATTAATTCATACGGAAAAATGACACAGGAAAAGATCATAATGTTATTTAGATGCAGGCTTGACAGTTTGTGTGCATGAACTAGAGTGATTCATCACATGTCTTCATCGTACACTACACTCTGATTTCGTTTCAGTAATGTTGAAAATGTTAGGTGCAGATGCTCTCGATGATCAAGAAGGCCATGGGTTTGAGAGATATAAAATTGATATAGTGGTGAAGAAAGAAGGAAATGAAAAAGAGATCGGAGTTTGAATCTTTTTGTTAACAAAAACTAACAATATGAATGACTAATATTTATCGATTAAAAAAAATTTAAATATATTTTTTATTCTTGATATATATTTATTTTTTACATTTGATTTCAATAAATTTTTATTTTGCCAAGAGTCTCTAATATTTGAAAAGTTGTGTGTAAAGTCTCTATGGTTAGAAAGAATTTGTTAATAGTTGATGTGACCGTTAACTCAATATGTTAATAAAATATCTATGATACCACATGTACTTTATGTCTAAGTTGAAATTTCATGTAGGAAATAGATTTTTTTAAAAAAGTAATTAACAAATATTATTTAGGATAAAAATTTAAATTAAGATTAAGAGGTCCAACATTGGCTCAAGGAAAATTGGGCAAATAAACACTGAGGGAACTTCATACAAGTTCAATTTTTCACCAACCCATTTCCCATAATCCCAAAATTAGCACCACCACCCAAAACCTCGTCTTTCACCATCGTGTCCAGGTTGATCTAGAATTTGACATTCGACACCATCTTTCTTAAAAGGAGATGCTAGTTGAATCGTCGTCTTGTCGCACTAACAATGAATAGAAAAGGACTCACACGATGAAGAAGAAACTCTCGTGGATGTCATTCTCTTCTCTAAACTGGAGAACATTCAACTCACACAAACACCCCTCAACAAAGTCAATACAACACTATACGAAGGTGCACCACTGCAAATCTTAGACCGTCATACTCTTCTTCTTTATCACGATCGATAACTAACTAGCGCTAGGGGAAGAAGACACAAGCCTCCTTCTATTCTCAAATGACAACGTTTTCATTATAAGAAACTCTAATCTTCTATTTTTTTCATTTTAATTTAATTAAAATATGATGTCATATTAAACGACACGTGATCAACTTAGATGACACATTTAATCTGACATGTTATCACAGGTAGTTTGTTGACGTGCCGAGTTAACACTCACATCAACAATTAATGGATCTCTTCTAATGGTAGAGATTTGACATAAATTTTTTCAAATATTAGGGACTTATCGCAAAATAAAACTTTATTAAAAACCAAATAAAAAATGAATATATATCAAGAATTAAAATCATATTTAAAAAAAAAAAGAAAAGAAAAAAGTCATGTGTTATGGGACAACAATGAATATGAGCATATCTCAAGCATGGAGAAAGAAGCTATGCTTCCTTCTTTGGTGGATGGGCGTGGCTGCGGCAATTGAAAAAGATTGGATACTATTTAGTCATGATCAGGCATTTGGAAATATTGTTACTGAGGAGGCCCTTGAATCTTTTACCAGTCGTGATCAGGCATTGCTCTGGGTGTTGTTGTCCGCCAAAACGTGTCCCTTGATCCACACCCAAGCCGAGTCATTATTTCATTATTTCCCGCACAGAAAATTAATAATTTATGGATACCAGTATGTTATATGACACGTTGTGAGAGAGGAAAAAAAGAGATAAATCAAAACTCATAAATGTATATGTTTTATAGGTTATATGATGTAATAGAAGGTGAGAGATAAAAAAAAATAATATATGAGTGTTGATTAAGTGTTTTAAAAAACTAAGTGTTAATGTATTATTATTCTTCCACATGCATTGTTTACTTGATTTGAAAAAAACACAAAAATCTCGGTTTAAGTTTTATTTAATATTTTTAGCCTAAATGTTAATAGTATTCCTCTTATGGTTTTTATAAGAGTTTGGCTTGGTATTATATCTAGAAGAATCAATCTATAATATTTTTTATTAATTTTTTTTACAAAAAATACTTTTAATTATGAGTCAGTTTTTTTTGTTCAATAAATAAAAAATAGAGAATATATTAATTTCTTTGAAAATTTAAGTTTTTCTTGTATAAAGAATATTTGGAAAAACTTACTTTAACTACTCACATACCTAGCAAAAATAATAAAAGTAATAAATATATTAATGATGATAAACTAAAAGAACTAAAACTAATAAAAATATTTTTTTTAAAATAATATATTAATATAAGGGATATTTTTAAAAATATATAAATTTAGAGTAAATTTAATATTACTACTAACTAAATTAATTATTTTTTATAATCATAATGAATTGGTTAATTAGATTTTTTTTTAAAAAAACCCGAGAGTAAATTTAATATGTATAAAGAATAATTCAATAAATTATTTTTTCTTAAAAGAAATCTTTACATCATTATAAGAGATTTTGATAATATTTTAAACAAGTGACAATACATTATTCATTTACTTTGTTAGTCAAACAGATAGAAGCTTAAAACTTTTTTGGGTCACAGCCCAGGGAAAAAAAAACAAGAACAATGAGGCTCGCGGGAAATTGCTTCCTACAGCCCCCTTTTTTGCTTCCTGCTCCTCTAAATGTTTTAAAATTCCCTCTTCCTTTATTCCAAAATAACCATTCCAAAAGTGTATCCCTGATTTAGAACATGAAAATCATATTTCAAATTTTTAGATTACATATCCCTATTTTAGAATAGTTATTTTGAAATATAATTTTATATTTCAGAATAACTATTTCGAAACAGGGATAAATAATCCAGAAATCTATTATAAAATATAATTTTCCTATTTCAAAATAGCTATTGAGTTTACCTTATCACCTTAAGTCGCTCACACATTCTTGACCCTCACCCCGAAACCATTCTCGTCCCTCATACGGAATCGATCCCATCACCAAATCCAAAATCTTATCGAATCCTTCGCCTGACTTTCCAAAGGTAGAACCATTCCTCTTCGAAAGCATACACAACCACACCTATGCGGTCGAATTATATTTTGCTCCTTTCAACCGAGGAATAACATAAAAAAATTTGGACGTTCACTTTTTCATGCCATTGTGCAAGATTTACAAAGAGAACCAGAAATATTGATATTCATTGTTTAACATCATTGTCTTTTACTTATCTAGATAATTGCTGGATAAAGAGGATTTCTTATCAATTGGACCAAATCATATCAGATTATGTATCTAACATTATTTCTGCGAATCAATAAATCCCAGCTCTTATCTTAAAAAAAAAAAAGTAGTGTTGGATGTGAATCCCTAGCTAACATATGAAAAATCAAATACGCACTATGTCACTCGATCTATACCTTGAAAAATAAAGAATGACTCTACGAAAGGATAATGGCTCTACATTGTAAAAAGAAAAAAAGACTTCGGTAGAGCTGTTCATTTACGTTAGAGAGTTGACAATGTCAATATACTTCACCAAATATCAACAAAAAAGCTAATAAAAAGCTCATTGGCTCCAATCGATTCTTGGTTAGTTCATCTAATTAAGTTGAAGAAACTAACATAACTCCGATCAATCATTTGACGATTGGTGTTTTCTCTATTCGACTATTCCTATGAAATCTATGCATAATTCCAATCCCGTCGTTTTCATGCTATGTCATTTCACAAGGATAATGCAAGTTGCAACAAATCGCAGACGGCAAAACCAACATACAAGAGAAACCTCATGTAAGGATTATAGGCGCCAACAAAACAAAAGACAAAATATTCTTCAAGTTTTGCTGAGAGCGGTAAAAAACCATACAAGAAAAAGATGTCAAAAGAGAGAGACTGTTATTTCCTCCTTGTTTTGCGTGGTTCACCTGAAATAATAATCTCTTAATATCTGAACATCAACAACGTTGTTGTTAAGTTCACAAAGCCGGTTGGATTATTTACTTAACATTCTATCGTTCTAGTGTGATCAGAACCAGGTGAGTGATTATTTCTCCATGGTTAAGAAGACAGTGTTGAAGGTTGACATCAGTTGTCTCAAATGCAAAACGAAGCTCCTCAAAATTGTCTCTTCCCTTCAAGGTAACAACAACACTAGTCCTTAATTAAGCTTTGTTTGATGAGTTGAATTAAAATTCAAAATGCATTATGCTATAGGTATATATATTAGGATTTAAAATTATACGATTCTGCTTCACGTATTGTTTTGATTAAATTAACCTCTGATTTTGATTGAATTGCAGGGGTGGATAAAATTGAAGCTGATGAAGGAAAGGGTACGTTGACCGTGACAGGGGATGCAGACCCATATGAAATAATAGTTCGCATAAGGAAAGCTGGCAAACATGCTGAAGTTGTGAGTGTTGGGCCTCCCCGGGACCCTCCAGTATGGCATAGTTTGGGCCTCATACTGATTGATGAATCGGTAAGTCCAATACGGGTTGGTCAATCCGTATTGAATTTACAGATTCACCAATCCGTGTCAGCTTTACCGAAGGATAAAAAAGAAATTTTGCTGTTTTCTGGGTGTACCAGCAATTATGCTGGGTGAGTTGCAACCTCCAATGAAAAATCTGAGGAGTCCACTCAGTCCAGTATCCACATGCCATATTACTATCCTCCTTACCAATCCATCTTGCACTATATTGTGATTTGTGACCATGTACACCAGTGCAGCAGAGTGCTCATTTGCGAGAAACTTGTAATTTCGTCCTTGGATCTTTTCAGTAGCTACCGTTAAAATTATAGAAACTAAAAACAATAATTACTGCATCTAGGCTCTTGCTAGATGAGGACAGAAGAATAAAGAGAGACGTTTTATCACGGTTAATTGAGAATTTGGGAATAGAAAATACTTAGCGGTTCTCAGGAAAAGGAATGAGGGGGATTTCAATTTTCAGCTAAAATGGAGAGAAATATAAAAGGCACAGCCTGTGGGAAAATTTTGAGAAAAATTGTCTTGGCTGATTTTTAGGAAGAATTATTATTGTTTTAGGTATATTTGGAGTTTGGGTTTATAATATAGATATGTTGAGACTGTTGATGGATACAAAAGTACTTTTGCAGTAAAATCTACAGTCCTCTTTCTTTTTCTTAGCAATTATGTACTAACACTTGGAAGAAAAATGAAGGATGAATCATCACCAAGAGTCAGGTACAAAAATTTTAAGTCTTAGGTCTATTATTTATGTGTGTACATATATATGGTAAAATTGATTTAGGCAATTCGATTATTCTCCTGCATTTAATACACGAAGCCACGAGCGAATGTGAGATTAATCAAGTACGTATTTCTTTCTACGCTGCTGTATATATAGTGTTTGTGTAGAATGAGACATACAGAACAAACTAGCATGCAGAACACCAAGAAATATTCATTAGTGTTTACCTTCTAAAATAACATTTACGTAATTTGATTGTTATTTTATTTCACATAGTCATCATTTCACAGCTTTTGAATAATTTCTTAGGTTGAAGTCTAAAAGTTCTAACCCTCAAACCATAATGCATTTTATTGAGATCTTAATGAGCAAGTGAATTTTTCTCGGATGCTTGGCTTCTTTACTTTGATGAAAATTGTTCGTCCTGTAAGTCCAGACTCCAGATGAACAACATTGGCCAATACATGAATTTCTCTCGGATCCACTCACTCCTTAGTTCTTACTCTCCAAATTACATTACTTAGTTGTTAGTTGTTTAACATAATAATAACAGCTATGTTGATAATAACTAGTTCAGTTGAGTACTTAAGTTCACAGTTTTATTAGAATATGCACAGTATCTTAATCTGAGTATGTTTTTTGCTACACTGTTGTCATGTATCCATATCATTGGCTAGCCATATTTTTAACTGACCCCACTTGCATTTGATTCCGGATGGCCAAATGAATTTAGACAACCATTTTCATAAAGGACTTGTACAACATATTATTTGCGCAAATATAATTAACTTACCACAATGTATAGTGTCAGGAATCGTGATAAGAAAGGACAACGTGGCATCAGAGACAGCAGTACGTGCATACTTTCTATAATCTGTTGTGGCAATGAATCCTCCGTGATACCCATCAGCATATCACAAATTGAATCAAATGTCATCATTTAGGAGTTAGAATACGTCCATGTTAATTTAATTGCTTAACAGATTTTTATAGAATTATCCTTGCAAAGCAGACAACATAAGGAATGGGTGACATCTAGTTTTTACCTTCATACTGAAGTCCAGCTACTTGAAATTTTTTTCCACTTTCTTTTAGCTTTTGTAGCCTTCCACACAACATTTAGCCAAATTCAGTGACAAATGCAAATAGAGATATGATGTTGTGGAGAACGGTTCAGATAATAGGTTTTTCTCTCCCACTGCATCTGCCATTGTTTTTACATAAACCTTGTTAAATTGAAAAATTCATTAGCACAAATTGACCTTGCACCTTCAGAACTTTGAACAAATTAATACGTCGATGTTGCCGAATAACCTTGTCTTGAACAAACTCCCATACCTAATTCGACCAAATCAACAGGTTACATATATCTTCTATTGGCTCATGGTTCTTAAAAGTCTAACTCATGTCAAAATGTCTAGAAAGTTATTTTGGACCAAAAACGACACTGAATGAGCTTAAACATAACCAGTTAATTATATAACTCATGTGTCTTTGTTTTATTCCAATTATGAGATCAAGATTCCTAACCTTTTTCACATGGCTTGCAAGAATCAATTTCTCCTTCTTTTGTTGGTCCATACTATCATGACACATTATAAGAAAACTCGTACTAACACTTTGTATTTTCTATATTACGCATTTTAAGTCTTTATTTAAGATTTTTAAGTTTGTACTCTTTCAAAAATGAAGATGCAGTATGTTCTTGGAAGTATAACTAAAATATTCTTAATAAGGTTAGACTAATCCCTCTCTATTGCCTTATTTTGGGGTTAAATTAATTTTGAACTTTTTTATTGTTTAAATTAAAATTACTTATAATTTTTTAAGAAGTTGCTTTTTTTAGTTTCCCTTTTTTTTTAGAGAAATACCATGGATATCCTCTGCATAATTAGTTTTAATTGTCAATAAAAGTTGATCCAATTGATAAGAATTAAACTCATATTTCATAAGAATGAGTTCAAATCTTATGTCGATTTGAGGATCCTATTAGTGAATAATTTATAAATAATTATGTAAATGCTTGGTGAACATTGAGACACCTTAACTTTGGTAAATCCTCATGATCCAATCACTTTTGTTTTTGTAAAATAAAATTCAGCTTTTATTTATTTATTTAAAGCACTATGTTATTTCATTTTTTTTAATTTAACACAATAAATATTTTGCACATAATTCAATATGTTATTTTAAATAAAAATGTAATTATGAAAAAATATATTTCAAATAAAAATATTTTCTTTTGAATAAATAATTATTTTTATTCCTAAAGTATTACTCTTTCTTTTAAATAGTTTCTAAAGTAAAAAAATTATATATAAATAAGAATTTAATAATTATACACTCATTGTAAATTTTTAATATTGTCAATCAATTATGATTTTTACATACAAAAAATTATTCTAATTAATTAGTTCCTAAATATTGATAAAGTTAAAAATTTAGATATTAAAGTGATGAATATTTAATATTTTAAGAATTGTTTATGTAATTTCATTACTTTAAACAATTTTTTTTAAAAAAAATATATATGCTTGAGTAATCAAATTAATGATTTACTCTGTTATTTTTTAAAATATAGACAGGTTGACTAAAGTGAAGAGAGTAATAAAAGCAGTGTTATTTCCTAGTTACAGCCTACGGCTACGAAACTGTAAGGCTGACTAGTGATGGACTAGTGGCTAGTCGGCAAGTTGTCAGAATTTCATGAGTGAGGTCAGGAAAAGTAAATAGATAAAAAAATTCTTAAAACAAAAAGTATATAGATAAATTATTGTAATTTAATTTAGTCATTATCCAGTGACAAGTTATCTTCACTTACGTGAATCGGATTAGCATTTCTTGGTGATATAAAAATAGTGATTCATGGGTTGGCAGAAGAAACAAGCAGATCTAGAGGATCATAATGGCAAAGAGTTGTCTCTTTTCTATGGCATTTACTGATCCACCGGACTATAGCAATTTGCGGATTCCCTTCGGAGCCAATGCATTGCTATATCTCTGTGCTAGCTCTTCAATTATTCCGTGCCTTAACTGGATTTTCATGTAGAAAAAGTGTTACTTTAAACTCATACTTTTTTATAAACCCACTTTGTACCTAGCTAGCTAGTCTAACTTTCTCATGTGCAATCTTTTTATACAAATACAATTCCAAAGGGTAATAATAAAGACCTTAAACAGGTTGGGCCTTATGAATTTAGGTGTTCTTCGTTAGACCCAAACTAACAGAACATTAAGCATGTACCGGGACACATAAAGTATGTAATGGATAGCTAGTGAAGCATCACTTAATTTTGTCTCTCAATATCTTGAAATTCCGCTCATTAATTACACAAAGCATCGTACATAAGCACCATTTCTTTGGTAGGAACAAGACAAAAGATATCCATTATTTAAGTAATCTCAGCTCTCACTTTCACCAGGCATATATTTGTGTGTTTTGAGTACTCGACACGTCGTGGAATTATTTCTTGAAAATTCGACAATAGGCAGTAGTCACAGTATACAAGGACTAGCTCGCATGCTTCTCCTAGCCACTCCTCCCTTTTATTAATTAATTATTCACAGATAATTGAATCACTTCAGAGTTGAGAGCCAATTTCAATTTAACACGCCGAAAATTGTTATGCGTGGAGACATTGGTTCATATCATATGCGAGCAACCAAAAAGTAAAATACTATATAGGTAACACCTAATGATGCGTCATGCGTTGCACATAAAGTTGACGGAAAAAAAATAGGCAATAATTCATTGAAGGCTTTGAATTATCAAATTGTCTTAAGATTCCTCCTTGTATCAAAATTCATAAAATTTCATTGAAAATATTCATTGGGTAACTATGATTATTGAGATCTTAAATTGTAGTATTTAATTTCTGTTGGTAATGTGTTCACAACACCAAGTTCGTTACAGCTAGAAATGCTTGTTTGCGAGGTTATGAAGATATGCATAGATTTTATTAGTGCATTCAAAAGAGAGAGAGCCAATCTTTTGTGAAGTGAACTGTAACGCAGCGCATGGTTCTGGTTAGTTGTAGACATCTTGTCATTGGTGTGGCTTCATAAGCAAAACGAAAGGTGATTTGATTTGTTTTCAGAAAAAAGTTGGGAGGCATGGAAGTGCTTAAAAAAGACTATATCTGCATGGGATCACAGAATATTTTTGGGGGCTGAAATTGTACTGCACGCAACAACTAAAATCCAAAGTACTCTGGCACTCTGCTTTAGGCAGGGGAGTGACGCTGGAGCAAGGGTTAGGGCAGTGTCGCCCGCACATTGGTTGAGACGGCTGAGGGGAATCTGCCACTGATTTTGGTCAGTGTTCCATCGTTTTACGTGGCAGGACTCACTCCAATTCTCTTTTGTCCCTACTCCTACCCTATGCACATGCACCTTCTCAATCTTATTCTTTCAAAACAACGAATATCACACTATAAAAAGTAAATCTTTGCCTTAAACATGTTTAAAATTCAACCATGTCCCTCTGCTTAAAGCAACCTGAACATTTTTTTATAAGTCTCGTGGTGTCCTACAAATGGAAAAAAGTTTTGATAATATTTAAAATCTCATAAGTCTAGGTAATGACCCATCCGAGTCAATCAATACTTTGGTCCCTCAGCCTAACTTATATATAATATTTTAAGAGAAAAAAAAATTATGCATTCAATTTTTTTTTATATAATCATTTAATCATAATTTATCATGTATATTATAATTTAAAATTTTATTTTAATATATTTAGTATAAAGATTTATATACTATTAACTAAATGAAAATCATCTTAGATGTGATTTATAAAATAATTATTTATAAGATCAATAATTTTTTAATTACAAAATAATTTATAATTTATGATTAAATAATAATATAAAAAAATATGTCAACAATATTCTAATGAAATTCTTAATCCTCATTAATTCATACTTTATTCATTCGTAGAGTAAAACAAAATATACTTAAGAATTGTCACTAATTTTCTCTTCATCCAATCCTTTTAGGTTAAAAATGAAAATAATTTTTTTATATAAAATCCTAAAACTTTAAAAAGAATCATACATCATGTTATTTTAACAATAAACACCCTATTTCAAGCAACCAACAAAATTAATTATTATTTTTTTAGAACACAAATATATATTTTACATCATGTTATTTTAGAACACAAATATATTTTACAAAAGGCAATCATGTTTAAGTTAAGATTATTATAGAAAACAAAAAGTTTTCATTCAAAAATTTAACCCAACCACCTATTTTCACGTAAGTTAATGGAAAACAAAGTCAATTGCTTGCCTATATTATAGATTTAAAATAAAAAAAAAATAGTAATGTTTATTTATATCATTATCTTATTCATTAACTGTGTCAAATTGGGTTAATTTAATCTTGCTTAAAGTATTTATCTTAATTAAACGCGAATGTCATCTAATTCATTTAAATTTAAAGATGAACTTGAGTTAAAATAAATAAATAAAAAATTAACCCAATCAAAAGTTAAGAATGAACCGGAGATAAATCTAGTCCGAGCTGACTCACATTCTTTATAATTGTTACATTCTATTATAAGAAAAACAGAGAGAAACACATACCCTACCTTTTGCCCGTAAAAACAATTTAAAGAAAGATGTGAATGACATTATTGAATGAAAAAGGAGCAAAAAGGAAAAGACATACACAATGGGATTTCGGGTTTTCCACACATACATGCACCTTGTAATTCCCAATAAAAACCGATAGATGTGATGATCCTCAAAAGACATAACATTCCCTCCCCTGTCTCCAATATTGATTAGCCTTAGCCACAAAACAATGTTTTCCCCAAGAGACATGCCTTCTCCATCCTCAATCTTTTCTGCCTACGCCTCCATGACAGCCTCCATCATGCTCCTACGTTCCATGGCCAACGACCTCGTTCCCCAACCAATCCGTGGCTACCTTTACAGCACGTTCCGTTACCTCATAAAGCCTCGCTCCCCAACCCTCACCCTCATCATCGAAGAGTCCACCGGCATAGCCCGTAACCAAGTCTACGACGCTGCAGAAGCGTACCTCTCCACCCGTGTCAGCCCCGAAAACGAGAGGCTCAAAATCAGCAAGAGCGCAAAGGAGAAGAAATTAACCGTTCGGTTGGAGAAGGGCGAGAAGGTAGTCGACTGCTTCGACGGCGCGTGCTTCAAGTGGAGATTCATCTGCGCGGAATCCGAGAAGAACAACCCCAACGACCACAGCAACAATAACAGCATCTCCGTACGGTCCGAAAAGCGGTCTTTTGAGCTGAGCTTCCCGAAGAAGTACAAGGAAATGGTTCTGGACTCTTACCTGCCCTTCATTCTCGAAAAGGCCAAGGAGATGAAAGACGAGGAAAGGGTTCTGAAGATGCACACTCTCAACACCTCGTATTGTTACAGTGGGGTCAAATGGGACTCTATAAATCTCGAGCATCCTTCAACTTTTGAGACGCTGGCGATGGAGCCGGAGTTGAAGAATGCGGTGATTGAGGACTTGGATAGGTTCGTGAAGAGGAAGGAGTTTTATAAGAGGGTTGGGAGGGCGTGGAAACGTGGCTACTTGCTCTATGGCCCTCCTGGTACTGGCAAGTCTAGCTTGATAGCTGCTATGGCCAATTACTTGAAGTTTGACATCTTTGACCTCCAACTTGGGAACATAGTAAGGGATTCTGACCTCAGGAAACTGCTTCTGGCGACTGCTAATAGATCCATTTTGGTCATTGAAGACATTGATTGCAGTGTGGATCTGCCAGAGCGTCGCCATGGTGATCATGGACGTAAACAAACTGACGTACAGGTTAGTAATTCTTAGTCACTATCATGCCCCTTTCCCAACTAAATTCTATTTTGCTATTTTTACTCAATAGATGTTGTTTTGCTAATTATTGTCTTCAATGAATTATTAGAAAAAAAAAATACTAGTTTATATTCGTAGACTGTATTCAATCAAATATTGTCATCTACCAACTTTTCTTTTAATGGTTAATTTATTAAATCTTATACCATCATGATTTTTTATTAATGAAAAATATAAACACTTGTTTACATGAATTTTAAAAAATAAAACATTAATTAAAATAAGAATAATGATATTTAAACATCATGTCATATATATCTTGAATAGATCATCAATATTTTTTTTATTTATCTTCTTGTTATATCATATTACTTATCATATTTATATATGTAAAAAAAAAATTGAGAGTCAATTACTACCAGCAAGATTAATATATAATTTAATAGATTAAGAGATATTCATTGTCTATAAATAAAAAAAATATTATTTATCATATTTATACATTTTTATCTTTTTTTGTTATTTCTAAATGTCAACTAGCATTTTGGTGTTCATGTAATACATTTTTCCTTAAAACAAATAAGAGTTAGGCTAAAGACGGTTGAGGCTATGGCCATGTACCAAAAAAAAATGCGAATTCTTGGCCTAAAATGGTTGTTTTGCAAATGCGAAGCCAACCACGTGGCTTCTGATTGAACTATGCAAAGTAGTACAATAGAGTATTGATCGTGCTCCTGTTATAGAACCTGATAGGCGATAGGTTCATTACTTTAGCGTGTGTGTCTCTTTGGAGTCATTTTCTCATTAGTGGAGAAACCTTTTTCTACCTTTTTTCCTGCTAGTGGAAACATGCCGTTTTTAAAAGCACGCCCTGAATTGGTAAGTGGGGACCGTGGGACTACCTTGCAGTTGATAATTGGTTAAGAAATTGGGTCTTGCCGGTAATTTAATAAATTGACAGTGAAGTTAATATAAAACCATCCAAAGCATTTTGCCACATCGTCAAAACGCCACTTCCAAAGATCCAAAAGGGCATATCACTATCAATCCACGCAATATTTCAGTTCTTTTCCTCTTGTTTGTTGTTTTCTGTTTGACAAATAGCGAGAGAAAGTGAGTACAACGTACCTGTGGTTCGAAGGTCGTTGTTAAATGTCATTGGATAGTGGATGCCAAATAGGATGATCTTCCGTGTAAAGCTTCTATTATGGACTGGTGTTGCTATCGTATTTTAGTTTATTTTAGTAGGACATGTTATCGGAATATTTTACATTGCTTATTTTCATGAGAATTTAACACCATCCATTTATAAAAAGCAAGACCATGTTAGTGACGCCTTCAATTTTCTTTAACCCGCGTGTGCTAAGATGTTGTCGAAATATTTTATATTGATTTTTAAGAAAAAAAAATTAACACCTTCAGTTATTTATTTTTTCTCATCTCAATGAGTTGATCAAGTGAAATAACATAAATAATTTCTCACACTACAAAATAAAACCCATGCATATACTTGCTCATTTTTCAAGTTCAATATTGTTGGTACAAAATCATCACTGTCATTGTTCAAATTTGAATGCTGAAATTGATCATAAGCTAACCGTGCATCTGATGGATGGATGCAGTTGACCTTGTCTGGATTACTGAACTTCATAGACGGGTTATGGTCTAGTTGTGGAGACGAGAGAATCATCATATTCACCACCAACCACAAGGAGAGGCTAGACCCAGCACTGTTGAGGCCAGGAAGAATGGACATGCACATTCACATGTCCTATTGCTCCTACCAAGGCTTCAAGATTTTGGCCTCAAACTACTTAGAAACTCCCTCTGATCACCCCCTCTTTGGTGAGGTAGAGGGGCTAATAGAGGACATACAAATAACCCCTGCGCAAGTGGCAGAGGAGCTGATGAAGAACGAAGACCCTGAGGCCACACTTGAAGGATTCGTGAAGCTACTTAAGAGGAAGAAGATGGAAGGTGATGTGTGTGAGAACTCTACTCCTGATAAAGCAGAACCTACTCATCAGCAATCTAAGAGGCGCAAGGTTGGTTGCAAGCAAAAACGAGGTGTTGGAATTAACAAGAGCATTAGTGGTGTCACTCAAATAAGGACAAGAAGAATGAGAGGGTGTAGTTTGTAATCACCTGGTCTCAGAATGTGGTAAAATAAGATTGTTGGAGCTACTATTTGTCTCTAGAAATTAAAGTTTCTGATGTAGGCTTTCAGGCTTTTGTTACTATTAATCAATTGCTAAGAGGCTAGCTAGCTACATGCATTTCCTATCCAAACTTTGTGCTTGAACTTTCCTCGATGTGTATGAGGAGAAGAAGAGATTGAAAGGGCAGAGTGTGATTGCTAGTATCAGTAGATGAACAATATCAGTATGTACATGTAATTGCGTATATAGTTGTAGTCGTAACAATGGTCACTGCCCAGCATATTCAAACACAAGGTTCATCTTTTCCCATAACCGGAAAGCTTGGATCTGTTTGACATGAGAGGTTTGTTTCTGTTTTTATTTTATTTATATAAACAAGTGTAATGACCCGTAAAATTAAAATAATTGAAATAAAAACTAATATGGAAAGGCATAAACTTGTGTTTGTACATGCTTAGAGATGGGAATTGACCAAGCTGTTTAACAAGGGTTTATGAAATCAAATTAGATTTTTTTTTATGAAATATTTTTAATCTAACTTATTTCAAGCACAAGGTCAAATTAGTTTTTTTTAATGAAATAAATTAGGTTAAGACTCGTATAAAACTCTATTTGGTAAAAAAAAACTCATACTTTAAGTCATTAAAAAAAACCTTATAAACCTTTTTAACTCATTTTTTTTTCAGTAGTATTATTATATTAAAAAATTTAAAATCCATCAAAATCATACATTTGTTATTCTTTTAATGTTTAGCACGTTAACGTACGTAAGGAATTAAGCTTATAAATTTATTTAAGAATAATTTATGTTTTTATTTATTTATATAAATTAAACTCCAGTATCAGAATTTTACACAATTAAATGTCAGAATATTAAATTCTCACAATTAAAATTTCATAATAAAATATTAAATTCTTACAATTAACGAATAACTAATGTCATATTTATAATTAATGTAATTAAACAAGTTCATGATTGAGATACGTTAAATTATTACAATTAAATGTCATATAAAAATTTAAATTCTTACAATTAAAATATAATTAATGTCATGTTAAATTATAATTAATATGATTGAAAAATAATAAAGATAATATTAAATTTGCATAATTAAATTCACACAATGTTTTAAATGAAAGTAATAAAGTTTTAATATTATTTTGGGAAAGAAAAAATGTAATTAACATAAACAATAATGTCATATATAATTTTATTTATTTATAAATAAAATAAGTTAAATGTCTTGGCAAATATGGTGATAGTGAGAAGGGAAGATGACTAGCATTCAAATCTTGCTTATAACATCTTTATTATTTTTTAAAGGCTCAATTACATTGTTTTTTAATCACATGGTATTAATATGAAATATTTATAAATTTTTTTAATAATTAATATCTACTAGCAATCCAACTAACCTTTTTAATGAGATTTCTTATATTAATCACTTCTTTTTTCATCTACAGAGATGATTCTAAGACATTACTTTAATCTAATCAACAAAAAAATTGTTTAATTACGTTGCTTATACCTCCTACTTTCAAAGTTTTGCATATATTGTTTCTACTTGCACCTAAGTGCTCGTGTCCGCAATCCAATGTTAGTGTCAAATAAGGTGCACTACTTAATGACAATTAATGACAATGGATATTCAACTAATGGGTAAATTTTTTTTTTGCAAAATATTGAAAATAAGATGGCAAATTTTTCAAAATTATAAAAGAAAGCTAGGAGATAAAATGTGTAATTAATTTTTAAATTATCAATATTAATTTTAATGATATTAGTATATACAGTATATATTGTTTTTTTTTACAGTTTGTATTGTTTATTTAGTAGTAGTAAATATATGTATAGATAAGATAATAACAATTATTTTGGTAAATTTTTAATTTCATTAATATTATTTATTTAATCTCATGTTTTAAAAATAGAAAAACCTAATTAATATTACTTGTTTTAAGCTTTAATATGAATAAAATCTTCCAAAAATCAAAATAAATATTTATTCTAAAATGATAAAATCATTTTCAATTTTTTTTAAAAAAAATTACCCTGTATGAAATTGAAAAAGTCAAATCTTTTACTTTACGTGTTATTTCAAAAATCTAATATTTCTATTTTTCTTTTGCAGAAATGAAATGACAGCTATACATAAATAGGAATGACAATGATCAAGATTTAAATAGGGTCCTATAGTATTCCTTATATAACTTTTAAAATATTTATTATAAAAATTAATAAATTTATGGTTTGATTTATAAATAAATGACATATTGGAAAGTGAAAAAGATCTTTACACTATCAATAGATATATTACTTTTTATATTTCTCAGAAAAGGCTATATATATATTTATATTATCATTTAATAGTTTCTATATAAAAATATTAAGAAAATTTATAGAAGAAATTGTAAAAGTTATTACTATAACATGAATCATGAATCAACGAACGAAATCGTTTGCTTTCCCTGTGGGCGGGTGTGCGTGCTTGCCAAGTTTACGCGTATGTTCAGCGGCCTAAACGAACCAAAAATGATACAATAATAAATGGGGCATACCCCGCTGTTAAAGAAAATTAAAAGTCTCCCTAATACAAGAAGACATATATCAAGATGTTAAAACAAATGCAACAGGTGCGCTTGTCTATACATAAGAAATTTAATTTTGCTAATAACCTCTATTACAGAAAATTGATAATCTTCAAAAATCAAAAATCAGTTTGTTCCTAGACAGCCAAATGCAGTAGACTGTAATTGCTATAGCCAGACAACGTAATTTTCCTTGAACACCTGATGTGGATCTGCCCCTAATTAAAGAGTCAGTAATGCGCTGTAAAGAAGTGAAACGCCTGCGGAAAGGAGTCAAATCACGAATGTGAGCCCAAACTTGGAGAGATTTCCTGCAAGAAAAGAACAAATAAGCATTTGACTCAGGCTCATTTGAACATAAAGGGCAGAGGGAACCCTTGTTCAAAAAAGCAACTTTGTCAAGAGTAAGCAGCCAATTCCTTTTAGCAAGCCACAAAATGAAAGACATCTTAGGGGGGATTGCTGGGTTCCATATAACAGAACACCAACTAACAGTAGGCTTGACACCTCTAATGTATTCATAGACTTTGTCAACAAACAATTGTTCATTGGTGCTCCAAGATTGAATCCTCTTTTTGGCCTCTTCCGTACTTAACTCTTTAGAGATAATAAAGTCTCTTATTTGAATGATTTTCTTTATCAAAACTGAATCTGATGAAGAAGTATTGTAATTCCACACATCGCTCCCTCTGAAATAGTAATGGTGAACCCACCGAACCAATAGAAAATCTTTCTTACAATGAAAGTCCCACAGGATAAGGGAAAGAAGCGCAAGGTTCCAGTCCTTGAGATTAAAAAGGCCTAAACCCCCTTCTTTTTTCGGAGAACAAACTACTGACCAAGCAACCAAGGGCTTGTTTTTGCCAATATCCGTTTTGCCCCACAGAAAATTACGGCACGAAGCATTTATCCGGTCCAGAACAGATTGCGGCAAAGGAAAAATCCCCATCCAGAAATTCACAATTCCTTGAATAACCGCTTTGATAAACTCTAACTTACCTGCATAAGATAAAGACTTTTTCCTCCATCCCTGAATCAGGCCAATAATCTTGGAAAGCAAGGGAGCATAATGACATACATTTAATCTAGATGATAAAAGGGGAACACCCAAGTATCTGAAAGGGAAGTCACCCAAGCTAAATCCAGTAAGCTGCTGAATATGAGAAAGCTCATGAGGCCTAATACCGGCTGAGTATATGGCAGATTTATCAGAGCTGATGGAAAGCCTTGAAACCCTATAGAAGTGCTGAAGCTTGGCAAACATAGTTGACACAGAAGGGATATCTCCTCTAAATAGAAGCATAATATCATCTGCAAAAGCCAAATGAGATAGCTGAATACTTGCACAGTTGGGATGAAATTTAAAATTGACATCATCCTTGAGGCTGCTCATATCTCTGAAAAAGTACTCCAAACAGAGCACAAACAGATAAGGGGAGAGAGGATCCCCTTGTCTAAGACCCCGCTGCCCTTTGAAGTGACCATAAATGGATCCATTGACTGTCACACTAAAGGAAGTGAAAGAAACACATTCCATGATCCAAGTACAGAACTGGGCTGGGAAGCCAATGGACTTAAGCATCCAATCCAAGAATTTTCAGGAAATGGAATCATAAGCTTTATGCAAGTCAATTTTCAGGAGGCATCTCGGAGAGGAACTTTTCCGGGCATATTTGCGCAAAATCTCTTGAACTAGGAAGATGTTGTCCATCATCTTTCTGTTCTTAATGAAAGCAGTTTGAGTTTCCCCAATAATAGTTTCAAGCTCTGGAGCTATGCGGTTGGCCAGAATTTTAGATACAATCTTGTATAACAAATTACAGCAAGATATGGGTCTAAAATGGTTAACCTGGGAGGCCTGATCATGCTTAGGAATAAGGATTTTTTTTTTCTTGTAAAAAAAATCCTTATTTTGATATGGACTGGTTTGAGAGGTCCCACTTCAATTAGACCAAAGTCCTTATAAACCAAAATTCAGCATTTATTTTTTTTTAAAAAAAAATCCTTAGAAGGAAAAAAGGTTCATCATTTTGAAAAAAGAAAATATTTAATGTCATCACATTGCTCTTCCGTGAAAAAAAAATAAAAAGTTAAAAATTCTATTTACATAGTATAATTTTTATTAAAAAAAGTCATATAATAAGAAGAGATATAAACTTATATAAGTCTTGAATTCTTTTTTTATATGAAGGTGGCAAAGTACATCATAATTTTAGTCTCAAGTATTTTGGATAACCGTGAAAATTAAATTATTATTATTGTAGTTGATTATAATTATAATCAATTTTTATTATGGTAAGTTTGCTAAAAAGCAAGTTTAAGATAATCAATTTTGTTTGAGTACAAAAATAAAAAAAAAAAACTTTTATTTAATAAAATTTTAAAAAATGGTGTTATGAAGGTGTAAAGGAAAAAAAATTAGTTGAAAAGTTTGGGAATATTATTTTAAAGGGGAAAAAAAAGTTGTTCACAAAAATCCTATAAATTTTCAAAGACATGAAAAAGCTTTATTCTTTTAAAGGTTGTTAATACATTTTTGTTAATGTCCTAAATAAGCAGATTATATTTTGAACAATCTTTTTTTTTATAGAAAAAGACATAGCTAAAATGTTAAAATTTCAGTTGTCCCAAACAACTCTGACTTTCCGAGAGTGTGCAGAGGAAGTTTCAGCACAACTATTCATCAATAGTCAATAATAATCAAAATATAAAAATAATAAGAAAAGTATAGCTTAGTCTGCAAGCTTTGAAATTATTATAAATAAGTAGTGGGTTTCCACACAATCTGATTCATCCTTGCCTCATCTGAGTCATCTCCCATCTTCCTTCACTTAACATTTCAGTTCATAGTAATATAATACACCATGGGATTCTACACACAGAACCTTTTTTCTTCTTTCACCTCAGCTTCATCATGGTTCGAGGTGTACGCTGCCTTCTCCACATTCATGATGCTCCTCAGAACAGCATTCCATGACCTCATTCCCCAGCAATTCCGATCCCTCATTGTCTCAAAGCTAGAGTCCTTCTTCACCAAATACCAACCAAATAACGAAATCCGTCTCAAAATTAACCAATTTTGGGACGAAAATTCGGGAGACCGCAATGAACTTTTCGATGCTGCCCAGGAGTACCTCCCCACCAGGATTTCTCACACCTACAAGTCGCTCAAAGTTGGGAAACTGCAAGACGAGAAGCACATTGAGCTCGCAGTGGATGGAAGTGAAGACGTTGTGGACGAATTTGAAGGCACCAAATTCACTTGGAAGCTGGATGAAGGGTCCAAAGAGGACTCTAATAATCACAACAAGAAGTATAGCTTTGAATTAACCTTCAATGAGAAGCATAGAGAGAAAGCATTGGATCTGTATATTCCACATGTGCTTAAAACATATGAAGCCATAAAAGCTGAGAGGAGGATCGTAAGGATCTATTCCAGGTTAGATGGGTATTGGAACGATAGCGAGTTATCGCATCCTGCCACATTCGACTCACTGGCCCTGAGTCCCGAGTTGAAGAAAGATATCATTGATGATTTGGAACGGTTCCAGAGGAGGAAGGAACATTACAAGAAAGTGGGGAAGCCTTGGAAACGTGGCTACTTGTTGTATGGACCTCCTGGAACTGGAAAATCCAGCCTTATTGCGGCGATGGCGAACTACTTGAAATTCGATGTGTATGATTTGGAGCTTACTTCTATTTATTCTAACTCGGACCTCATGCGATCCATGAAGGAAGCATCTAACCGTTCCATCGTTGTGATTGAAGACATAGACTGCAACAAAGAGGTGCAGGCTAGATCAAGTGGTCTTTCAGACGATCAAGATTCAGTCCCTGACAATGAGGCTGCCAAGGTTTGTTTTCATGTTCTGTATTGTATATATTAGTACTACTCATTAATTGATCATTATAAGCAAAACACATTCAAGTAATGACAATTTTCTTTTTAATTGATGCACAGGTTAAGACAAATAGGTTTACTCTGTCGGGTCTGCTTAACTACATGGATGGTTTGTGGTCAAGTGGTGGAGAGGAGCGAATTATAATATTCACTACTAACCACAAAGAAAAAATAGACCCTGCGTTGTTGCGCCCTGGTCGTATGGACATGCACATTCACTTGTCCTTCCTCAAAGGCAAGGCCTTTCGAGTCTTGGCTACCAATTATTTGAATATTGAAGGAGATCATCCACTCTTTGAAGAAATTGATGGACTATTGGAGAAATTAGAAGTCACCCCTGCAGTAGTAGCAGAGCAACTGATGAGAAATGAGGATCCTGATGATGCTTTGGAAACATTTGTTACATTTCTCAAAGAAATGGACAAGGATAGTAATTGCCACTTAGAGTTAAGAGGGACTAGTGAGTAGGGACTTTTGCTGTATTCAACTTTCCTGTTAAAGTAATAAGATGATTCATTGAAATGCTGTTTCCTGTTTCTGTTGATAAGGAACCTGAATTGTAAGGAAAAGTTATTTCAAGGTGTATTTAATATCGGAATCTTTTGAATTGGTTTTTCAGAAAGATCAGATGTCCGTTTACAGCCTATTCAGTCATTTACTTTATTAAGTCACGCAGATTCAATGGGAAATATTGCTGTGTTCCAAGTTCCAACTTTCATATCAAATGTATTTCATTCTTTTCCCTTTCTTTACAATTACAAAACTGAGATAATATTTCTCATATGATTTTCATCAATTTCTCAATTATAAAACAACAATATGTGGATTTTTTTTATATCATCGGATAGCATTTATTAAGAATATAGTATCATGCCTTTGTTTGAGTGGAAAAGTCCATGATTTGGATGCAAGAAACTTTAAAACTGCATGTGATACAGAAAGGGAATCAAAAGGGAATACTGGCTTCGAGGGCCAATGCCTCCTAGAACGAAGAACAGGGAAAAAGGCAGGAATGTATATTATTCTTATTGATTCACTGATTATTACATGTATATATAGTAAATTGCCTAACAGAATTCCTATGCCTATTCTTAGGAATATTCCTTGCTAACGGAATTGGATAGGAATTGCTTCTACGAAGATCTGAGCAAATCTTTCACCTGCCAACTCAGCATTTCAATCTTCAGTCTTCACACATACTCATCAAGGTATGCAGGCTTACTAATTTTCCTTTTACCACTTACTGCTTGTACCCCTGTTTCTGCTATCCTATTGCTTTTCTTTGTTTTTGTGATTTCTGCTTCCTCTGTGCTATCAACTTCCCGAGGCCCTTGGAGAATCACCTTGTCCTCAAGGTGATACTCCTGTTTAAGTTGATCCCAATTTTCCCAGGATGTCTCATCTGGGGATAACCCCTGCCATTGAACCAATACTTCCCACGGAGCATTCTGGTTATCTGCAGCTTTCCGATAATCCAAAATAGCCAATGGAGTTATTAAAGGTTGGTCATTGAGGAATTGTTCTGGAAAGTCAGCTATACGAACTACATCAGGTTCACCGCGAAATGGTTTAAGTAGGGAACAGTGAAAAACTGAGTGAATCCGAGTTCCCTCCGGTAACCTCAAACGATAGGCCACTGCTCCCACCTTGTCAATTATCTGAAATGGGCCGTAATATCTTTTAGCCAACTTGCCAGAAGTTGACTGTGTTCCCCTCGCAGATCGCTGCCGGTACGGCCTGAGTTTCAGAAGGACCCAATCCCCGATTTGGAAGGATAACTCTCTTCGTTTAGCATCTGCTTGTCGTTTCATTGACTCCTGTGCCTTTAACAGTTTCTTTCGAATGCTCTGAAATACTTCATCACGGTTCGTCAATATGTCATCGACGGCAGCTATTTGGGAAGATCCGGCAAGGTAATCAGGAAAATTAAAGGGCTTCCGCCCAAATGTCACCTCATATGGAGTCGATCCCGTGCCCACGTTCCACGAAGTATTGTGGGACCATTCAACCCACGGAAGCAATTTGCCCTAAGTTCCCGGCCGGTGGTGAACGAAAGAACGCAGGTACTGCTCGATAATTCGATTCATCACCTCAGTTTGTCCATCACTCTGAGGGTGATACGCGGAACTCATCCGCAGCTTCGTGCCACTCAGGTGGAAAAGATTTTGCCAAAAATGACTGACAAATAAAGGATCTCTGTCGGAAACGAGACTCCTTGGAATACCATGCAGCTTAACGACGATGTCGACAAATAATGATGCCACCATATGTGCCGTATGTGTCGTTGGTAATGAACCTAAATGGATTCCCTTTGAAAATCTGTCAACCACCACAAGAATAACGGTCTTTCCTTGACACGGCGGCAGCCCTGTAATGAAATCTAAGGATAGATCCTCCCATGGCCGCGCCGGTACCGGTAACGGACACAGTAATCCCGCAACACGTTTGGTCTCGCATTTAGTTTGCTGGCACTCCATACATCGAGCCACAAATTCAGCGACATCTTGTCGGAGTCCCTGCCATTGAAAATTCTCAGATAAACGAGCAACAGTTTTCGCGACTCCCATGTGTCCTCCGGTTGGAATAGCATGATACTCTGTGAGAAAAGAGTGAATTAGTGGAATATTACGTGGCAACCAGATACGACCTTTATATAATAACAGGTCCTTTGCAATAGTGAAATCAGGATGTGACTCAGAGCTGTTAGCAACCTCCTGGAACTGCTGAATATATTGGGGATTTTGGCGTAATTTCTTGTGCAATTCATCTAAAAAAGTCAAACATGGGACTGAAAGGAGCAGGGACATCGTGGCAGTGTGTGGCATGTGCTCTGGTAGTCGAGACAGCGCGTCAGCAGCTTGATTATGTGAGCCCGAACGATATTGAATTGTGTAATTGTACCCCATTAAACGAGCCAAATAGGTATGCTGTTCTGGGGTCTGTATGACCTGTGTAAGCAATTCCTTAAGGCTCCTATGGTCGGTGACAATTGTAAATGGATGGCCTAACAAGTATTGCCTCCACTTTTTCACTGCTGCTGTGATTGCAAACAACTCCCGTACATAGGTTGAAGATCGAAGAAGCTTGGCCGTGAAGGGCTTACTGAAGTATGCAATGGGATGCCCCTGTTGGGACAACACTGCCCCCATTCCAATACCAGAAGCATCCGTCTCCACCGTGAATGGTAGGTGGAAGTCTGGTAATGCAAGGACCGGAGCCGTGGACAACGCATGCTTAAGTTGATCAAATGCCATTTGTGCCTGAGAAGACCATTGGAAGGGCTCCATTGTTGTAGCCTTGACCAGGGGGTCGGCGATCATAGCATAACCTTTGATAAAACGTCTGTAGAATCCAGCTAAACCTAGAAAGCTGTGTAGAGCTCGTGGTGACTGAGGGATTGGCCACTGGACCACGTCGGCAACTTTGGACGCGACAGGTTCTACCCCCCGTGAGGAAACTAAATGCCCCAAATATTCCACCTGCGACTGTGCAAAGGAGCACTTAGACAGCTTGAGAATAAAATTGTTGTCAAGGAGTACCTGAAAAGTAAGTTCCAGATGTTTCAGATGGTCAGAGAAAGAAGGGCTGTAAATCAGGATATCGTCGAAGAAGACGATGACAAAGCGGCGGAGGTAGGGCCGGAAAATGAGATTCATAGTAGCCTGAAAGGAAGACGAGGCATTGCAAAGCCCGAACGGCATCACTTTGAACTCAAAGTGGCCGTGATGTGTCCGAAAAGCTGTCTTCGGAATGTCGCCGGAATGCATGCGTATTTGGTGGTAGCCCTGCAACAAGTCGAGCTTGGAGAAGCACTGAGCACTGCCCAATTCATCGAGAAGTTCGTCAATCGTGGGTATCGGAAATCGATCCTTAATTGTGATCGCATTTAAGGCTCTATAATCGACACAGAAGCGCCATGAACCATCGTGCTTCTTCACAAGTAAGACGGGGGACGAAAACGGACTAGTGCTGGGTTGGATCAACCCCTTTTGCAGCATTGAGGCCACTTGCGCTTCTATTTCCTGTTTTTGGAAGTATGGGTATCGATATGGTCTCACATTTACGGGAGTAGCTTGGGGTAACAAGTGTATATGATGATCGGTTTCCCTCGCCGGAGGCATGTCCTGAAGGGGATGAAACAGAGAATCAAACTTAGTAAGTAAGGAACGAATGTCCTCCGGAAAATCAGCACTAGAAATCAGGTTCGTATCAGATGGTGCGACGGTAATGTGGAAATATAAACCAGGACTTTGTCGCCGGAGAAGACGCCAGAATTGTGAGGAAGATAACATCCCCAGGGTATCCTCTGTGTCGCCTTGTAATGTCACCAACTGATCTTGAAAAAAGAATTGCATACAGAGCTTGGTATAATCCGTAAGAACGGGCCCTAAGGTTCTGAGCCATTGAACGCCCAAGACTATGTTGGCGCCCGAAATCGCCAAGACATACAAATCAATGGGGAAGGTAAGGCCTTGTATTTCAACAGGAATTGCTTCGCAAACATAGTTGCAGGTCAGATGCTGACCATTTCCTACTAGCACCTGTAATGGCTTTGTTTCGTGGCACAAGAGGCCCAATTTCGTGACCATCTGCAGTTGAATGAAGTTGTGGGTACTAACCCCATCAACTAAAATGAGCATGGGCTGGCCGGAAAGCTGGCCTACAAAACGGAGGGTCTCCGGGGCAATATGGCCTGCTAAAGAGTTAAGGGAGATTTGGGTCGGGTATAAATCCAAGTTATCGGGCGGGTCGGGTGGTGGGTGATGGGTTAGGTCTGGAATGGGTATATGAGAGGGTATGGGTTCTAGGTCATCTGAAATGAGAATGAAAAATCGAGAGGAGCATTTGTGTCCCCTGTGATACTTCTCATCACAGTTGAAACAAAGCCCTTTCTCGCGGCGGAGAGCCATTTCATCGGGGGAGACCCGTTTGAGGGTTGGGGTGGACATGGGAGTGGTTGGAGGACGAGGGGGTGGGGGTGGGTTCAATAACGGAGGTAGGGTAGGCGCGGGGAGGGAAGGAGGAGGGCCAAGCTGAGGCGGAAAGGGAGTTGGGTTGGGTGGTCGTGACCGCGGAGACGGACGTTGGTCAAGGACCTTCTCTGCCTGTAAACGCGCAAGCCCAGCAGCTTGCACCATAGAAAGGGGATGATGCGCTTGAACTTCTCGGCGAATCTCAGGGGAAAGGCCCGAGATAAAGCAACTCAATAAAAGCGGAGGGGATATGCCCACCACACGAGTCGCAAGATCCTCAAACTCAGTCAGATATTGGGCCACTGTCCCCTTCTGCGTAAGCTTGAACAAAACACCAGTAGGGTCATCGTACGGGGTCGGAGCGAAACGAGCACGCAAGGCCTGAATGAAGGATGACCAAGAGGTGAAATGGTTGTTCGCCTTCATCCATTGATACCAAGCCAATGCGCGACCTTCCATATAAAACGAAGCCACGGTGAGTTTATCTTGTTCTGGAGTACTATGGTACTCAAAAAATTGGTTGATCTTAAAGATCCAACCCTGAGGCTCTGAACCATCGAACCGTGGAATATCTAACTTCATATGATGTTGTGACGCAGGTGTAGGTGACGTAGGAGAAAGAGGAATCGGAATCGGACTCGATTGTGGTGTGGTGTTCGTACGCTGAAGAAGCTCCTTGAGTTGAAGGGTCAGGGCATGAACAGATTCGCCCAAATACATATTCTGGGTAGTAAGGCGAAGCAGGGCATCCTCCAAGCGGTCAGAGGGGCCTGGATTCTTCTCAGAATCAGGCATTAGGGCAACGAGAGCACCAAAAGTTGATACAGAAAGGGAATCAAAAGGGAATACTGGCTTCGAGGGCCAGTGCCTCCTAGAACGAAGAACTGGGAAAAAGACAGGAATGTATATTATTCTTATTGATTCACTGATTATTACATGTATATATAGTAAATTGCCTAACAGAATTCCTATGCCTATTCTTAGGAATATTCCTTGCTAACGGAATTGGATAGGAATTGCTTCTACGAAGATCTCAGCAAATCTTTCACCTGCCAACTCAGCATTTCAATCTTCAGTCTTCACACATACTCATCAAGGTATGTAGGCTTACTAATTTTCCTTTTACCACTTACTGCTTGTACCCCTGTTTCTGCTATCCTGTTGCTTTTCTTTGTTTTTGCGATTTCTGCTTCCTCTGTGCTATCAGCATGACATGTGTTTGTTCATGTAATTATAGTTTAACACTAAAAATTTGGCGTCCCTGGTTCCTTGCCTCATTTCTCATCATAACATCAATTCAGCACACCATTATCCACAATTTTTCCTCATGTTCTTTCTCTCTTGTACCCTGTAATCCGGTAGTTTCATACACTCTCCCTTTACACGATTATCAGTAACCCTATTGCAAGTTATCCAATTGGAAACATGGAGTGACTTGTGGATATGGACATGACCAACACATATATGATATAAGATACTCGGGTGAACCAGTAAAGTGAGTGCAACAAGGAGGGACAGGAGAAAATGCCTAATATAAGTCATATCATCAAATCAAAGTATTTGTTGAATTTTCTAAACAATGAATGATCTTGAGAAAAGTATGAATTCATAGAACATAGATTAACCCGCATAGCAATTCTTTTCCAATTCATTGATTAGGAGTGGAAGAGTTAATAGGGCTGTTTCGTTTCGTAGGATTGGAATTATGAGGAAGGGAGTTCTTATTAAAGGGTTGTCAAATGTTTTGAAGTAATATATTTAATATATATTTTCACCATTTTTTATTATTCAAAATTAATTATTAAATATATTTTTAATATAATAGATGTGTTTTTATTAAATATTTCTATTTTTAATTTCAAGAATGAGTGAAGGAGATGTTTGGAAGAGTATGGAAAAAACTTATTTAAACTTAAATAATTTATTTGTAATTTTTATAGAAGTTTTTGAAAACTTATTTCAATAAGTTTTTTGAATAATTTTATTAAAATAAGTTCTTTTTATTAAAGTTTTCAAAATGAGTTATCCATTTAAAAAAAAAAACTGGGTTGGATTCATAAACATATTCATTGGATAAATATTTATTTATTATATAAAAGTAAATATTTATCCTGTATAATATACAGAATACTAGTTACCAAAAATTGAAATTAAAAATATGAAAATGAGATAGAATAATAGTTGAGTTTGACTGTTGAGTTATGGGCAGTGAGAAGAAGGAAGAAGCACGTGGCGATCAACTATAGATTGTGATATGAGAATGACATATGATACGATAATGATACATATATGAATGGAATGGAACAACCTTGCATTTCGCCCAAACCAAACCCGTCGTTGTTATATCTATCTATCTTATTTTCTAATTCTGAAATAGCAGAGAAGTTCACGGTTTTGCTGAGACTTGGTCAGCATTGTCAATGGTGCCACACTGTCTCTTACCCATTTTTCCAAAACCAACTATTTTCAGGATTATGGATTTAGTTAACCCTCCATCTTCTCTATAACCTCTCTTTCTTTCTCCCTGCTTCTCTTCGTTTTCAATAGGTAAATACATCTTTCTCTTCTTCTTCTTCTTCTTCTTCTTCTTCTTCTTTCATAACTAACGCTAGTCTTGTCGGGTACCGTTTCATTGCAACATTTTTTGTTGTCTTGTTTTTCGCTTTTGGTTTATCCTTAATGCAACGTAGGACAATGGTAAATAGAAAAAAGGTGGTGTCGTGTGTGTCTAATGAATTGTTGGTTGGTGGGGTTGCAGGCAGGGCATTTGGGAGTGTCTTTGTTTCCTTTCTTGCCCTGTATGATATGAGTGCTTGATTCGTTGTCTTCAAATCCTGCAAGGCCAGAGGAAGCAATCAACTCAAACGACACCATGTCTGGAACTATGTCTCCTAAAGGTTAACTTATTTATTGTAGGCCTTGCGTTTTCCTTTTCACGTCGATTCCTTATCCTTGCCCATCTTTCTAAATACCAACATATTTAGCTTTTGAATGTTATTAATAATTATTATCTTTAGTGTGATGGATGCGGCCGGCTCTTGAATATTGTCATGTGTTTTTGTAGGTTCTTTCAAGAAGAAAGCAATCAATGCCTCTAACATGCTGAGGAATTCTTTGACCAGAAAGGGTAGGCGAAGCAGTAAGGTCATGTCCGTTGAAATTGAGGATGTCCACGATGCTGAGGAGTTGAAAATAGTTGATGAGTTCCGTCAAGCTCTTATTTTGGACGAACTTCTTCCTGCAAAACACGATGATTATCATATGATGCTTAGGTCTTGTTTCCTTCCTATGTTTTTCGTTCGTGATTGATCCGGATTCTCTGCATTCGCATCTCAACGCATTCACACATTAAGATGAAAAATGGACGACTCATATTTTATCTCATTCAATCAACTTATAGTGTGTTCGGTTTCACGTTTCAAATGTGATTTTCAGAAGCTAATAGTTATAGCTTCCACATCTTAAATGTGATTTTTCTATTCTCAAGATATTTACAAACATGCTATTTAAACATTGGAAATCTTTGTTGTCCAATCTTCATCTAACGGTTATACATGCGTGCAAAAATGATTACACTGAATCCGGTTTCCATTTATCATATGGCTTGCATGTTGCATGGTTATTGGTTCCTTGTCCTAGAATGGGTGTGTACTTGCATATCATGTCATGTCATTGATTAAAATAAGAACCTGAAACTTTTCTTACACTAATTTTGTATTTTCTTGTATAGATTCCTGAAGGCCAGGAAATTTGATATTGAGAAAACAAAGCAAATGTGGTCTGAAATGCTCAAATGGAGGAAGGAGTTTGGTGCCGACACCATCACGGAGGTACTTGTAACGACAATATTTTGTGGGGCTTGAGGGGATTTGTTTATTATATTATTGTATCCTATTGCTTTTCTTGTTGGCAGTTTTTTTTTTTAGCAAGTTTATTTTCTCTTTTTAACTCTTTTGTGCCCTTTATACCAGGATTTTGAATTCAAAGAAATTGATGAAGTATTGCAATATTATCCCCAAGGACATCATGGAGTGGACAAAGATGGAAGACCTGTGTACATAGAGAGATTAGGCCAAGTCGATGCCACGAAGATGATGCAAGTCACAACCATGGATCGCTATATCAAATACCACGTAAGGGAATTTGAGAGGACATTTGATGTAAAGTTTGCAGCCTGTTCAATTGCTGCAAAGAAGCACATCGATCAAAGTACAACTATCCTGGATGTGCAGGGAGTGGTAAGAGAAATAGTTAATTGTATATGCCAAGAATGAAGTCATAATTTATAAATATAATTGTACATTTGAACATGGCTTAGCTTAAAATGACAAAATGTACAAAAGCTTAGAGATGGTATTTTAGTGGACACAATTAATCCTGATATCACTAATAAAGGAAAAATTGGAAAATATGAGAAGTTGCTAAAACTTTAATATTGTATCAATGCCGCAGGGGCTTAAAAACTTCAACAAACATGCTAGGGAACTCGTTACTCGCCTTCAGAAGATTGACGGTGACAACTATCCAGAGGTGTTTTTTTTAGTTTTTGTACTTAAGTTGAATTTTATTGTGAATGAATTATGGATTAGTGAGTAATATTATGTTCTTGATTGCTTCATTGCAGACCTTGAATCGCATGTTCATCATCAATGCAGGTTCTGGATTTAGGATACTGTGGAACACCGTAAAATCATTCCTTGATCCTAAGACCACCGCAAAAATCAACGTGAGCATATAAACCTTATCCTAAATCTACTTTTTTGGTCAGAAAAATATAATTATGTCGCTCGAACATAAATTTTCAGGTTCTTGGCAACAAGTATGACACCAAATTGCTAGAAATCATTGATGCAAGGTGAGTTCATGAATAGGTGGAATATCTCAGCATTTGGTTTTCCTTATTTTACAAGTACTTTTAATCTCGTTGATTTTCCCTCCTTTCCTCTGATTTCATTCTCCATGTTAAAGTCTTCATATAAAATTGACAAAAGGTTATTGAGAAGGTTCTTGGTTTTGCTTTGCCAGTGAGTTGCCTGAATTTTTAGGAGGTACTTGTACATGTGCTGATCAAGGAGGCTGCATGCGCTCTGATAAGGGCCCTTGGAAGGATGCAGAAATTATGAGGGTAGGCCTACAATCCATTTTATTTTTCGTTTTTTCCCCTTGCTTCTCAACTTAGAACTTTAGTTGATAATTCATGTACCATGTATGGATCCGGATTCCTAAACTTACTGTTATGCAAATGCAGATGGTTCAGAATGGTGACCACAAATGTTCAAAAAAAAGTGTGTCACAAGGCAAGGAAGAGAAAGAAAATTCTGAGGTGAGATAGCTCTTCCTAAGCTCTTTGATAATACATTTCATTTTCATTTAGTTGTGCCTCTTCAAATGCTATTAGCTTTTCGCATATCATTTTGATATTTTAGAGACTATCAGTGCTTTCTGTCATTTATGAAATTTTGGACTAATAAATGAGCATACATTTCTAGGAACACAAGACTTCCAAATTGGAGGCAAATCACACCCCTCACCTTTCTCCAGTTGTTGAAGAGGTATGTTAAATATCCATGCTAAATCTATTTAAAAATAAGACAACTTTCAGGACGTAATGGCGGATGTAAAGTTCTAGATAGTATACTTCTAATGTAAATACAAATTAAGAGAACATTCAATCTATAAGTTTATTTATTAATAAGTATTTTTTTTTACACTAACGCTTATTAAACTTGATTATTCAAACGATAAATTGTAAAACTAAACATGTCAACTGATCATGCATGTGCCTTTCCTCTTCCGCTAGTTTCATGAACATTTTAAGTGTTCTGTTTTATGTGACTGGCTTTTAGACGTGGGCTACTTCCTTTGGAATGCTGTGCACCATTATGCAGATATTGTGTAGTATCTTTTGGTAGTTTCATATGGCCATAAACTTATGGCAAATGTTAGGGCCATGTTAAGGAATTAAAAATGAAATGTTTTTATTTTAAAAGTATTATTAATACAAATCAAGTATGACTTTCAATGCACTTCCAGCGTGATTTTTAATTAATTTTTTTATTCATTAATTCTTTAACCTGCACAGCTGTACTTTTAGATATTCATTAGTATAGTTTATACGTTATGAGGAGATCTCACAACACGTAGGTCCTTCTGAGCATTAGTAGTTTTGTAGATCCATTGAGCTCCCTCATCATCATGTTATTCTAGTTTTTGTTTCCTTACTTTTAACTTTCTGAAAAACATAAGCTCACAGGTCCCTGCTACTAAAGCTTCCCAGCCTAAGGACTTATCCCCGATGGCTGATAAATCTGCTGTGAAAAAAGTTGATGAGAAAGCTTCCAAGCCTCAGAACACGCCTGATAAAACTGCAGCATCAACAGGTACACACGGAGGATGGAATTTTATTTCTTTTAAGAATTGATTTCCTTTATTATCTATGCCAAGAATATTTCTTTTTAGCAACAAGTATGCAAAAGTAAGAAGGTCGCGACTTGTGAGTGTCTCAGTGTCCTATATTTTAAGCATTAGTTATAATTATGTCGGAATGTGTTCATGTCGTTTGGTGTGTCTGTATCAATTTGCCTGGAACTGCCTTGTCTCGTGCAGAGTTTTCGACTGTGATGAAACGCATGGCTGAGTTGGAGGAGAAAATGGTCACCATCAACAATCAGCCTACTGCCATGCCACCTGAGAAGGAGCAAATGCTGAATGCAACTATAACTCGAGCCGATGACTTGGAGAAACAACTTTTGGCTACCAAGAAGGTAAATTCATTATACTAACTTGTACATGTAACTGTTTCCATTAAATTACAACTTATAAGAAGAACCAAATCAGTTATTAGTTTCATTGCAAAGTTTATTGAAATTAAAAATAAAATAAAAAATCACAAGTCACTTCCACAGTACCAAATAACTTGTTTTAACCGTCTCCATTATTTAAGCCAAAGTGCTTACTATTTCTGATTGTTTTTGTTTTAAAAACCGAGGTTCTCTCTCATTTTCCTTCGGATGTGTCTTGTTAATGGTTCTGCATTGTCAGGCTCTGGAGGCTTCACTTGTTAAGCAAGAAGAGCTTTCGGCTTATCTTGACAAAAAGAAGAAGAAGAAGAAGAAGAGATTTGTATGTACCCCAACAATAGAATATTATACCATATTACCTTAACTTTGCTATTTGCTACAGAATTATTTGGTTACTGAAGGATTTTTGTATAACACTTTGCTTTTTGTAATGCAGTTCTTCTTTTAAAGAGCAAATCCGTGGATGCCCTAACAAGAGGTCCAGACATTAACGGGGAATTAGATTTTAGTTTCTGCCTTTCAGGAGACTTCCCAAATGCCCTCTTACAAAAATGTTCAATATGCGAACTAGTAAATATTCAAAACGACCAGAAGAAAAGCATAATGCTCAAAATATATAAATTATGCTGATCAGAATTTTGGTCTCTATTAGGATAGGACTTACTCTCTATGTATAGTATATATAGGGCTATGGCGCTCTGCACATTATGCAAAGCCTGTCCTATTATTATGTCCGTACAGAATAAATCAATATCTAGTACAAAATTAGAGAGTATGTTTGGCATATTATATATATGAAGTATAAGCTAACCCACAAAAAGAGCTCTCTTTTCCGGTCTAACAACAAAAAAACAGTGACAAAAGGGCTTCCTGTATATAGGACCCTTTTCGCTAAGTACGGTTTTGCCTTTAGCCCAATGATAGATTAATCTTGGGCTCTTGCTATTTACACCCCAGTTTTGCTAAGTACACCCTTCTACCTACCCATTATATTCTTTTACTTAAAGAAATACACCATTTTTCCTTTCTTGAAATGTATTTTCAGAATTATATATACTTATTCCAGAAATGTATCTCTGAAACTATGTTTCATAATTCTAGAGATATACTTTCGGAATAATATATATTTTTCAATAAAATATCACTTAAGAACTAAGATGGTTGACGAGAAATTTAAAAAAAGATGATAAATATTTATTTTATACCCATGCTTGTTAATCTTATTTTTATAATATCATTAGTATTCTTTAAATTCTATCTAAAATCTTATTTTCATCATATTTTTATTATTCTTTAAACCCTAATTTTAAGTTATCTTCAACATATATTCATTATATAATCCTACGTTTTCATAATAATAGATCAAGTATAACAATGTATATTTTTTTCCATAATAAGACTTTTGTCTGGTGCACTTTAATTCCTTGAAAGAGGAGATAACAAGATTTCACTTCCTTTGACTCTTTTTATTCTCTTTATTTTTCGTGATGGTAGTTAGGGTTAAGAGAATACTCTAATATCAAGCTAGAGACCTTATTTCACATTAGTTAGTAAGTATTAACCATTTTATAATCACTACACTCATCAAATATTAGTTATCTCTAAAAACTACTCAACTTAATCCACAACAATTAATCATTTATTTATTAATTTTCAATAAGTCACATACTTCTCACATGAGATATTAAATATTACATTCTTCCACTTGGCTTATGTGACATTACCTAACATCATGGGCAAACAAATAAATTAATTAAACTTACAAATGCACATTGAAATGACTAAATTATTTCATACATTGAACACATCATAATTTCATAATTAAGAATACGTATCTAAGTCATAGCGATTTTACATTACTTAATCAGCATAATTCCTTTCATGTACCACAGTTTAGACTTCTCCTTAATATAAACATAATTAGAAGCACATAATAGTCCAACACAATGCCTTTATTTAAGACAATGCTTGTTTGTGTTACTCTAATAGAAACATACATGCAGACATAGAGAACATGTAATTAAAAACATATCATAAATGAGCTCAAAGTGTCAACAATCCAAAACAAAAGTAAACATTACACTCAACGATCTTTAATAACAATAATGTTCATATTTTCAACATGCTCAATAAATATCTTGGGCAATAATCCATTTATCAAAGGATCAGCTATCATGAGATTTATGTTAATATTTTTTATTGACACTCTTTGTTTATGAATTTTTTCTTTCACAACAAAGTAGTTTAATTCCATATGTTTAACACCTTTAGAGTACTTGTCGTTCTTAGAGAAAAACCTATTGTGGAGTTACCATAATACATTTTTAGTGGTTTGGAAATATTGTTGACAATTCCTAGTCTTGAAATAAAGTTATGCATCCAATTAGTTCGAACTATATCCTCAAAATAAGCTACAAATCCAACTTTCATAGTGGATGTAACAACAAATTATTTTGCACTCTTCCATGATATTGCTCCTTTGGCTAAAAGAAATACATAACCAATGGATAGATTTTCTTGTACCCACACATCCAACAAGGTCTGAGTTTGAATACCCAACCACCTAAAGGTGATTAGACCTCTTATATATGAGCATGTGATCATTTGTTCTTTATAAGTATCTCAGAACCTTTCTTTACAGCTTTCTAATGTTTCATTCCCGAATTATTTTGATATCTTCTTCACATTCCAACGGCAAAGCTTTATGTCCGATCGAGTAGAGATATAAGCATACATAATACTCCTAACAACAAATGCATACAAAATTACTTCCGATCGAGTTACTTTGATATCTTCCTTACATTCAAGCTGCAAAGCTTTATGTGTGATCGAGTACAAATATAAGCATACATAATACTTGTAACAACATATACACACAAAGTTACTTTCATCTGTTTTCGTTCCAAATCATAAAAAAGAAACAATACTTTTATCATTAATTTTTCTTTACTTTTTTTTATTATATCAATTAATTTATGTTGTGCACGTTCTCTTCTCTTTCTATTTCTTTTTGTTCTATAAATATATTAAATATATACAAATACAATTTCTATATGAACAGAATTTTTTTTGCCTAATAAGTAGAGTACTTTTTTGTAGATTACAATTAGTGTCTAATAAGTTTAATAATTTAAAATTTAATAATGAACAGAAAAGAGCACTTATTAAGGTTTATTTAATGTTATTTCTTAACTTTTTTGGATTCATCGTGTGCGAGAATTACTTTTTCATGCGATAAAGTAATCTTGTCCTTATATTATGTGGGTATTCCGAGGACTGTACGTGGTCCGTGAACGTGGAGCTTGGAAGACTTAAAAGTAAAGCAAGTGCACCTATGAAGCATTATTAATTAAGAGAGTAAGAGACAGAGCATGTAACTTCACTTTATTGATTTTGGTTTGAATAATGTTGCATTTATGTAATAATCCTTAGTTATCTTTACAACTTTAATGCTCATTGCTACATGTCTAAACTTGATGTTATCTTATCTTATAAAATAAAAAATTGATAAAAAAATAATAATGGAAAGAGGGGAAGAAAGTGATCCTATATATCCCACTCCGTACGTCTACAACTCCCTAATTTTTTAGTAGCCAAGTTGTCGATTTCATTGGAATCAAAGATAAGCACATATACTATATACCCAATAATCATATACACTACCCAAAAATAAACGAAAAGAAGTAATGCTAAGAATATAATGTTAAATCAAGAGAAGACAACTTTAGTTTGAGATATAGACTAATTGAAAGTTGAAACGTAGAGAGGGGCAGGTATCCAACCATACCTGTTCCTTCATTACATTGCATCATATATGAATCATCTAATAATAGTCTTTATTATTTATTTTTAGCCCTTATCAACATTAGTATTTTATATCCTTACAGATATAAACAGCTGCAAAACTCTAAATGAAGGTTGTTACAATGTTACGGGTTTCAAAATTGAAGAAGTTATTCACATTTAACTCATAAAAGGTTGAGCATTAGCAGACAGTAGCCTTTGTAGCTTCTTTAATTTTCACCGACACAATTAGAAAAGGAGAATAAATTAAGAATGCTAACGTGGATACAATTGTTTATTATAATATAATAATATATCATTCTGTCCACCATTCCACCGTATTAAAATCACTCTTCCTTCTTTTTTATTATACCCGAGGTAGCCATTTTCCAATGAAAAAAATGTGAAAAAGAAAATATCAACAAAAGGAAAGATATGCAAGAATTGCATTTGAAAGAATCAATCCAAGGCGATGGAATGGTTATTTATAGCTGGCGCTGGTATCCTTCACACTTCTCAGTTATCACGTTGCAGATACCATTTTTGAATTGCTAGGAAAATTTAGTCAACAATATCAAGAGCTACGATGAAGTCAACTTGAGCAGCTGAAGCCAACTTCATAGACTCCATCTAATAAGACACAGAGAACAAGAACGTACTGCAAGGTTTTCGATGTTGTGATAGTTGAATGGAAGCCTTCTAAACTCAAGACTCAGTTATAGTGCAAGCAACTGAAGGATCCAAACTGTAATTTGCTTGGCTGATAGAAATAGTTTTTTATCAATAAATATTAATTATTAATTTTTTAATTTTTTGTTAGTAGGAGAGCTAAAACATGTGACCTTTCTTTTATTTTCTTTTTTCTTAACCACCTACCAACCTTTTATTTCCATTGAATTACTAGTCTTCGGCCTCAGTTTTATTTGGTTAATGAAATAAAGTGAAATGAAAATATGAAAAAATGAGTAGAAAATGAAATAATTTTTGTAAGTTATTTGATAGAAGAGAAAATGAAAAGAAAAAGATAAAATATTTCTTTCATCCTTCTTGGTTGTAAAGTGATAAATGCTACGCATAGATATATTTTACGATTAGATGATATAAAAATTATTAGATTTTTCTTTTTTTATTGTTTCTTTTTATGCGAATAATTAGAGTTTTTAACACCATATGAAATTTTGTCCAATAAGTGTTAAATTGGTCAATTTAAACTCTTTTGATGGTATATTTGTTACAGAAACATAAAAGAAAACTTGGAAGAGAAGTTGAAGATTTGAAGACTTTCACTAAGCGCGTCATACACGCTCAGTGCAACGCAGTCGCTCAACGAGTAGCACTCGCTCAGCGCAAAGAAGTCAAATGCGCTTAGCGCGAGTCGTACACTAAGCGCATGACCACCGCCTCACTCGCTCCATGCAGCAGTTGCGCTTAGTGCGATGTTGCATAAAAATTAAGTTAAATTATGCCTATAAAAGGAGGAGAAGACAAAGGAAAAAAGACATATGGCTACACACTGAAGATCCATAAGATTAGAGCTTCTTATAGAGAGCAAAGGCTAGAATTTGTGTATGAATACGGGGAATCAACCATTAGGAGTTATTTCTCCCCCATATATTGATTCTTCTTCTCTTCCCATCAACTCATTGCAATTGTAAAGTCTCTCGTGACAATGGAGATTAAAACCCTCAATGTTGAGAGTCTAACAACCAAATGTTGGTGATGTAATTTATTTCCTATTATCTATTTAATGTTATTTTAATTATTATTGTCTCTTTTTGTGCTTAATTTCATTGATTGTGAACTGATCACCCATATTCATGTATGTGTTTTAGGATTTAGGCATTGAGAAATGTTTATCTTCTTAGAACTAGGAAAGAACATCTAAATGATTCATATCTAGGAATAGAATGATATTGTTTCTTTGTTCATAATGTAATTTAACTGATTTATTCTATTAAGGGATTAAGAGATGGATTAGGTAAAGTAGACTCTTTTACTTGAAGGATCATGATAAGGATAAACAAGTAGATGTAGGTGATAATTGAAATGATATTAAATAAAAAAATCATTAATATTACATCAAGAATAGTTTTAGTAGGCTAGACTCCAACATATTTACATTCTGAGTCAATCTTAACATGAGAGCCCCGAAAGTATTTGTTTTTCTTGTCCTTGTCTATTTTAGGTAATTATTTTAACTTTATATCAATTTACTTTCAATCTCCAATCTCTCAAATCTTTAATTGAATTTATTAATTTCTTGAAATTAAAAGTATATCAATCTAAGTACAAACAAAGTTTATCTGGACTTAACTCGAACTTCCGTTTTACTTTATTACTTGAAATAATTTGGCGCACTTCTCACTCGATTAACATATAGAAAGAGAAATGAAAGAAAAATTATATAAAATGACATAACTATCTTAAATGAAAAATGAAATATAATATAAAAAAGATAGTCTAAATAATAATAATAAAAAGGAGTAACTATTGTAGTACGTACGATTTATATTTTCTTCCGTCCTCTACTCTAAATTATGTACAAAGTAGTTCGTTAGCTTAGATAGAATGGTAGGAGTTAGTATAATATACATAAACTCATAAGTTTAAACTTTATTACAATCATTGTACAGGGAAAAAAACTATGAAAAAAAAAATAAAGATTATGATGTTTTCATTCCGTCTCAATCCATTCCTTTAACTTTAAACTTCGATTCCAAACGTACGCGTGAGGTAGTACTAATGAAGTCCGTGCCTTTTGAATAGAAAATGTGGGATAAAGCCCTTCAGATTGAATGTCTTAAAAGTGAACGAGTGAGATTATAGCTAGCCTTCATTAAATTTCATTTAAAATATACTTCTTTTTGGAAAGATTATTAAATTCACTAAAATAATGATAGACTAGATTATGTTAATCAACCATAGTTGGGTATAATTTTTGTTTAGATTTACACAGTAAAAAAAATACAATTAAATTTCTGTCCGCTAAAGAAGCATTCACTAATTATATGTCAAACATGATTGATATTTATAAAAAAAATATGAATGATGGAAAAAAATATTTTAGAGAAAAACTATTAAAATATTATTTTCAGAAAATAACGTGTCAATGATGTAATATCTCTATTTTAAAATGTAGCTTTAAAGTCTTGTGCAATGATTGATGAAATTAATAAACTTTTATAAGATTTAGAAGAAAGAAAAACTATGGGACTAAAATACCTTTATTTTTTTAATAATTTAATTCATAAAAGGAAAAAAATATAAATTTATGATTATTTAGGAGAAAAAACGAGAAAGACAAAGTTAAAACGATATAATCAAAAGCCTTTCAAGAAAAAAAATGATATAATCAATATGTCTTTGATATTTTAAAATGAGAACTAATTCAAGTAAAAAAAATAGTTTAATCATTTGATTTCTACATTTGTCCTCATTTTATGTTTTAGTCTCTATATTTTGGTTATTACACAAGTAATTTTTATATGTTTTAGTCCTTTTTTAACGATAAAATATAATTATTTAATTTTTTATATCTTCATTTTGTGTCAGTTTTATACTGTGCAAAAAAAAATAGTGACTAACACACAAAAAAAATTGATCATGTAGGCACTAGAATGTAGAATTTATAAGCATGGGGACTGAAAAAACAAATAACTAATCAAACCTTAAAATAGTTTACTAAAATGAAAGTTATTTTACCATGGTGGTAATACTTTATTAGCCTTAATCATGATTTTGTCTAGTGAAAAGCAAAAGATATTGCTTAAAAAAAGAACTAAACAAAGGAATTGATGCTGATGTTAAAATAAAAAGACCAGTATAACTTTCAAAGAAAGGATACCGTAACAATGTCAAAGGAACCGGGTCCATAGCTAAGGCCTTTTTACATATATAATACTGCACTATTTTGCCTTTTCATAATATTTTTTTAATTTCCATTGATCGTGTCATTCATCTTACCTCATAATTCTTGATCTTATCTTTTATCTCCTTGTAAAAATTATTGAGAAATTTACTTGAAAAACGGCATTATTCTTTCTGCATCAAGTGTTTTTGCTTTATACCAAACTGAAAGCATGTTGCTCTGCATTTAGACTACGAACCCAATTTGTAAATACTGGAGCTTTGGGTGATTTAACATGACAAGAACCAAGAGCTAACTACTCTTCATCTTTTATACGGATTTGAAAACTAGTTAGTTACCAACTCCACCTTTTTTCAACCCTTCCATTGGGCCTTTTTTCAAACTCGTTCTCTGTCATGCAATAATCTTCTATCAAGTTCTTCTCTATAAATACCATACCCCATCACGGTGCTCATTCAATCCAACTTGAAAACTCTTCTTCAACAACCCTTCTTTTGATCTGTGCAAGTGATCTTGAAAGGAGGGAACAACAATGGTGAAGTCTATAAACTTTCTCCTACTTCTGTCTCTACTAGCCTTTGCTCCCTTATGTCACTGTAAAAAGAAAATAGGAGGTTACCTCTACCCTCAATTCTACGACGGTTCATGCCCCAGAGCTCAAGAGATTGTCCAATCCATCGTTGCCAAGGCAGTGGCAAAAGAACCCCGCATGGCTGCTTCGTTGCTCAGACTACATTTCCATGATTGTTTTGTCAAGGTCTCTATATATAACAGATAACAAACCCCATAACTTAGTTAATATAAATAGAAAATTCATAGTAGTGGCATAACTATCTGATCTATGAGTCTTGCTTATGTGCATATTATAGAATTTAGTATAATGATATATTGACAGCTACACAGTTTATACACCTAGTTGACACCTTTTATTCTTCTATCTTTTTTTGTCACGTTATATCACTTATTACATGTGTATTGTGTCTATGAGCACGAGTGTACATGAATTATTTTTGTAGAACTTATATGGCTCAAATGCATGACTCAAAGTTTAATGTTTCAGGGCTGTGATGCATCGGTGCTGCTAGATAGCAGTGGAACTATTATCAGTGAGAAGAGGTCAAATCCCAACCGTGATTCAGCCCGAGGATTTGAAGTCATTGATGAAATTAAATCTGCACTAGAGAAGGAATGCCCACATACAGTGTCATGTGCTGACATTTTGGCTCTAGCTGCTAGAGATTCAACTGTTCTTGTAAGTATCTTTTTTTTTTTTTTGCACTCTAATACCCTTATCTTGATATTTGACTATCAAAACTTTATTATCAAGCCTTATTTATAATCTCTGCAGACGGGGGGACCAAGCTGGGGAGTACCTTTGGGCAGAAGGGACTCTCTTGGTGCGAGTATTAGTGGCTCAAATAACAACATTCCTGCTCCCAACAACACATTCCAGACCATTTTAACTAAGTTCAAGCTTAAGGGGCTTGACATTGTTGATCTAGTTGCTCTATCTGGTAAGACTCCCAGTACTTTATTTGTCTATGGTTTTTTGCCTTCAAAGCATGTAGGTTTATGGTTATAATTTGTTTTGATGAGTATTTACAAACTTAACCTTAGATGCGGTTAAAATTGAGTTTAAAGCAAAATCATGTATATTTCAAAACTTTTATTCCAAAATCAACTTTGCAGTAAAATTTACTATACAATTTTCAACTAAACACAATAATTACATTTTTTTATTTTTTTTACAGAATACATTTTTTTTAGTTAAATGCACTTTTGGAAACAAACTTGATTTTATTTTAATGTAATGAGACATACACAAATTTTGCAAAACATGTTTTTGTGCTTCAAAAGTAAGCGAGAGAGTCTCATTGATTTTCAATGGAAGTGAAAATAGGTTGGGTTGAACAAAATTTTGTTTAAATGGACTAGGTCTAGCTGGAAAAAAAATGGACTTGATTATTTAAAAAATTTAGTCTAAATTTGGTCTATTACATATTATAAACTTTATTTTAGGTTTAATCTAAGTTTGATTTGACCTATAAACCTATCTAAAAACTTATTTGATATTAAAGTTTTTACAAAGGTCTTCTTTCTACATGAGCTAATAAGCTCATAGGCCAATCGAAAAAAATTCTACATAAATAAAACTATAATTTATAAAATTAAAATGATTGATACTCAAAGCAATGATGAGACAAATGTGCAAATAGTAGATTAGATTTTATAAAAGTCTAGTCTAATATATTTATATGATACAAATTTATTTTTTATGTCTAATTTCACCTTTTGAACACTTGTTTAAAAGTCTATTTTGTAATAACATTTGTAAACAAGGCATAAATTTATCCCTTATACTATTGCTCTCCAACTCTGCAATTCTAAATCGCCATCCACCTTTATTTTCTTGAGACCAATATATGTTTGGATGAGAATTTGTAAATTCAATTTTAAATAAACTTGATTTTATAAAATTAATTTTGGTTAGAAGTCAATTTGGAGTGAAGTGATTTATATTTAAAAATTTGTATTTTTTTAATTAACAAATTGTATCTTAAACTCAGGTATATATTAGCATTGTATGAAAATTTTACCCAACGCAGAAGTTACTTTTTTTTTTCACTTTCAAACAAATGGGCTTTGGGAGCAAACTTTGACTTTGACAAAATACAATCAAACATGATATTTTGTTGTGAAATCCCATTTGGACTATATCAGCGTGCGTTTGATAGTTTCAATTATTGGTATTTTAAAGCTGCATTTCCAGCATAAACAATATTTGTAATGTTATAGGGAGCCACACTATAGGAAATTCCCGATGCACCAGCTTCAGGCAAAGACTATACAACCAAACAGGCAATGGAAAAGCAGACTTCACTCTTGATCAAGTGTATGCTGCTGAATTGCGCACTAGGTGTCCAAGATCTGGTGGGGACCAGAATCTCTTTGTCCTAGACTTTGTTACCCCAATTAAATTTGACAACTTCTATTACAAGAACTTGCTGGCTAACAAGGGTCTCTTAAGTTCTGACGAAATTCTCTTGACAAAGAATAAAGTATCCGCGGATTTAGTGAAGCAGTATGCAGAAAACAACGATATTTTCTTTGAACAATTTGCCAAGTCCATGGTTAAGATGGGAAACATTACTCCTTTAACAGGGTCAAGGGGTGAGATCAGAAAGAACTGCAGAAGAATTAACAAGTGATGAAGTGATATCATTGTCATGTTGCACGTGTGATAGTTGCACCTACAGTTTACTTTTCTTTACTTTGTTTACCGCATTAAAAAAAGGAGTGTCCATTGATCTATTCTGTGGTGAGTTGAGCAAGTCATTAGCAGTGTCGTGATGTGCCTTGAATATCCTTTTGATAGCGTTGTTGTGTGTTTAATTAAATTTATGTAATTGGATGTTTCAAGGTCAGGCTTGAAATTAGAATTGATTGTTCAAGTAGTAGGAATTTATGTAGGTATTCAAGTTTAAATAAAATTTGTATCACCTTTCATGTTGAATAAAATAGAATTCCAATAAATTTTTATTGAACTCCCTTTTCTTTGAGTTATGCTTCATATGCAAAATAAAATGTTGTGTTATGTTTCTTTTTGAATTTACCTTTTAAATGAAATCAATATATATATATATATATATATATATATATATATATATATATATATATATATAATCTAATGTCTAGTTATGTACTACTGACTACTGTCAATGTATAATACTATGATATAACAAGAAATCACAATTAATATAATTTTTAAAATAATTATTATAAAAATAAATAAAGTTATCTTATACAATAACTTGCAATGATAATATAAAAATCTTTTATACTATCAACTCATAAATTATTTACTCTATAACTAATTATTCTACAAGACTCAAATTGTTGAAAAGCATAAATATATTTAAAAATACTTAATCTATTGTTCAAATACTATAAACTGTTTTTAAAATTTATTTCCAAATGCAAATTAATTTCTTTTGAAATTAAGTACAGGAGTAGAAAAGAATAATTTCTTAAAAACAATTATTTATATTTTTAAACTCTATAAAAAAAAAAACTAATAAAAAAACAAAAATAGGTACTAGCGTGCTCACCGTGAAAACATAATTGATTATTTCTCAGCATGAACTTAATCTAATCACACTAATAATCTAATGCAAAAGAAGGAAAACCAAAAAATCTAGTGCAATAGAAGGTGCTGCCTTTTCCTTTTTTTATGAAGAAAAAGAAGTTACCTTGTTTCAGGCTTTTTATAGTCTGAGGTAGAACAATGAATGGAGGTGCAAAACAGAATAATGCATTATGCCCGTTCATGGGCGAGAAGGTTGATGCAAAGGCAAAACGGAATGAGGTACAGAACTTACTTGATTACTGAGATTAATAATGACAAGTTTTTTCTGTAGTTACTGCGAGAAGGTTGCATTACATAACAATGAAATTCTTTATACTGCACCAACACTTGCTGTAAATGAAAAAAGGATTGCAAGAGATATAGCAAAATCTAGTAGATATATAATTACAAAACTTGGTAAGTGTCTAGTGATGTTCAGTTGTGTTGGAATGAAAGAAACAAAACACAGGACAAAGAATATCCGGGACCCTTTTTTGGCCACATTTAAAATTTAAACCATAAATTTAAAAAAAAATTGAAAAAATATTGGCCATTTACCTGTAATTGAGATATCCTTTTGTGAGCAAAAGGTTTCTGTTGAATTTGGCATAGCTGTTCAATCTCAGAGAAATGCTCTATGTACTGCTCACACAAGTTCCACATCTAATGGCATTCACAATTAGTTATTGGAAGCCATTCCCAAAGGATGAAAGGGAGTAACATCCTGGGTGCATAGAAGTGGAAAAAGTTATCAGTGCTTGACACTTCATCAAGCAGTATGTATTTTGTCAACAATAAACTAAAGCAGGCATGCTGAAAATTGGAGTGCCAATACTTGAAAATGCTTCCATTCCATAGCTGAAGGCATGTGTCACCCACTAACATTGTGCCAGAAACTAATCTGCAGTAACGAAAGTAAGTTTTCTAAATTCTTGTCTTCACATACAATGTACTTCATATCAAATTTTGTATTTGTTTGGTGAATAAAGTAGCTTACCAATTGCCAAAATGTCTGTAGTTGATTCAATTACTGGAGTATTTGTGAAGTCGAACAAATCTTTAGTCCGAAGTTTATGTTCAAATTCTACTGGCATTCCTATAATTTTTAATTTCTTCAGAGAAGTGATAGCTTTCAGTCCTTCTGGAATCTTTTTCAGCTTCTCACAGCGGTCAATAACCATGTTCTCAAGCCTTGGCATTGCATTTTCCTCAACTGTCCACTCCTCCAATTCTTTCAAAAGAACAAGTCGCAAAATATGCAGTTGTGGAAACCCTTCACCATTGAAGTTCAGTTCCGGCCAATTGTATGCCCCTTTACCCAAAATGAGCACTTTAAGGTTTGGCAATCTCTCCAGTTTGGCAATAGACTCCTTCTGTAGGTGGGAGTTATGCAGAGTTAGTTTTAAGAGGTTTGGTGGGAATTCGTGTGGATCAGGTAGCTTCTTGATCTTTCCATTTAAAGAGAGTTTCTGAAGATGAGTGCACTGAGACAGCTGCATAAAGATTGGAAATTCATCCTCTTCAGATTGAAGTGATAGTGACAGTGAATGGAGGTTGTGTAATCCTTGTACAGTAGAAAGAACAGAATTCACCATTTGTCCTGATAATTCACAAATCCCCAATTGCCTGAGGTTGATCATATTCGCTAAACCACCATCTACTATCCAGTTTCCAGCCTCAATGTGCGGTAGGGTTTGTAGATTGGTTAATGTATCCATCCGTAGATGGCTGCTATCTGGAGAATCAAATGGAGTGTACAGGAGGAGATGTCTCAAGTTCACCATCTTCCAAATTACGTTTGGTATTTTCATCAAAAAACAACAATACCTTAAATCAAGTGTCTGTAGGTTTTGCAAGTTTCCAATGGAAGGTGGAAGTTCTTCTTCTAGATTAGTCTTCCTCAATCCTAGATACCTCAATTGAATCAAGTCCCCTATCAAACTTGGCAGGCTAACTACCCGAACACCATCTAATTCTAATACCCTGAGCAGCTTAAATTTCCTGTAGATGAAATTCAATTTCTTTTCTTGCTGAAAATTCAAAGGATGCCAGAGTTTCCTCACTATATCATTATATTCTCTGTTGAAGAACAGCAGGGAACGTGAATGACCAGCATTGTGTTTTAAGGAGTCATACCTGTCATGGCAAGAATGCATGGAATGGCGCCGGGCTTTAGTCGATTGACCTGCCACATCACCCTGAAATATTTTGAGAAAATATTCTTCTTTTCCTTTAGAGAGTGAAAGATCTCTAAGAAGATGGTGGATGCGAATTGTTTTGACTCTTCCTAATGAGCTTACTGTTCCCACTTGAATCATGCACCTACCAATCAATTCATTCAAGTATTTCTGAGCAACACCTTCTGCAGTTTCTTCTCCTTCTTGCAGTAGAAATCCCTCCGCCACCCATAGTCTGATCAATTTTTTCGTCTGAATGTTCACACCCTCTGGGAAAAGACCCAAATATAGAAAGCAAGACTTCAAATGAGGAGGCAGATCATTGTAGCTAAGGGCCAAAATTCTAGCTATCTTCTCTTGCTCTTCTAGCAAGTGCCAGCTGATATTTTGCAGCACCCGCTTCCATTCCCCACTTGACTTGAGTTTCCTAGACAGCAAACCACCAACCACTACCACAGCCAAAGGCAAACCTCCACATTTAACCACAATCTCCTTTGCAAGACTCTTCAACTGAACCAACTCTAACGGGATGCCGTTCGCTCCGGGGAACGCTTTGTTGCAGAGCAATCTGAAACTCTCATCTTCTGTCAAAGTCCTCAACTGATGAGGATTGCTACAAGCATCAGCATGTAAAGCAACATCCCCATTCCTTGTGGTGAGCAATATCTTACTTCCCATCTTCCCTCTGGGAAATGCAGATTTTAAACCATCCCAAACCTCCATGCCCCATATGTCATCAAGCACCACCAAATACCGTTTCTCACTCAACACATTGCGGAGCTTGTTGACCAACTCTTCCTCGGGTATTTTCTCCATTTCATCTCTGGTGAGAGCATCCACATCCCTGAGAATCCCTTGCAACACATCCCTCCTCCTATACTCCTTAGATACATACACCCACGCTTTGCACTCAAAATGGTTGGTGATTCTGGTGTGATTGTAGAGCTTCTTAGCCAAAGTGGTTTTCCCCAAACCACCCATACCAACAATAGAAACCACATGAGGCGTTGGCTCCACTGCAAGCAACTGGGTAAAAAGCAGCCGCATGTCATCCTCAAGCTCAATAACATACTCCTCTTCAGAATAAGGAGAAGGCTGTCTCCAGTGCCTCAACCTTTCGTTACTGTTGTTGCCATCATCACGGGTCATTACAACGACGCCGTATGTTTCGCGCCGGTCGGATATGCTCTTGATCTTGGACAGGATCTTGTCGATTCTGGTCCTCACCTTGTAGAGATGAAAGGGTCTGAACACCTTGTCTAAGCTGCTCTGCATGGTGGTCTTGTACACGTAGGTTTCTATGAGCTCCTCTGCTTCGAAAGCCACGTCTCGGATTTCCGACACCCACATGCGAACGCGGTCGTTGCCTTCTTGTTTTGCATCTGCGTCCCTCAGAAAGCTCTGCATCCACCCCAATTCGTTCTTCAGGTTCTCCACTTGCTCTCTCACCCCTGCCAGCTGTGAAACCGACACCGCCGCCACTGCTGCTTGTTCCACCAGCAGCTCCGTCAGCTTGGTAACGACCGTTGACACAGCAACCTCGGCCATCTTATGTTGTCTTCTTCTCTGCTCTGTTTCTCCCAACAAGACTAGATCTTCTGCAAACGGGGGTTTCTGTTCCACTTCTTTCGTGTGTGGTGATGAGAAGCTTCCTTCAATCAACTGCGACTTTGTTAACTTTTATTTCCCACAGAAGTTTGACTTACAAATAACGAATTACGTTCTATTAACCGTTGGACCTGGACAATAGTTGTAGTCAAATTTAAGGTTCTGGTCAAAATGAAGAAAACCTCATTCTTTTAAATAATTATATTATTTAATTTGAAGTATGCTTTAAATTCTTATAAAATAAATAGGGTTTTTTTTTATTTTCATAAAATTAAAAATATGAAATCACTTTTTTATATTGTCTCGTGTCACTAGTTAACAATTTCTGTTTTTTTTTTCTGTTATAAATTATTAGTATAAAAAATTCACCAACTTTAAAAAGATTCTATCAAAAAATTTAACTAATTATTTTTTATAAGATTTCTTCTTCCAATTATATTTTTTGATTCACAAGGCTTTTCTTATGTGTTTTACACAAGGTCATGTGATTATTACAAATGGCAATCCACTAATGTTTGTGATAATGTATAAGCATGTCACATTTCTAAAAAATTTATAATCACTTAAAACAAATATTATTTAATTATATTAAAATAAATTTCAGTAACAAAATTTAGTAAATTAAAATATTGAATGGATGAAAATAAAATAAAATAAAATAGGAATTAAAACTAAAATTCACTCTATTTACTGAGATTAAAAATGATAATTTCAAATTCTAGAGGAATAAAAATAATAATAAAAGAATTAAAATTAAAATCCACTCATTTTATAGACAATAAAAACGTATTTAAGTCTATTATAATATTTATTATTTTTTTGTCATTAATCATCTTAACTTTATATTATTTTTATCTCTCTATTGTAAAAAAAATATAAATATAATCTTTTTAAATATGAAATAGATTTAAAAATAGATAAGATGGAAATTTAACAAAAAATAAATAAAAATTGAATAATTTAATTAAAAGGAAAATTTTGAATTTTTTTATGTTGTGTGAAAATTTTCTTCCAAGTTAGCGATACATAAATAAAAGAAAACTTAAAATAATTTAATCAATTTAATTTGTGAGTATTTAAATAAAAAAAATTAAACATTTAAAGAAGAAGAAAATTAATAGTAATACTAAACATACCTAATTTTAAAATAGAAAAAAAAAACTATTTAGCCTAAAAAAACTCAGAAAAACAAAATCGCATACAAATTGAGTTAAAGAATTAAAAGTGCAATTAATCTTTAAAAAAAAACTTATTCGTTAAATTGATGATAGTAAGTACCACTATAAACTAAATTAGTGTTTTTACTCATTTTTTTGGATGAAGTAAATGCATTTTTTTAAAGAGTAATAAGAATTTGATATTTTAAACTTTATTCGGAAACGAAGGGTTTGCGTTGCGTTTTACACCTCTTTTTGTTTAAGAAACCCCCTTCCTTCTTCTTTGTATTTGACGGGAAGAAACGCATCGAGCGTGGAGAAAGAGAAGGATGATGAGGTTAAGGTGGAGTGTACTCGTAATGGTCACGTTCGCTGTTTCTCTGTTTTGGCTTGGACCCCTGCAAGTCAAAGCCTCTAATTCTGTTTCCGCCTTCGTTCAAAACGCCATCTACTCCAACAGAATCGCCGTTTTCTCCAAATCCTATTGCCCGTACGATCCTTCTACTTTCCCCCTATTGCATCAAATTACAACTTCATTTCATTTCATTTAGATTAAATTAATACTACCTTAATAATTAGGGTTTTCCTACTCTCTGTTTCGTGTTGATAGCTACTGTTTGCGCGCCAAACGCTTGCTTGCTGAACTCAATGAAAAACCTTTTGTGGTGGAGCTCGATTTGCGAGGTATTCGTGGCTACCCAATTTCTGTGTCCTGTTCAAATGTTATCATTGTTCAACCTTTTCACGTGGGTCACGGTGGTTTTTTTTTCCTGCAGATGATGGGTTTCAAATTCAGAGTGTTCTTCTGGATTTGATAGGTAGAAGGACAGTCCCGCAAGTGTTTGTGAATGGCAAGCATATTGGTGGATCGGATGGTTAGTTAGTTCTTAGCTTTCCTGCTTTTATCTATGTGGCTGTTTAAATTCACTTTGGATCACTCGCAATCACATTGAAATACTAATTTATGTAATTTTAGATAAATGTTTACATACTGATCTTGTGTTAGATATACCAAGTTTTACTGTTAACTTGCTTTTAGAATAAAAATATTCAAACATAAATCATGTTGCTTCAAAATCAACTTTACAATAACAAATTCATTTTAAAATCAGTTTTGCAAACACTCACGCTAACCCACACTGTCTTATAACCTAAGGTTCACCGTTAACCTTCATTCTGTTTTCACTTTGCATACCCTTTGTTTGTACCACTCACATAGTCTGGCTACTGTTTTTGCAATTCAGATCTCAGTGCTGCCGTCCAAAGTGGTGAATTGCAGAAACTTCTCAGTGCAAGTTGATGGTGTACTAGAGATTTACGAGCACTGACATCCTTCATGGATAATGAAGTTTTCAAGCATTTAGAAGCATAATATGTTTTGTTGCCCTTTTAGTTTTCTGGGTATTTAGGCGACAGTGCCTATTCTTTAGAGGAATAGGATGCCATTCTGCTTAAAATCCACTTGAATTCTTCACCTAGAAATGTAGGACTCTTGAAAATGATGAGCTCTAAAACATAGAATTTGAGCTCTAATTGGTAGATTTGGCTCTCTATTTTTGGTTTAACAGTTGATTAATAGTGAATTTCAATGTTCTTGCTCGTATCTTATAAATTTATAAATAGAAAAAAGAGAAATCCAATTTATAAATGAAGGTAATGGTTAAGCAATATTTCTCCTTCATTATTGTTTTGTTGAATCGATCTCAAATCTTAAATCATGGCATGATGACATCGAGGTGTCTGAAATATTGCTTCCAACAGAAAAATTAGGGGCGTAAGAGCTATTCAACAAAATAGTTCTGTTTTGAATAACTTAATTAAGTGATTATTTACTAGTTCTGAATGTAAGCACAGAACAGAATAACAAGGCAGGTTATATTGACAACTAAAAATCTAAATCTTCTTGGAGGTGCATCATCTATGTCATGTCGTATATGGCAAGTAATAGCGTGATGTTTTCAGGACAACTTTTGTGCCATTGAAGGTGGTGGATGAGAGACCAAATACATGTTACTGCCACTGCGCAGCTTTGTTTCAAAGCACACCTTGAATTAAACCACTTACTGTTTTGTTCAGTACCACTTCATCACAAAGCTACAGAATCAGGCCGCCATTTGCCTCTCTTTGCACAGAGCATACCCTCTTGTATTTTGCTATAGATTATTTCCCAATGAAGAGACTTCAACAAAGTTTCCACTTCACCGAGGGTGGTAGATTCATCACGGACAATCAACTTGCCTCCCGGTCTGATTATTCTATCCACCTCTGCCATAACAGCAACTAGTTTGCACCTGAGAAGCCAAAACAGCAGAACCAAATCAACATAATGCAACTTCTCTAGTATAAGTGAAAATTGTTGAAGGATCACACTACTTCCATCCATACCTATCTTTTAGCTTTGAGAAAAGGTTATCTGCATGCAGTATATCAAAAGTTCGTGGATACGTGTTGAAGGATTCACACCAATCATGATATATTCCGAAAAGACCTCTCTCAAAGATGATGGGAAGTGTGTCAGGAGAATCTACATTCACCACGTTGAACACCCAGACGGGAAGATCCCTCAGAGCAGCTGCAAATCTGCATTCACATTACTAATATTGAGTATTGCGTATCAAATAAAAATGTATAGTGGTTGTATACCAAGTTGAATTAGTACCCTCCATAGACAGCTCGCATGTCCATGACATTTCTCACGTTAGACAAACTTATTCCAGCGTTGCTCAACTCTTCCACAACGTTTTTCCATCGTTCATTGTCTGCTACAAAATCTTGAGGAGCTGGTTTTCCATAGATCCCAATTTGCGACTTGTTTAACCAATATGGGGGTTTCTGCAGTCGACGAGGCCAAGTTTCAGGCCATTTGGCTCCTCTCTCAGCCTGGTCTACAGGCACCTTGTGTATGCATGCCTGCAGAGGTACATACCTGAAAATATAATATATTTGGCCAGTCAATATTAGAAGCAATGTTATATATTTTACTGCTCAAATCAACTATGCAAAACATGTCAAAACGCCACTTTGTCCATTTCCCATGGAAGAGATTATTTACCAGGCAGCATTTGGATCATCATCATCCTTACACAATGGAGGTTCATTTTTCTCCCTTTGCTCGTAGCATTCGTTGGAAGTGGGTTTGCGGTAAACGGCAGCACCAACTTTGTTCAGTCCATCCTTGTTGATAGTCACAAGCTCCCAACAAATGGACTTAGTTAGCGAGGTCATTTCTAGGGGGCAAAATTACAACAGGTCAGTGACTATTACTAAGTTAATTATCTTCTCAAAATCAAAGATATGTAATCCTACCCTTCCATATCTCTACATCTTCCTCAAGCTTCTGGTACACAGGAGTAGCAGACCAAACAAAATAACCTCCTGGACGCAAAACTCGATTCAATTCCAAAAGCAACATGCCACCTGGAAAAGAGTTTCACATTTCTAAGTAACTATGGTTAACACAAAGCTAAGCCATTATGAAGATTCAATATGAATTGAAAAATCCAAATTCGAGAGAAGTGTTAGTAAGACCAACCATCTAGATGCCAAGGTACTCTACAACGTGCACAATGTACAAGATCAAAGACACTGCTGGGAAATGGTAGCCTTTGAGAACCCATGACAGCAGATATGGCAGGAATCCCTCTTTCAAGAGCAAATTGCACTTGTGCTTCATGTTCATCTTTAGGTGCAAAAGACATTGCAATAACATCTCTTTCAAATAGAAAACCTCCAAAACTACCAACCCCACACCCAACATCCAAGATCACCCGAGTGCGCTTTCCCCATGCAATATTAGGTTCAGCCTGCACGAGTGAAATTATAAATAGAAATTATGATTTTTTAGCAATGTCAGTGTATGAAATGCATATTTTGGCCTTTGTATTACAAAATAAATGTTGCCTGATGGGTATTAAGTTCTAACAAATGGCACAGTTATGAAAATAAGAAAAATATTAACAGTATATTTTCTAACATACCTTTTTTTAATACATTCTCTACCATTAATTGAAATTTTTAAAAAATAATAAGATTTTGTAGTCTCACTTTATATTTGTTGGCAGTTGAGATTTTTCTACTGCCATATGATATCTTTGAAGATTTTGTGATTACTTTGAAATTGGTTAAATGTTACTTGTGCTCAGAAAAAACAACTTGAAGCTGTAAGCCAATGATGCCTAGTTTTAGGTAGCCATAACGTGCTGTTTGTTTTACCCAATCAGGAACTTGTAAGTTTTCTATTAAAGCCTTGTTGTAATAAGTTCAAAGTGTGCAAAACCAAAATACAAACCAGAAATATATCATATCTTATCAGTTTTGACACCACCTTTATGTATGTTGCTGATCTAATATGACAGCTTCATAATATATGAAAAACCAGGCTGCATGTCTAATATGACTGCAGTCATGCTGCTTCCATGTTGCGTTTTGTTTTCATGTCTTTCTTTTTTCAACAATATTTAACATTCTTACAATTTTTTAGTTTTTAATAAATTTTAGCCAATAATAAAGAATGAATTAGAAAAAAAGAGTTGCAAACACTCCTCAAAATAAAGTTGTGATTACCTGTTGAACAAAATCAATATAGTGGAGAGCTCCATGAATAAACTGAGTGCCACCTCCAGGGAATGTCAAGAACTCTCCAGCCACTTTCACCCAGTTCTGGTGTCCCTTCACCTCTGCTAGCAGCTTGTGTGGTACGTTGTGGTACCATATCTATTTTAAAATACAATCATGCAAAATTATTAACCATGAAGATATATAAAAGGAGCCACTATATAAGTGTGTTGGACGTATCAATAAATAAAAAAATCACCTTATCTCTGCTGCTAGGCCACTCGATGGGTGTTTTGTAACCTTTAGGAATCGGCACAAGGCAAGTAGGAGGGTCCTCAGGACAATGCCTTTCCCTGTGTTCATAGTGTTTTGTGCTACGCAACTGTTTCAAAGCCTTTTCGTTGTCCAAACACGGTATATAATCAGCACCTGCAGTGACATTGCAGAGATACCACGTGTGATCTTCAAGTTTCTCATCGCTGTTGGATTCAACCGTCTGTCTCTTGTTCTCTTGTTGCGATTGATCAACTTGTGTTGACCACGGCTTCTTTGACTTTCCACCTTTCTTCTCTGCTTTTGGGTTTTGAGTTTCCTCTTCCTGAGAGCTTGTGCCCTTTGAAGCCGCATCAGAATCCTGTTGTGACGTGTCTGCTGGTACCTTTTCATATTTCTTTGCCACTTCAACCACACCTTTGTCCTCCCTCAGTTGTTCCTTATTTGCTTCATCTTCCTCCGTTTTAGACCCTCCTCGAGTGCCAAAACTTTGGACATCTTGTTGCTCTTGATTCTCTTCATCCTGTTTCTCAGGCTCAGAAATTTTCACATCACTGTCTGAACCAGCTTCATGTATCACAGCTGTGACTTGATCTTTTTGAGTTAACGAGCTTTCCTCAGAAAGCTGTGAGTCACTAATGTCAACTTGTTGCTTTTGTGGCTCATTGTTGGAATTATTATCATCGGCTTTAATGGCATCATCAGGAAGATGACCAGGGTTGTCTCCATACACAGCAGTAGGATTGTCCTTTTCTTTTTCTCCGCTTTTCGAGGTGGTTTCATGAGAATCTTCGGAGGAAGAGAGTTCATCATTGGTGGTTGCAGAGGTATCTATAGCTGTTCGAGTTGAGGTGTCTTCATCGCTCTGTGTTTGAGGTGGCACTACTGAGTTGGAGGTTAGCATCCACACGCCAAAAACACATAGTGCGATGAATACTAATATTGTCAAGGTTGATACGTAAGAAGGTGAAGAAGACTTCTTCCGTGTCTGAAACAGTGCCATATCAGAACAGTGTTGGGTGAATTAAGATGATGTTGAAAGTGACTCTGCATGGAGTTAAAAGAGATTGAAATTGAAGTTTGTAAAAGTGAAGATGGTGAGAAAGAATAGGAAATATTGTAATTGGAAGTTGGAATGTGGGGATGATCCAAAAGAGTAGTAGTAGGGAATTTGTTAAGAAAGTTTGGTTGATATGTTAGGAATTTGACAACATAAAGAAACTACGTGAGGCTTTAGTCTCTTCTTACATTTCAACCATAATCTGGCCTTTCTTTCAGGAGTTCTTTTAGTTTTTAACAGAAAACTAATTTAATTGCAGTTTCAAAATAAATTGAAGGTTTTTTTGCCCCTACAAAATAACGTGTAGGGAGTGAGAAGGATCCTATTACAGCGTGAATTTTAGTTTTTTTTTTCAAATGATATGATGCATCAAATTAATGTTGTTGTTTTTTTGGTACATTATATTTTTTTGTTTCGAAAGATTATATGGCTTCCTTTCATGGTTGAAAAATGAAAATAGTTTCAAGAGCCAGTCAAAAAATAAATAAATAAAACTTTATTAAATTGCTGAAACATGTAATATCCCAAAAGAGAACACACCTTAAAATTAGAAATAAAACTTATTAGTGAAAGGAAACAAAATAAACACTCATACACACTCATAATTTTTTTTTTTTTGAGGCAGACGCACACACTCAGAATATTCAGGGAAGAAGTTTAGATTAGTTATATCTATTTACTTAATGATTTTTATTTACTTTATTTATTTTTTGTTTGATTGTTTATATATTATTTATTAATTTTCCTTATTTTATTTTATCCATTTCTGTTTCTGATTTTTAGTATATTTATTATTTATTTATGTTACTAAAAAATACAAAACAAGGAGTGAGGTGTGAAGAGACAAAATGAGAGTGTAAATAGAATACAATAGCAGCTTCTTAAATATAGTGGACTGTAACGCTGCAGTAGGTTTTAAGGGAGCCAAACCCAAATGACTATGGATATTTTAGTTCATTAGAGCCCATTTCTAAATGGCGCATCATTTAAAAGGCTTCCGAAGCGAAATTTATTTTCAAGTACGCAAGTAATAATATAGTTATTTTAAATTTAATTCAAACTATATCAAGTTCTTAACATTCAAAAATGAAAATTTCAGTACCAAAAAGAAAACTAAAAAAAATTAAAAATAAATATACCTCACATGTTTTAGAAATGCTGTACTTTTTTCTTGTATACATATAAATAAGAAGAAAAAGACAACACCAATGTTCCAAACTCCGTGGACATCTCATCATCATTATTATTAAATGATGACAAGGATCAGATGTGTGTGAGAAATTTCCAAAATGCAAGTGTGGCTGGGTACTATGTTTATTTTCCCCGTTTAAAGCGATTGGTAGAGTCGGGGCAAACAAGGACCTGAATTAGGTTCTAAATTATATTTTTAAGTGAAGGAAAAAGTGAATATCTATAAGGACAAAAAGAGTAATTTGTCCCATACATGAAGATAACGGACTAACTAAGTGCTTTTTGGCTTCAAATTGAATAATAATGAATAATTGAATGTGAGGCATTCCTCCATTGCTTCCTCTGTATATGGCTATTCCTACGAACCTTTCTCTTTCAGAAGCCATTGCTACTTCAGTGGTGGGACGTTATCCATTTTTCATTCGTCCAATAAATTAATTCAATCAAGAAGCAAAAGAAGAAACCACATGCACAAAGCTCCCGTAGCCACCGAATCAAGTGTTCATTTTCATTTTTGCGTTGATTAAGTAATAGTTATAGTGGTATATATTAAGACGTCACCAAAGGGATACTTATTTAATTAGTACGTACGTTCCTGCATTCAACTATTATAATTAATTTCAATCAACTAAAAACACAAATTGCAGAAACCACCTAATCTTCTATTAATTGATTATGGGCCCAATATGATCTATTTTCAAAACACAAAAGGTTGTATTGTTGCTTTCAATCTAGTAATTGTCTTATTTTATTTAAGATTAAAACATGAGTTCTGTTAATTTATTCAATTTGTAAAATTGTTTTACTTCATTAGAATTGAAGAGTTGTCTTTCTTCAATCCGATGGTCATAAATAATGCTTCGTACTAGTTAATTATAAACATGTGAATAGACACAAAGTGTTTATATATAAACAGGAACAATTTCCACACATAATTCTAATTCAATTTAATGGCTTCCGACTACAAAAATATCTTGCTTTTTAAACTAATACACCTAGTGAATAGGGTAAAAAAAAATACTTTTTAAATTATGCTACCCAAGTACACGCGCGATAGAAAGATATTATACGCAAGTTTATTGTATTTTTTATTATAGAGCACTTTTAATTAAATAGTATCTCTATGTATGAGCTATGTACAAAGAGTTGATTTGGCTGCATGAAGTAGCACTATACTATAGTACCGATCTTAAGATTCTAATTGCTAGTTAAGTTTTTAAAAGTTGTGCGTGCATGTAGGCTATGACATAGTAATCTTTAAAGTTTGTGTCAAGACGCATGGTATATAAATAATAAAGGCCTGTGATCTCACATCTGATCCTTAATTAGCTTTATTTTGTTGTTGTTTTTTTAAATTTGAAGAGTTGAAATTGAAAACTTTTCAGAATTCTGCGAGCAGCAGAGTGGGCATAAAAAGGCCTGGTGAGGCACGGTTGGAACTCGTTTCACTTTCAAGAGTCATGTCCTATGATTGATTTAAAGAAAGGCTCCTATCTTATGGCCCACGACCAATAGAAAAACTTAATTTCATTGTGCTGTTTTGAACTGTGACAACCACAACATGTTCTATTTGATGAACTGGTTTCCAACTTGATCCAATGCAAAGCTTGAGCAGATTCTTCCCCTTTAATTCTTTTTCCTAGCTTCTTTTTCACATTCAGAATTTACATTTATATAATTTTTTATAATAAAGAAAGAAATAGAAAAAAGAGAGATAAAATAGTATAAATATTGTAATGGAAAAAATAAATATAATAATAATATTTATTGAAAATATTGTAGAAAATTGCTTTATAAGAATATAACATTTTTAATAACAACAAAATAATAAAAACAAGCGTTATTGACCTAATGGTAATCAACCAGACATATATATGGCTAGCTTTGGGGTCAGTCATTACCGAAACTGAAATGTTACTAATAATGTATAATGTATTTACTTAGTGCAAAGCAGCTACAAGACCCGTGCATAGAGCATCTTACTTTGAACCCCGAAATTAGTTGACTGTAGGTCAAAGTTTAATTTGAAAGGACACAAAGGAGCAAGTTAAAGGAAAATAATAATTGGAAAGGTAGCTACACCAAATTGTTTAGTCATTAACTTATTATTAGCTAGGTTCTCAAAGCTAGCTAGCATCCTTTTCTTTTTCTATCCGAAACTTGATCCTAGTCCCAACAAGCAATTAGTGGGAGACACAAACATCTCTTAAATTCAATCTACATATGAAGATTGATTTGTCCTTAAAGTCTTGCAATAATTTGCTCGATACAACGGTGTACCCTTTAAATAAGCAAGTTTAAATAAAGGAATATAATCATTAAAAAGAGAACGGCATTGAGATATAGAACTTTCATATTGGCATTATGACGATATTGAGCACACATATCTTATAAAATAATCCAAAGGAGGGTACATGCAAAAGATTGATGTTGCCGCCTTTCAAAAAAAAAAAAAAGATTGATGTTGCAATGTTACTATTTTGGGCGGTGCATCACTTTCAAATTGCATTACACCAGAGTATATATGGATGGTACTAATAAGGTGCTTGTCCAATCGTGGCAACTTCAAATTGATGGAAATTCCGAAGGGTCACATAAATAAAACATATCTCAACCACGTTCCCAACCAATAATGAATTTATTCCTTATGTTTTTCATTGTTAATTAAGTCATTTTTGCTTATGCGAGGAACATAATCAAACTATATGATTTGAGGGATCTCTTAAAGATAAAAATTCTTGAGAAAAGCTCGAGTGGCGACACATTGCTAATTGTAGATAATACCCAACGCAAGTTGAAGATAATATTTAAGGCCTTTTAATACGAAAATGATACTATGCACTTTTGAAACCATAACGATCAATTTGATGATCTAAAAAGATTCTCCCCCTTTCGTGCATAGGATGGATGTATACTATTACAGTATTTAGGCTTGCTTATGTTATGTGTGATGTATTATGTGTACGTACGCGTGCATCCAAATCTAAATGTAGTGGATACTGAATAGGGACTTGAATCTTGATCCGAAAACTGTTTTAGTTTGTGTAGTCTTCTTCTTTATATATATATATATAGTGCACACTGAATCTGACCTTTGGTTTCACAAATCTCAGGGTTGTGGGGCAGGACACAAGAACTGGGACATAGGAAAAAAATGGGACTCAAAGCCCTTAAGTCATATGTATCTTCCTTTTGGAAACCACTTTACCTGGTTTTGGTCTGATAATAGCTCAAACATTGGGTCAGGAGATTACAAAATTATTTATTCCATTTTTTTTCTATTTTTTATTAACGTACGACCAAACAAAACAAAACTATCTAAATTATTATTTGGCTCATTATAAATCCAATGGCCTCTACTCTAGTTAAGTACACGGAGAGCTAGCTAGGTCATGACACTCCCAAAAATATTCGCCATACCATCTTGTCTATTAAACCCCAAAATGATTCCAACTGATTGGAGCATTATATGATCTATATATGTTTTGGAATGCAGCAAAAAGTAACTTATCCTAGAGACTAGAGAGTGAATGAGGGTATATAACAAGTATATAGCAAGACCATATAATCATGTATGTCATAGTATTAATACCTATTTATATATTTGCAGCATACATACATATACATATATAACATATAGAGAGAAGAGGGATCAAATTACTCAAAGAGATTGTCTAATTCATCGTCATCATTTATTTTCTTAAAATTTAATAATTTAAATTAATAATTCATTATAACTATTAGATTTCAAGAAAACAAATGGTAATAATAAAGAATAATTTTTTTAAAATTATTCTGGTAATAACTTAATTCCTCCTTTTATATATATATAATTGTTAGAATAATAGTTAAGGTTTTTACAAGGATTTTATATTTATGTTTGTCACTAGTATAACTGGATACTAGTACTTATTTCTTTTCTTCAAAACACGCTTATATATAAGATACGATTTAAATCATTATTTTTTCTCTTATAATTAGACATGACATCTGCGTGGGGTGGGGGTCCCTGTGTCCGTCCCAGAACCTTACTCTGCTCCCTGTCTCCGTCCTAAACTTCCCGCGAGGACCCAATTTTACATTAAAAAATATCAAAAATTATAAAAAAAATACAATTTTTTTGTTTTATCTCAATTTTTCAACTATAATAAATTTAAGGTTTAATTCTAAGTTTAAAATATGACTAAAAATACCAAAATAAATCAATAATAATAATAATAATAATAATAATAAAATCACACAAGTAAAATACTATATTAATCCTTATATTACTTATATATATGATAATTTTATTTTGTATTTTTTTACTAGTAAAATATTATATTAACTCTTATATTTATATTATACATATTATAAGTTATGAGAGTATACAAGTAAAATTCTATATATGTGAGGATACGGGACCCTGCAGGACGGGAGCATAGTTCTCATCCCCTGCATAGTACTCATCCCCGAATTAGTTAGGGAGAATTTTTCATCCCCATCCCCGTCCCGTGGGAAATTTTTCCTCGATCGCAGAGTTCGGAATGGAGCAGTCCCCGCAGGGATCCCCAAATTGTAGGGAGAATTGTCATGCCTACTTATAATATATTTGATGCATGTGCTAAGTGCTAACAAATACGTCACTCCTTGGCAGATCTGCGCAACAATAATGTTCCAAAGTAGGAAGAATCATTGAAACTAAAGGGCGAGTTCCTCTTCTTGTTCTTTTGAATAAAGCCTGGTTCCTGCGGTGACATTTGCATCGACTTTCTTAAGTTGCTTCCCACTTGATCAATCTAGTTATAATGAGCTGATCTTCATAAAGCTAAAAGGTAAATCATCGAGTCCACAAAACCATAATTGGTCCAAAAATTAGTCAGTAGTTTAGTTAATTAGTTCAAACTTTTGAAAGTCAATAATGACACCAACAAGTCTTTAAGCTTCATTAAGTGTTTAGTATTGTGGGCATTCCTTTAGCAGAAACAGGACGTACAATTCTCCTTAAAAGGTAATTGAATGTAAAGTTTTTAAAGAAGTTTTATATTTAATGTTTGGTTCTAAAGAGTTCACCTAGCTAATAAATTAACATAATCATACTATATCGCTTACCAATTTCGTAAAACATTACTACTAAGATGCAGTATTAATTAGGTCAAAACTCATAACATTTTTATGTCTCTACACAAATAATTACGTCTTAGCCTACAAGTCATGCAAGTATTGTAAGTTGTAACTACAATTTTCAAAACCCGTCATTAAAGTTATCTTGAAATTTTAGGTAAGCTATGCATAGAAGGCACTAAATAATTTAACGTTTATGAAAGTTACAAGTGGCTGCAAGATGTGAAGTGCACATACTAACATACATCATCCAACATGCTCTTTTTATATCACATTTTTTTTACTATTAGTTGAAAGTTGCTGCAAAACATAAAAATTGTACAAGTTTTGCTTCTTATTTAATGAACCTGACTTATGGTTTTTTGTAATTTTAAATGCATTTTAATAATAAAAAAAGAGTGTGCATTAAAAAAAAAATATAGTATATATTAGAAAATGTATTGTTGGTATTCCTCTTTAAAAAAGGTATTATTGGTCTTTATTAGTAGGAGTCAACATAAACAAGCTGTTAATTGTACCTTTACTAGTTCCTTTTTTGAGGAATTAACAGTTTGTTCATGTTGGCTCCTATTAATTGTTTTATTTCAATAGAAATAAATTTATCATTATCTTACCATCTCCATCGATAAAAGTCACAAATGACATCTGTTGTTAGGCCTTGATCCTTACGTAGGTCGTCTAAGAGGGGCACTTCATTTGAAAGGAAAATGATGTATAGTGTAGACACTTTATGCTATTTGAAACATATGTAGAGAGAAATGAACTAAAATAATAAAGAAAGATGGAGATAAGAAAAGAATGTCGAATAATATTTGTAATCTTCTAGCGTGTGTATCTATCCATCAAGGAAAAAATAGATTAAATCACAAATCATATAACTTTTTCTCAAACTTGAGGTCCGTTCTAGCTGTTAAAATAATATTTGAGTTAATTGATTTGCTATGTTGTGGATGTCCAGATCATTACATGTTTTCATGCACTGGGGATGCCGGGATGATCTGCACGTATGAGATAAACAAGCACAAGAGGTTTTCTATTCAATCTCAAATTTGAAAATTAACATCTTATTATTACTTGAGCTTGTTTGAATTGTTTTGTTAGAGATCATAAGTATATTTTATTAGAGATAATCATATTTAAGTTAGATATAATTATTATGAATGATATATTTTTTTTCCCGAATATTTAACTCTTGCAATTGTTATCTTTCAACATTAATGGATTGTTCCAATATTTCTTAAATGAAAATTTTGGGTTTTTGCTTCATTACTTCCCCATATATCCAATTATGTATTAGATTGTAGGCCAATCTAAGCTATGGCCTATGATATAGTAGTATATAAGACAGCCACATAAACACCTAGTTTATTTTGTGGCCAAACGTAGGCTGTTTTGACTTTACATATTACTAACATCCAGGTTTTTTTTTATGGGTACAAGTAACACGCGATTTTGATGAAAAGATGAACATCTTGATTTTTATTTTGGCAATAACGTTTAAGAATTGAAAATCATTTCATTCTCAAGTCTAATCATATTACAAATTTTTTATAAAAAATCCTATATTAGTTCTTGTAAGTAATTTATCAACAACAAATCTACCTTTTAAGAATACAATTCAAATATTTCCTACCAATATGTTTAGTTAATTGAGTTAGTTGGCTACACAAACTGTAGAATGTTAATTGCAAACTAAATTTATAATTTCCTTTATATAGTTTAACATACTAAGCAATTTTTTTTTGAGTTAGCATATTAAGCAATATATACTCTGCCTGAAATCTCATAAAAAAAAATACTCTGCCTGTAATAACAGTTTTTGTATTATTATAAAAATCTGTATTTATAATAGTACTTTGCTGAGTATAAAAATCTGTATATGTCCATCATACATGATCAGAGTATATATTTGCCAAAAGAAGAAGAAAAAAATCAGCGTAATAGACAATTAGACATGCACCAATAAAGTTGGAGCTAGAGCACGCAATATAAAATATTATATTATTTTTAGATATCTATAATGAAAGATATGGAATAAAATATTATCTAGTGGTAAGAAGTTTAGGTCATATGCACTAGGACTTAGGTGTAAAATATTTTTTTTTTATGAAAATGTAAACATAACAGAATGTTCATTCTTTTCAAAATAAATCACATGTGAATGATATAAACGCCATATTATTAACAATTAAGTGAAATAATATATTAAAATCTAAATAATAAATATATTAGTTTTAAAATATTATGCTAATAAAATAATAAAAAAAATCCTGAGTAACTTGAGATCTCTTGCATTTCGTATAATCTGATGTCTCTCGCGCTTTCTCATAATCCTGCACTTCAAAAATGAGCTAGATTCAATCAATTGACTTTGACTTCTTACTTTAAGAAAAATTAATAAAAATCACGTTGTGCACGTTATTAATTAGTTCTGTTAGTAATTTATAGTGTTTATAGCACAGCGATAGAACAACAAACAAACCAAGCCCCACCAATTCCTCTCCTCTCCTCTCATGCCTCTAGTAGCAATTCCTTGAATCCATTTCCACGCGCAGATTGGTTATTAATATTTGACTTAATTACTGTTTTAGTTTATTTGAGAATATATTATTATTAGTTTCTAAAATTTAAAAATATTTTTTTAGTTCTTATATTTTGAAAAGTCATTTTTTTTCAGTCTCTTGTAATAAATTAATATTTTGTGATACTTTTTAAATGTTATAAATTAATTTTTATTTTATAATGGCTAAATTTTATATTTTAAAATTGAAACAGAATATTAAAAACTAAAAAAAATATTCTTAAAAGTTAAAAAAGTAAAAAAAGTAAACGTCCTAAATTCAGCAAATAAGACAATATTTAAGCCTTAATATTTAACTGAGATGAGAGATGGTGCAGCGTTTGTATGGCAGGAGATAAGACGAGGAGCGGTGGGACCAACGAAGCGAGTGCATGTGATTGTGATCTACTTACTTATCATAAGTCCTTATTTGCTACATTTCCTGGCACTCAAGCATCAAAGATCTCTTTGATCTGAAACCGAATCCAATTCCAAAGAACGCGTCAGATTCTGATAACTTCTACTTTTTCACAAATGCTAATCGATTTCCATAAAACATGAGTTAAGAAAACAATTTCTTTTTTAAATACACAAAATTATGTTATTCATATTTTTTTTAACTTTTTCCTATTTCTATAATAAATAATTTTTCCTATTTTTTAACTAATGTCTCAAGACAATGAATAACAAGACTTTTACTTTCTTTATTTTATTTTTGTTTACCGCAAATATTTTTAAGGAGTAGAGACAGTGGTAAGGAGGGAGAATGAGAATGTAAGAAAGAAAGACGAGGTAAATGTTTTGGTTACATATTTTGACTTGTCCACAAAGCACATGCTTGTTCGGCTGTTGTGTTCTGTTCCCATCAAAAGCCCCCCCTTCATTTATGGCTCTGAGCGTGACCTCTTTGGTCTCTTTACAACAACAGTTGCCATTGCCATTACTCTCTCTTCGTTTATGGAAAAATATAAGTGGGGTGGGGAGGGGGACTCAGAACTGCCAAGGGAAAAAAAGAAAATTAAGGCGCGTACATACAATACAACAATGCAATGAGATGAGTTTGCCTTATATAGAAGTTTTCTTAATACAAACAAACCAGCCAAATGCATGACAATTCTTGTGTTATTTGCTGCAATTGGCTTTGTGTCACTAGAAGAGAGTTAGTTAATTTTGGGATTGGTGGCATCTTTTGGGACCCAGGAAACCTCTACACTCTACACACACTACACACCGTAACATCACTCTAAGTAACTCAATTATATAAATATTTATTGATTGATTGATTTTTTTATTGATTTAAGTATGTTTTTAAGTTTCCATAAAATAAGTTAATTTTTATTTTAATTTCTATAAATAAAAAAATTCATCCACCAAATTTGAATTATTATTTTTTATTCCTGATAATATGTGACACTCATAAAATATACACCTATTTAATAAAAATCGAGTGATCATCTGAAATAAAAATGACATAATTTAGATTTACAACAATTTAAATCCATAATTAGTTGTGAAATCAATTTTTTATATTATTTTTCATAAATGGATGAAAATTATCATCTTATTTTATTTTTATTTAAATTAAAATATGATATGTAATTAGACAATACAGAGTTAGTTTTTTTCCTTTACATGTTATATCTCTACAAATGGTACCCAACTCCGAAACTCATGTCTGTGGATGATGTTCTACTATTTACTAAGGCCAAGCCTTCTCAAGGTAGTATTACAGCTTTTTTTTAGGCCAGGTAGTGTTGCAGCTAACATCTTCAAAAAAAATTATTATCTTCCAAGTTTGAAGGTTAACATGGAAAAACCCCAAACTTATGTACTCATGTTGCGACAGGGAATAAAGAAAAAACAAATCACTATATTACCCAAATAAGATCTACGCCTAATTTGGATAAGTATTTAGGGTTTAATTTGTTACATGGACACCCAACAAGATACTCAATAATAGATTATCGAGTTTCATCTAAACATGTAGCATGAAAGAGTAATCGATTCGTGAACAAGCCAATTAAGTAGACTCACTTGCTAATTTAATATTGTCAAATATCCCTCGTGTGGAATGCAGATGGCATGTTATCTACAACATGTTTTTATTAGATAGACAAAACGGTGACGAAATTTATATAGTAGGGGCCAAATAACAAAGGAATGAATATGGTTGGTTTAAAAATGATAGCTTAGATTTAAATTTTGAATATCCAACTTCATTCCCGTCAAAATTTATCAGGGTTTAAAGAAACTAGTAGGAAACTTGCCGCCCTTTTTACACTTATAATATAATAATAAATTTTAGATAAAGCATAAATTAAAATATTTATTAAATTTTAATTTAAACAATATATAAAAATTAATAAACAACAAAAATATTTTTAAAAAATATATATTTTGTTAAATGTATAATTTCAAGTTAGTTATTAATTATTATAATAGTTTAAATTATTCAAATATTAAAAATTCAATGTGATTTTAATGTGTGTGTATTCTAATACAAAAAATTTAAAGGCAGAGAGTTATATCATGGAACCCGATTTTATAAGTGAAAACCTAACCTCGATTCCGATCAAAATATATATTTTTTTTCCGTCACATTCGAGACAGGGAATGAGTACTTAGGAGTTTGAATTTACTTGCTATACCTACATAGATGCCGATTCCATGTGCCCTTATGCTTGGTTGACATTTGACAACCCTCCTTAGAAATATTCCCCGACGCCTAGGGGCATGGCCTCCCTATTATACCACTTTTATTCACACACAAAATGTATCAAAATCCCCACACATAATAATGATATAATGAAAAGAAGTATCAGTTCTCTATGTACATACATTAAAATAGTTATTTTATATGAGATTATTTTAAGAGTTATCATTAAACAAAGGTGTTTTGAGAATTTTTTTTACCTATTATATATTTCAAACTGGTATAGTATTCCAATAATAAGGACTAGAGGGAAGTAAAAAAAAAAAAAAACTTATAAGATACTGCCAAATAAACTTACAAAAATAAGTTAAAGTTACTATTAAAATAAATTTGTATATTAAGGCCATATTTTTTTAAGATATTTCAGCTAAATGTTATTTTTTAATAATTGAAAAACTTGTTTAATTATTCAGTAAATATTTTTTTTTAATAACTTTTAATGTTTTTTAAAATTTTATTTAAAATAATATTTTTTTAAATATCCTAACTTCGCTTAATTTTTTGTATTTTTTTTTATTTTTTATCCTTTATATATATATATATATATATATATCAAATTTCTAGATTACTCTTTTAAATAAATTATAATTTATTATTTTTTTATCATTTTATATATTTTAATTATTTTAATAACTAAAATTTATCAAATAATTAAAATTTAATAAATTAATTTTTCAACTTTAAAACTGGCAATTAATTTTTCAATTTTTAACTAATTTTTGAACTTAATTTTCTCCAATAGTCTAAATAGACTTATTTTGGTCAATTGCCCCACTCTCACATTTATATATTATTGTTTAAATTATAGAAAAAATAGTAATTGATGTCTTAAATATGAAGGTAAAAATTAACAGATAAAGAATCTTTACTAAAATCATTGTAAAAAAATTATTATATATTAAATATTTCAAAATTTTCTTAAAATTACTATCCCAAAAATAATGATTAACAAATTTAAATTTTAACTAATTTGACAGCTTTTAGTTTTTACTGCAAATTGTTTTCAATTTTTGGGCGTGGTTAACTCATAGCAGACAGCAGCATTGCATGAATGAGGAGAGAGGTGAGCGATGTGCGAGTCCCAAAAACTGTTCCTCGAGCCCAGTGTGTGCTCCCGTGGTTCACAGTTGACTATCTCCTCTCAGTTACTTTATCGCAAACATAGCCAATAAGCCAAATAGAAATATACTTATGTTACGACTAGTGGATGCGATAAAAAACCATTCTAGCGTGGTTTAAATGATATATAAAATGATTTTAAAAGTTCAAATGTGAAAATCCGATGATTATGTTACCCGTAAAAAACACAAAAGACAGGCGTTAATTTAATTTTAGGGTAAAGTATATTCTAACATTTGAAAAATATTAATTTGATTCTCATAAAACAAATATTATTAATTTCATCTTTCTAAAAATAAAATATATTTTTAATAATCTTTTAATAATAATTTCATTAGACGATAATTTAATGATAGATTTACATGTTTAATTTAATTATAAATAAATTAAATAATTTGTAACCGATAAAATTCTCAAATGAATTAAATAATTTTTTACGGTTAAAAATTTTTAAAATTATTTTTTTTTTGTCTCTTCTTAAGTATTTTTTTTCTCGTTACCACGGAAGACTATTAAAAATATTTTATTTTTGTGGTAACAAATTAATACCTAAATTGTTAGGATGATCAAATTAATAATTTTCAAATTTTATAATGATCTAAAACATATTTTATTCTTAATTTTATTATAATAATATTATGAGTCACGTTATTTTGAAAATGAAAATGAAAAAATTGAGTTATATAAAAAAAGTACGAGAGAAAAACATATTTTCATGCTTATAATTTAAATAAAATTTTTAATACCGTATTTTTAGAAATAAAATGGATATTCCACATAAAATCCACAATATGTATACTTTTCTATCTAAATAAAAAGAGATTTTTTTTAATGTATCATTTCTTCCATATCTTTAATGAGTTTATTTTAGTATCTTTTTTAATGTATTTTTTACCGCTGTATTCGATTATATAATAATAATTTATTATACTTTCTAAAATAAAATCTTTCTTATTTTTCTACTCATTCTACTTTTTTATTTAGACAAACAACGAGAATTCAACTTTATTTTACATCTAAAAACAAATTTTAACGAACATATACTAATAATATAAAATAATTTTACATTTGATTAATATAAAATATGTTAATTAAACTTTTAATTTATTATTATAAAAAGATAATAAATTTATCATACATAATACCACCGTGTTACATTATTCTTATGTAATTTATTTTCTTCCAAACATTTTTTTAACCAAAAAATATTTAAAACTCCTTATTTAACACTTAAATAATTTTCCTCCAACTAGATTGACGAATTTTTGAGAAAAAAAAAAAGATATATCTACACTCCCAAACATATAATTATAAATGTGACAAAACTTGTAAATTTTGTCTTTTTTTATTGTAGTTTTTTTTCTTAAATTTTTCTAGGTTAATTGAATATCGAAACTCATCAAAATCAAGGTATTTTTAAAAAAAAATCTTTAAACACTTACAAAGATTTCACATTGACAATAAAATTTACACGTTCGTGTGATATACCAATATACAATATAAATCTAATCTTATCATTTAGATCAATCTTCCATATAGAACTTAAATTAGTTTATCACAAATTTTAAAATTCAAACTTTAAAGAGAAAATGTTGTGTAAACTAATGTTAGAAGGATGTATGTAGTTAACTAATAACTATTTATTACTTTAATACTTTAATCCATGTTTTTTAGTATTGATTGGTTTGTGAAATAAAAAAATTATAAAACTACGTCAATTATTCATGGAAAGTAGGCATGGTAATGGGTTTGAATTCACGGGACTCGCCTCGGATCTATCTCGATTTTGATGAGAAAAATTTGAGTTGATCGGGTCGGGATCGAGTTTGGATTTCCCCCATGGTCAAAGTTAGACTTGGGGTCAAAGATGTAATTATTAATACTCGTCCTAACATGTTTCAAACTCGTCTCGCTAATAATTAATTTACAAAAATATATTATTGTATATATATAATCCACTAAAATTTGAAACTTAGATTGGATTTTATGATACTGTTGTGTTAGATTTTATGTTGTCATGTACAATCTAGAAATATGTTATGATTACTATTTAAAATTATTTTTTTCATCCTATGAAAAATTGTATATTTTATAGGATTTTATAAGTATGTCGAGAGCAGAACGGGGTAGGAAAAATTCAATCTCATCGGGACGGGGATGAAGGGTAAATCTACACCCTGTCGAATTTCAGGGGTGGGAAGGACGGAGTAAGCAAAACCCGACCTCGACCCATCTGATGTCATGCCTAATGAAAAGTAAGGTAGTGCACCTAAATTAAAGTATTGAAGGTACTTTTACCCAAAAACAAATATATGAAAGAACATTGCAATTTGTTCCCATTGTTTAGTAAAAAAAAAGGATTATTAAGGAACATAGCATTGCAATTTGTTCCCATTGTTTAGTAAAAAAAAAAGGATTATTAAGGAACATGTCGGTGAAAGTATTTCAATTATTTGTTAATTTTTTTTATTAATAAAAACTTTATTTAAGTATTTGGTACATATTTTTTTGGGTAGTTTTTAGGATTTTTTGAAGTAACATTATTAAAAATATTAGTTTTTAGCTTTTAATTTTTTTTATATATATTTTTATTTTATCATCAATATATTCATTTTTAGTTATATTTTTTAAATAAATAATTTTATTATTTTTCTATCATTTTATACTTTTAAATTACTTTAGTAATTTTTTTCAAAATACTTATAATTTAATAAACTATTTTTTTAACTACTAACTTTCGATTATCAACTAATTTTTCATCCTCCAAGTAACTAACTTTTGAGCTAGTTTTGTCTAACTTAACATAGATTGATCCAAAATATGGTTTTAATGCATTAAAAGGAAGATTAACCTGTATTTGCTTTTCATATTTTTTTTTTATATTTAACAAATGTGAGAAAGAGAAATGTTATTGATATTTTTTAAATTATAAATATTGTTTTACAGAATTTATAAAATATTATTAATTATTGATCAGATTATACATTATTTTCACTGAACTAATTAAAATCATTTTCAATCAAAAGAGTTAATATGATTTTTTCTTAATAATAAAAATGCTTAAAATAAATTATAAAAAAAAGTGTCATTATTTCATATTTTTCTAAATATAAACTTCTGTTATACGGTGTAATTTATAGCTCTTTATTTCTGTAAGATCTTGGGGATTCATCTGCAACTCCCTACTATAGAGTTGAATTACTATTTGCAACTGTAGCAAGCCAGCTGTGATTAAGTGATTATTTGTAAAGTTGACAGCGACACATTACCCTGGTTGAAATCAAAACATATGGTACTCCTTTTCATTTCATTAACAAACAATGAATGAAGAGTATGTATACAAGGTCAATTTAGTCATAAGACAGACAACGTCTTCTGTTCCGTACCAAAATTGTTGCCTCGATGATGGACATATACTTTACACATATTGAGAGATAAACGGACGAGGGAATCATGTAAAATTTTAGTATCTTGGTAAGAATGTTTTTCCAACAAACTGAGAAAAAGTATTTATTATATAAATTATTGAAAATATAAAATATTAATAATAATTGATATAAGTGTTAGTAATATGTATTTTTTAATCAAATAATTAAGGTGATTTAGAATTTAAATTTTGATTAATACTTAAATATAAAATAAATTATATTAAAAGAAAAATAGTTTTTTTTTATGATCACAATGTATTAATAATTATGACCAATAAAAAAAACTTAAAAAAATAACATCAACAACATAATTTTTCATAAAAAAGATTTATCCTTTAATTCCTTAATCAATTCCTTGAAGCATCTTTAATAGAAATTTTTATCTCAAAAACTCTTATTCATAAGATCTACCATCTACCAGTAAACCTCCTTCAAAGTTCTCTAGCGGAACAATTGGGTTCTAGGAAACAACTGTCAAGAACTCCTCTTTTTTTAACAAAAATTATTGTCGCTCTCCCTAACTAATTTTAGAGGAACCAACTGAAATGGGAGAAGGGAAGAAGCAAGAACAGAACAGATCAAACAACACAACTCAGATCTAGAACAGATAGATGCTTCCTCGCTGAACAACAACATAACTCGGATCTCTATTTTCGAATGAAATCTAGAACAACAACTTTCAGATATAGATCATAGCGATGCTTCCTCGCTGAACAACAACAACCATTGAAGGGTTGAGGCATGGAAGGGTCTGAGTGTGGGTTGTGGAGAATGGAAGGGCCAGGGAAGGAGAAGAGGTCGGAAGAGGGGAGAAGGAGAAGAGACAACAGGCTTTGGGAGAAAAGTTTAAGTGGGATTCATTGGAGACCCCCAATTATTGTCTCAAGAACTAAAAGTGAAATTTATCACTAAAGTAAGAAAAAAAAAAAGGAAAAAAACTTCTTATAATTCATAAAGTGATTTAAGAATCTAAAATTTACCTTGGTTAGTATTTATCAAATTTTAATTATTTTAAAATTGGTCCAGAATTTCTTTCACTTTTTTTTAATAGAAAATAGATATTTTTTATTTAGATTATAAATGTTTTTCACTTAAATAATCTTATTTGAATTGTGTAATATTATAAAATTTTCTCTTTAAATATTTAATATAATTAAATACACATCATCACTCAAATATTCCTGTACAATTTTGTACTAAATGAAGTAAACAACGCATGATAAGTTTTTTTTATTGTTAAATTAAAATATTTTATAATAACAACGCATCAAAATTAAACTCTAAAAATATTCATTAAAAAAACTCTAAAAGTAATATATAAGCATAGGTAAAAATTAAAACCAAAAATAAAAATTATAAAATTTTCAAAAGAAAACTCATAAACCCCCAAACACATGATAATTTTGAATATGTAACTTTGTTGAATATTCAGGAAAAAAAATTATTATTTATAATAATTTTATCCTACTCAAATAAATGATCTCAATAAAAACTACATGTCATTATAAAACTAAAATGAAAGAAAATTTGAGTTTGACATGTGATTATAAAACTAAAAGCTAAAGAATAAAATTGTATCTGAAATATATGTTATTATAAAAAAAAATACATAATACATTAATTTTGTCTTTAGCATCGAGTTTTGACGTCATATAAAAACTTAATTTTGATCAAACTCAATCATACATATTGATGCAAGATTTTATAAGAGGGTTATTATTTTCTATTCATATATTTTAATTTAGTCATATCTTTAGTTAATGTAATATCGTTAACATAAGTTAATTTAATTTTCAACCTTAAAAAGTCAAAAAAAAAAAAAATCTTCAACCTTAAATTTTAGTTCACTTTATGTTTAGATTTTTTAATATTTACTATTTATTTTTTTGAAAAAACAAAATCGAACTGCCTTTCTTCTTGTAAATCAAATATGTTTGTAGAGAAATATGTGAATTTGTGTATGATGTATAATTTCTTTAACCCTTAAATTAATCTTACTCCCAAATTATTATGGTGCATCTCCCACACCATATATCTTCTCATTTCTTAATCCTATTCCATGGCCTCCTCTCCCCCCTCGCTAACACCGTTATCGTAGAAGAGTTTCGTCTACCGCCGTGGGGGTTGAAGGGGGAGAGGTATAGACGTCGAGGCGAGTGCGATAGAGCATGCAAAGAAATAAATTCCTGAAATGTCTTCTCCTCTCTTCCCTGTCAATGCTACTACCGTTTTCTTATTGTGTTTTTTCTCCGTGTGAGTGAGGCGTTCATTCTTTCTGAATCACTCTCATTCTCAACAATTACTAAAAATAACGTTATTCATGATTTTCATCAGCTTCTTCGCAGCCAGCATCACCAACTGGCGAAAGAGGAGCGTTAACTAAGTGGGGCATCATCGTGTGATTGAAATGTATCTAAAAACTAAAAAAACTATGTACGATACATAAATTATTATGCAAATGCATTAGCTTGGTCCATCGAATAACTTCTTATGACAATCCCAAGTAGTCGTACATCCATAAACTGATAAAAGGTAATGAGTCCGTCAACAATATGAGGCAAAGTATAGTTGTCCACTTGTCGTTGGAGTAATTAACTTTGTACTAGCAATCAGTGAAGCAGTAGTACAAGACGTGTGCTTGTCAGATCGATCGATCAATACTGTTTTGGACATAACAGTTAGTGTTGCCTAGTAATGTAATGTAATCGTTCCGCCACAGGAATGAGGTTTTTCAGCATTTATTTATTTATGCCAAAATAAATAAATAAGGAAGCGCACTTACAGTCAATAATATACAAGGTTTATCTCGTAATAACATGCCTTTTAGATGCGGCAAAACCAATCATCCTAATAAGTACATAACCTTAATCAACTTAGTCTACGTAACTTAGCAACAGAAAAACAAGAAAAAAGTGATCGGAGGAAAAATGTTTTACTGTCCATCTCGGTTAAATTGATTTGTAAGTTCATCACATATAGTTACGAAAATAAGATTATGATAAAAAAAAAAAAGTGTTGTCTCAACAAAGTAAACTTTTCTGTGGAATTTAGTAATGATTTAAGTTAGTTTTCATTCATTATATTTCATAATTATTTTATTTTGATATTTTAAATTTTAAGAGTTTTATTTTATTTTTTAATGTTTTCAAAATGTATCATTTTATACTTTTTCAATATTTCATTAAAAATATTGTTGTTTTATTAACTTTTAACTTTTAGAAACGGACCAAAATGATATATTTTAAAAACAAAATAATAAAATAAAACTTTTAAAATTTAGTGTAGTAAAGTAAAACAATTGCAAAATATAATGGACAAAAAGTGATAATAAACATTTTTAAATAATTAACTTTACATAGTAATAGCTAAAAATCATCATTATCTCTGTTTTATTTTAAAAAATAAACAACTAAAAAGTTTATCATCTCCTCCAACCTTTTCTAGATCTGAAAAGGTAAAAAATGCAGTAACATACAGATTGAACGACGTTAACACATAATTTCGTTGGAATCACCAAAAATTTGTTTACTCCTCATCGAAAAACCAAAGCACTTCATACAATTATACTATTGAAAACAAAAGTATGGGAGATCAGGGTAAGAGTTGTCTTTGACGAAAAGAAAAAACCATGACCCTGACTCACCAATTAACCCATATTTGAACGAGAAAGTTACAATGTGGCTCTTTGTGAGGTCTACGAACAAGACCTCAACTATCGCACATGGTTGGGTCGAGCAGGCAAAGACTTTTCCATTCAACATATACAATTGGACTAGGGAAGATGAGCATTGCAAAGAGGGGTCTAACGGTATGTTTTATTGGAAGATGATTCTGATGACCCGATTGGTCAAATCTCATCCACAATCAGGCACTATTGGTCTTGTTCTTCACCTTTGTTAATGCGTTGTTGTCGAGGGTGGCGATGAGACGGTTGTTGTTGTTAGGTAGGCGAAAATTTTGGCTCGTAAGGGGTTGCGACGAAGATGAAAGCAGGGGAGGGGCAATGATCTTTTTGGATTGATGGTGAGATACGAAGTAGTGGAAGGAGAAGAGGTATTTATCGATTGTGATTGAGAATAATTGGTAAATAAAATTATTATTGTTATTAAATTATTAAGTTGGATGAAGAAAATAATACTAATAATAATATGAGAGTGAAGGTTGTTGTTGTTTGTGATTTTAGATCCATCTTTTCTTTATTTACTCAGTGATCTTAAAGATAGTGATAGTTTTTAGCCGCCACTATGTTAACTTATAAATGCAAATATCACAAGAATGGGAGGGATTGAATTGTGATTTTGCATAATTGTAAAAACTTTAAAAAACCAACAAAGTTTTTCGTCTGTGAAGATAACTTCGTAAGAATAGATAACAAACTTTATTAGAAGAGCACTATAGCTGATGAGAAAAATGAGTTCCCAAAAACGCAAGATATCCTTAAATGACTGAAAAACAATTCAGACTCAAGGTCAGTTAAAAAACAGAGAGAAAGCAAAGAGTAAACAAATACAAAGAGTTATACTGGTTCATCTCTACCACTAAGACTTTGTCCATTTCTTAGTAAACCACAAAGTTCCATTAAAATTTCACAAGTTACAAGTATCATATCACGACCATTTCTCGCTCTTGCAAATCAACACTCGGTATTCATTGTTCTACCAAATCACTGCTAGATTTAAACAAAACAAAAAAAAGATTTGTGGTTAAGGGTTGCTCACAGACTAAAATTGAATCGTATTACAGATGCAAAAACAAAAACAAAAAATCACTTAGTCCTTTTCTCAGAGGGTGTTTAAGGTGATTTAAGAACTTTTTTTAATTTTAAAGACTATACAGAGAGTCTTGTTGAAGGAGACTAGAAAGAAATATTTGTGCAAGATCAACTACTTCACTCTTCAAAGCTAGGTTTATATAGTCTCGTCTTCAAGTATTCATTGTTTCACAATGAATAAATCTTCGTTTGATTTTTGTTTGATAAGAGAGGGTCGATGGGTGCATTTAATGCACGTCCTTTCCCCATGTAGAGAAATCTTTATTTACGACTTGGTGTACGAGAACTTGCAATAGGTAGTTACATATTTATATTAGAACTTGCACGTTCTTTCCCCATGACTTTATCTGCCTACCGTCTGAAAAGTATGAGATGCATATGTTATAAAGATATCAGACATGCATACCACGCAATATTTTAAGATTTTAGCGAAAAATTGAAAAAAAACCAAAAGATACATTTTGAGAACATAAAGGATCATTTAAAACTTTTAAAACGTAATGTACCAAAACAAAATAACCGTAAAACATATTGGATCAAAAGTAGTATTAAATTATTTTTAAACTAAAAAGTTAATAAAACACTAATATTTCTAACATAAAATTTAAAAAAATTTAAAATGATACATTTTAAAAACACTCGGAATGAAAACAAAACAAAAATAACAATACAAAATAACTCAAGAGTATTTTTGTTTTTTTAATTTAAATTCACTTGTTCTGTGTTGTTCTCCTTTTCTTTTTCCGAATTAAAAAAAAAAACAAATTTTAACATAGTTCTCAAAAACTTTATTTTTTTCTTTTTTTATATGAAAACTAAACAAGAAACATACTTTCCCTTTTTTTCTTTGCATTTTCGTTCTAACCAAACATAGCATCAATTCCAAAAAAGTAATATCAAACCCAAAAAAATATATATAGCATTAATTCTCTCCCTCACATACTTTTCTTTCCCAACCAACCAAACAAACCATAGAAGATATATATGTGTTGTTCTGTGTGATCAAGTATATATTTATCACATGGTCAGAATTTATTATATATTTTTTTATATTGAATATTAGAATTTATATCGTAAATACTTAATTTAGTAATGAACTTTTTCAAAAGCCTTATGATTTTTTTTTTCTCAGCAAAAAGGAATAATATTGATAAAGGGTATAAGTGATACCCAAAAGAAAACAAAAAGTTTAGATGTATTTGGTTTCAATGTTATGTTTGAGATCCGGTAAAAATTTAAAATTAGATGAAATACCTTTTAACGAGAAGGAGAAGAGTTGCGTAAAAATAACTGTTGAAAGCTATAAATTAAAACTGTAAAGAAATGCAGCAAAGAAAAATGATATTTTCTTATTCGGGAATTCCTGGTACCCATTAATAAAATGTTTTCATTTTGCCTCGCAAAAAAAATTAAATAGCTTTGACAAGGCCAAAAAAGTTTTTTTTTTCTATTTTTCTTTCAAGACCAAGCGAAAGTTAATACATGGGGAAAAAATGACGCTAAACAATTATTTAGCATTGGCCAATAATTAATAAACCAGTTGAAGCTAATTTTAGCATTAGTCGCACTAGCTGGCTGACGCTAAATTAGCGTTAGTTTTTATCAATGCTAAACTTAGTATTAGCAAGTTTGATGCTTTGTAACGTTTGACTAACACTTTGTTAGTTGGCCATTAATGCTGAATTTAATGTTGGCTTGATCGATGCTTTCTTTATTTTTTTTTCTTCAAAAATCTGTATAAAAGAGTTCGTAAATTATAACCCGCCTAATATTTCCACAAAATAGAAAATCAATATAGTAATAAAATGTTATTGGAGATAAGATGCATACATTGATTTCATTTGAATTTCTCCAAAAACTCAAATGTATTAATTGATTTTCGCTTATAATACATTTGACTTATGAAAAAAATTATTCAAATATATAACACACGACGAATCAATATAAAATAATATAATAGTAATACGTATAAAAAGATATAAATGTAAGATATAAATGTAAAAAAATATACTAAGGTTATAAAGATCTAAATTAAGTACTATATAAAAAATTGTGGTAGACGACAAGTTGGAATCAAAGTAAATGACGGAATATTGAGAGTTCAATAACTAAATAATACAACCAAGTGAAGTCATTTCCGACTATCGGAGTTCAACAATTTCATCAAAAAGGTATTTGAGCCTATATATTTTGTTGTCCGGTGAAAATTTAGAGTTAGATGAAATACGTTCTAATGAGAAGGAGAAGGAGAAGAGTTGCGTAAAAATAACGGTTGAAAGCTATAAATTTAAACTGTAAAGTAATGTAGTAAAGAAAAATGATAAATAATTGGATAAAATAAGCTTGGTTTTTGAATTGAGTGTCCTCTGAAATTAACCTATTTATAAACTAAAAACTCAAATCCTCTAATGAATCACATTTTTCTACTTGACAATGTCCTGAAAGTGATTTGGGAGTCATTCAATTCAACTAACTAATTCTTGCATTTGAATTTGACTAATAGAAATTGAAATTCAACTTACTTATGATAACTATTTGAATATCAAATAGTCCTAGAAAATATTTTCTTATCTTTATTAAACTAAATCAAACTTAATTAAGTTATTTTTATTAACGCAGCAAATAAACCAAATTTTGCCATTCATCTAATATTGATATTAGCCAAATTGACCTTTATCTTTATTCAACTAACGCTGAAATTAGCTGAATTTCCCATTAGTCGACAATAATTTTGCCGTATCCTCAACAACGGAATTTCATCTCTTGCTACATAATTCGGGTGTATATATATATATATAAAGTAAAGAAAGTGGACATGGGAGCTAGAGGTGCATGGAAGAATTGCAAAGAAGATACAAGTGTAAATGATTATTTTTTTACTCGAGTGAATCGAATATCTACATAAATGAAATATAAGTTATACTCTATAAGCTAGCTTGTAGAAAACTCATATTCACACTTTCTCTTTTGACTGTAACTATAAAATGGAATTAACATATTTCTTCCTTCCTTTCCTCTCTATTTTTCTCCTCTTCGATTCAACACACTTAAACATAATGCAAAAGATATGATTACGGCAGAAAGAAAATTCTACATAAATTTGAGTTAGGTCTCCTCATGATAAATCTAGTAATGTAAAAAATTTGGCTCATATTTATTTGGTGAGTGAAAAATACTGATTGTTACTCAATCTACAACAAACGAGAGGGTTGTAAAATTAGTTTTATCACCAACGAGAGGGTTGTAAAAGTAGCTAGTGTGTAATGAACTAATATTCAAATCTTTGATAAAAGTTATACTTATATTTGGTTTCATCTCCTCTTCAATTCCTGGAGAATATTTTTCTCACTTTTAATATTCAAACATACCTTAAACATATTTATCTCTCTTAATAATAATTTGTAGTTGGATCATAATATAAATCAAAGTTTTTTTTTTTAATCAGCAAAGTAGATTTGTATAAATTTTATAAATTAAAGTTATAATTTATAGTTGGATAATAATATAAATCAAAGTTACACCAGGGATGTTTGATCAGTTATTTATTTGATTATCATTGAGGGTTTGTTCCATAGAGTAAAAAAAAAATTAAGATAAAAGTTTTTAATTAAAATAAAATATAAAAGCATGAATTTTATCATATTTTATTATTAATTTCATTTTTTTTTTCGTTTTCTTTTATTTGATTGCAACCAAACATATCCTGGGGTTATAATTTAAAAGTCTTATCAATCGATTTTCTTATGAAGAATAAATAAAGTTTAGGTTTGTATTAGTAGTATAGAAATTTGTAATTAGTGACGCGAAAAGGATATCTAAATTTAAGCACTTATAGTTTTGGGGTGTGGTGAAGACTGAAGTGTTGAGGGATGCATGGTGCAGTTAATGGGTGGCATTCGTAATGGCATTTCTGTGAGTATACACCGTACGGCTGGAAGTCTCTGCCATAAGGCTCATGCGCTGGTATTTCAGGTCGGCGCCTTCCCTTTCTCTCAATTCTCTAACCATATTAATCATCACTGTCCCACTCCATTTTTTACTCATTAAAACAATTCATCATGCTTCATACCCATTGTTCAATGACACCAATACCCTCCAAATAGAGTCAACCCTTCTTCAATTTTCTGTCCATTCCTTTCCTAATTGCACATTATTTAAGGAAACAGTCACATAGACCTAAGGGTCACTGAATAATATTATATTGCTGCTACTATTATTCTACTGCAAATTACATTCACTGCCCTATAATAAAAACCTTTCAGTTGAAGCTGCTTTTCATTAAAACCAATAACAAAATAATAGTACAAAATTAAATTTTGAACACGAAAAGAATACAAGTACGATCACGATGTGGTGGCGCTGTGTTCCCCTTCATCGGCACATAATGTTTGAGGCCACATGATTATTTTTATGGAAACCCGATCAAGTTACCTCTTTTTCACCATCCAAAATCTCTCTAGCTCAATAAACAAAGTATTTAATTTGCACCAAAGTTGATTACATTCGTTCATTGCAATAGGGAAAACGAAACCCTCGATTAGGCAAACGCGAGAAATTTCTCCCAAGGCCAATTTATCCGGCGTTTATTTTAATTTCATAAATATACTCCCAACACGTCATTGTGTCTAAAAATACTAATTCTACAGAGAATGAAAATTAAAATAAACCAAATACGTACTGTGTATAATAATTTTAACAGGTACAGTAGTTGTTTATGGGAATAAATAATTACTACTAATAAGAATAAATATAGGAGAGGGGAGAGAAGAATTTTAATTTTAATAGAAATTAAGGAAGATAAAAGGGGCAATGTGTCACGAAAAGCAGCGGGTTTTCCGGTAGGAAAGGACGAGGGGCGCAGAAAGGGGTTTGTTTTGACACGTGGCAAGATAAGGAACGTAGGATGAGGATGGGAATTAGTATGGGCCGTGGAGATGAGATGAATGACATCCATTCCATTAGAATTTTGTTGTTTTGATAAAAAGGAAAGAGAGAGAAGTTATTATTACCTTACTGGGTTTTGTGATAGTGCTAAGTTGCTAACTTAACCACACCACAAGCCACAGACACAAAAGGGGAAGTGGTCAGAACAAAAAAAAAAGCTCTCTCATAAACTCTGGCAAAGAATCAGAGAGAGAGAAGGAAAAGAAGAATGGGATGGGAAACTTAAATTAGAGAGGCAGCACAGCACAGCACAGAAGGTCATGGCGGCGTTTGCAGTGCTGAAAATCGCGCTTTTGTGATTGAGGGTTTTATTAATGCACCTTGCCTTGGTGCCGCTGGCCGAGAGAGAATGAGTTGAAGGCTGCTGCCCCCGATACTGTTTCTCCTCTGTCCTCAACCACAACCCTTCTAATCAATTCCACTCTTTAACCAGCCACCACACAACACCTACCTCTACATCTTAAGCATACAAGGAGAGAGAACAAAAACAAAACACAACACACGCGCACACACAAAAACCAAAGAATTTAAGAGCAAAAAAAAAGAAGAAAACTATCCCTAGTTGTTGTGCGGTTCTCTCTCCCAAATTGTGGACGCAGGGAATTAATTGAAGCAGAAGCAGTTGTCGTGGATTGGAGTATTTTAGTAAATTAATTATAATTGTGTTGAGCGTAGAGTGGGGTTGGCTGGCGATCGAGGTAGTATTGTTCTTGATATGGATTTTCGAAGGTCGGGATCAGTAGAGGAGGCAGAAGAATGGCGGGTTTATTCTCACTAGGGGGTGGTAGTAGTAGTAGAGGGAACACCCAACAAGAGGAAATTCCTCCTCCGGATACCTTATTCTGGTATAACAACAAAAATGATGACGTTTCCTCTTACCACCGAGGTGGCGGGTTTGAGTTATGGAACCAGCAACAACTCATGGGCCAGGGCCCTCCTTCTCAACAGCGGCCTCTCTTTCACCAAGATCTCTACTCCGCGCTGGGCGTTGGGCCCAGCAGGCCCATCTCAGACGATCAGTCGTCGTCGAGATCCGGGTTCATGCTTGGAAGCACAGGAGGAGGAGGAGGGATTAGCTGTCAGGACTGCGGGAACCAAGCCAAGAAAGATTGCCCTCACATGCGGTGCAGGACGTGCTGCAAGAGCCGCGGCTTCGATTGCCAAACCCACGTCAAGAGTACTTGGGTCCCCGCTTCACGCCGCCGCGAACGATTACAACAATTCTCCGCTTTGCAACAAACCCTCGAACCACCTTCTTCTGGAGGAGGTGACCTTCCCAAAAGGCACAGAGAGAGAGACCATCATTATCATTCTCCTCTCGCCTGCACTCGCTTCCCTTCAAACCCCTTGTCCTCAGGTATACACTAATACAATAATACAGCTTCTCCATGTCGTGTCTTGTCATACTACATGTGTTTGCACATGCACCTCACAGTTTCCGTGATTGACTATTGAGAGAAAAAGGAAACGAAACGAGGATTAAAGAAAAGAATAATGGAGAGACTCGTCGAGGGAATTATAAATTCTCTGAAAAGATATGGGTAGCCACTGAGAAAGTTTTGGAAGCATACACACAAGCAAGGACGGTATCGATTGCGTGTGTTTGTGAAGCAAAAATTTTTCTCTCCCCTTTTTCTTTACCGAAACACTGTTGTTTTGGTAGCCCTGACCTGACCCATTAGATTGACAGTGGAGAAGAAGCTGTTCTCTCACTCTCTTTCTCTGCGTGACTACTGACTGTGTACTCCTTTTTTCCTTTGCAAACACTCACTGGCGCAAACCAACACAACACCATTCACTCCTTCTATCATATGTATTTGTCTCAGTATCTTTGCCTAGATCTTTCTGTTTCTTTTCTTTTGTTAACTCTCACTACTCACATACATACATACATACATCATCTATATTCTATATATTTACCTAATCCTAACTCGTTCATGTTTTTATTTTATTTTTCTAAATACTATTTTGTACAAAATAAAAGGGTTAGAGGAGGTGAATTTCCCGGCTTTGGTGAGGTCCGATGCGGAGTTCAGATGCGTACGTGTGAGCTCCATGGACGAGGAGGCGGAGGAGGAGTACGCATACTCAACGGCTGTAAACATTGCAGGACATGTTTTCAAAGGAATTTTATATGACTATGGTCCAGAAGGTAACACTAATTACATGGCTGGTGCTGGGGAAAGCTCTTCTACTGGTGTTGGTGCCTTGAACCTAACCACTGGTGCCATTGTTTCTGAGCCAATTGTTGATCCTTCTTCCTTGTATACGGCTCCTCTTAACACCTTCATCCCTGGTAGCGGTACGCAATTCTTCCCTCACCCACGATCTTGAACAAACAAACGCCAAACAAAAGCACACACAGAATTTTCATTTTCTTTTAATCAATGGTTTAATTTACTGCATCCTCTCCATTTATCTTACTACTCCCCTCGCCAACTTTGTCTTAATTTCCACTATTTTATGATCATCTTGTAGTCGTAAACTTGATGATGAAAAAAAAAAGAATGAAGTAAAGGAGAACAAAAGAAAATGCAAACGTGCCGTGTTTTGTTTTTTAAGCAAATGCAAATTATTATCAATGCTTAATTAGTTTGATAATGTATCGTTCTTTTAGTCTTATTTTCTTGGTAATTAAGGATATATAGTTAGTTACCTAGCTAATGCTATTTAACTTGTTTCTTTCTCTGTACAACAATATTAATGGACATCTGGCTCTAATACTGGGTTGTACTGCGTCTTTGTGTTTTTTTTTTCAATGTTATTTTTAGGGGTTGGTTTTTCCCTTCCATGTTGAATCATAACACGGTGTCTGGTTGTTTTTCTCAACTTCCAAGTTGTTTTTTCGTGTTTATCCGTATGCTTGCCGGTTTGAAATTGAACTGGAAACACGGTTTTGGTCTTCATTTGGATTAAGTTCTCAACGATGATTTTTTTTCTTCTGCATTTTAAATAATTTTTCATATTTCGGTATGGGCGGTCCAACCATGCATATGAACATTCAAGTTTGAAAGGTGAAAGATCTCTCTCCCTCTTTCCCATGTGATACTGTAATTCTAACAACTTATTCATTCCAACTTTGCATAGATGTGACGTTGATTACTAAGGAGGAAATGTTTCTAATCAAGATGTTCAAAAATTTAATGCACATGCAGGAAACTATACGTATGTAGGGGAACACTCCATTTTATGTCTAAGAAGTATAGCATATAGCATAATACAAAATGTTGCTTGATCCAAAAACACTAAAATAAGTAATAAAAACAAAAGAAAAGGTTAAGATGTCAGCATGATACGAAACCTTGTGATGCAACATGCTCTCTCCATCTCATGACTGCATACCCCTGTACTCTCTGATCAGTATCACATAATTCAGTTTTTGTCAAGAGATGTGTGCTAACATCTGTGATAATAAAAACAATTATTTATACGTTTTATAGCTAGTCACAATTGCATATCCTATAGATCATAACTAGCACCAATAGTCAACTTTTTATAATGTTATGAACCACAATATATTCTTATTTTATTTTAATTTAATAATTTCAGATTTTAATGTTTGACATATAGATGTTAAATGGAAGAAATTAATAGAGACGAGACCAACTTCCATTTCTTTATGCAATTTTATGTCTTTGAACAACATGCCTTTTCCTTGCAAGCCGTATTTGGAATGTTTTATTCTAATAAATAGTAATATTTAATTTTGAACCGAAATTTTCTCATCGACTTGATGAGATTTTGCACACTCCATATGGCTTGATCGAGTTATGAAGGTTTCAATTCCTAATCCGAAGCATTAAGCATGTCTAAACATAAACAATGATGTATTGTAATCAATTCTCCTTTTCTCTATATAAATATTTCTAACGCTTCTTAATATTCACTCTTCCATTTTCACTCTTAATTATGGAGTTCTATGGAAATACATATGTCAAAATATTAGTAGCTTTGTATAAAGTTTTACTTATAATGGAAAACATGGTAACATAATTTATTCAAGTAAATAACACTAGATTTGGAAAAAAAAGTAAAAGTAAATAACATTTGAAAATGGATGTCATACATTGTTGAGTTTGTAGTGCATCGTGACTTTGGACTAAGATTATGGATACATATGAAGAATGATGCATGAAGGTATAGGAATCTAACTGACAATTCTGATCTTCCTGATTCTTTTAATTTGTCTCTGGATTCTGAAAAGGTTTTCTGTTTCGATTTGACTACTTATGGATTATATGTTTAATATATCTTGGGGACTTGACAGTTCATTGGCCATTATGTTTAGTTTTCCTCGGTTGCATGAAGTCTGGAATTTATATAGTGTTACAAAAACTTGTGTTAATGCTATTCTCTCTTCTACATAAGGAGGTTTTAGTCCTGAGTTTGAATTTATTTTTTTTGTTGGTCATGGTTCACGGGAATGATAAAGAAATGTCAGAACTTTTAATTGTTATTTAAGAATTTTGCGTTGTGGAATTATTTTTAGGTTTAAATATTTTTTCTTTATGCAATTTTGAGTTTTTTTTGTTATTATTATAATTTTTTGTTTTAATTCTTGTAAAATATGTTTTTTTATTTATTTTTAAACCGTTTTAGATAGTGTTTTAAATAATATAAAGTATCATTTAAAGCGTTTTAAGATGAAAAATAAAATAAATATATTTTATAAAGATTAGAATGATTTTTTTATGGATTAAAATAAAAATTGTTAAATTACAGGAGAAAAAAAAGTATTAAAGTCTTATTTTTGATATTTTCCGTGTTTATATACGCAAAACGTAATAAACCAAGGACGCAATCTATTTGTGAAGACATTATCATGCTTGGGCTATGTTATATATATATATATATATATATATATATATATATATATATATATATATATTCCTGTCACATTTGTTTTAGAGGGCAGTGTTAGAAATATATATACGAGAAAAAAATCATTAATTTAATGGATGAATACGGTAGACTACATTAATGTTGGCATATAAACAGGCAATTTGTCATTTGGTTTACTAATTAGAACTTGTATGCGTTAAAAAATTAAAAAAAGCTAATGTAGAATCTCTTTTTTTTTGTACTGTGGTTTTGACTTTGTCATCATATCTAAGTGAATAACCAAACCTTAATCACCACAACTAACATTGGTATTGGACTTCACCAATATTATTCTATTGGTGCAACTGCTTCGTACTTCCATGTTTTTATATGAATGATTTCTCTCTAGTGCAGGAATGGTCATGTTTAAATATTTTATTAAAATATAAATTATAAATATTTTGAGCTAATATACTTAAATTGTACAATAAGAAATAAATACAATTTAAACATTCTTCCATATTTAAATTTGACATAAATGTATATAGAGCAGTAGAAAAGTATGTTTGCTTTGGGTTCTGACAAGAGATGCTGCCTCCTGGTGTTTGTTGTACAAGGTCTAATTCATTTCAGGTAATGAACTTTTTTCTTCACAGAATTTACCTTAGAGAAAAATAAAATCACAAGCATTAATTTGTAGATGCAAAATGGTAGTATCACGTGGGACAGCTCTATATTTAGCACTAATAGCAATTTAGACCTCTACTAAATATGTACGTGCAAGTCTTGGGCACAAAATAAAGCCAAAGGAAATAGGAAGTATTTTTTGTGGATTCTTTTGTTTCCCAAGTGTAAAATACTCACTCAGACTACTTCACCAATTGCCACAGACATGGATGATAGTGGCGACCTCCGTGTTCTTCCTGCTTTAATTTTTCTTTCTTTCTTTCTTGGATTCATATTTTTTCTCATGCAATGAAAAGTACAATAGCAAGTGGACTTGTGCCAGTGCCAACTCAAAAGCAAGGGAATAAACTCAAACTCCAATGGGGTTATTGATAAAATTCAACCGTTTCCCTTGCTTTGATTAACAAATTATCTTAACTTCACAGCCTTTTGTGTTCAGCCCTAGCATATTCCGCTCTATTAAAAAATCAAAACAAGAAAATCCAGCTTCTATCTGCGTTTATGCCCTGGTTGTTTTGCAGATATGAAAGGTTCTTTCTATCACACACATATCAGTACTGATTGTTACAAATGAAGTTAAAACTATTAAAACTGACATACGAGGGAATAGCATATACACACCTTGATAATTTTCATAGCCTTTCTTCCAGTTGCCCCAGCGTTTGAAAACTCTAATGAAAACAGCTTCCCGGTGTCACAAGGATCATGCATAAGCTATGCTTCAGTAGTGGTTTATGGTGTTGTGTACTGTTGTTGTGAATGCAAGTTTTCCAGAGCTATATATATTGTGTAAAAAAGGTCAAAAGGGTTGGGAAACAGATGCCACTGGCATGCACTGCCCAGTTTGAAATAGACATAACAGGTCACGTGTCCATAATAATTGTTGTATAATTGAATAAGGCTTCTGAGGGGAAGGTGTAAGCCAATGGAAGTCTGATTTGAACAGATTTTATTTGCAAAGCAGGACCAAAGCACCAAATCTAATGAACACTAGGGCTTCTTGCAGAATAATGGGAGGTGATAATTTTCGTACTGCTTCAGCAGCAGCATAGATAGCAGTACCATAGGGTGAACCTGACGTGTGTAGGAGCCTAGTGTGCACCATAATGGAATGGTGGTCTCAGCTCTGTGGCATAGCAGTGGTGGTGGTCCCACCAAAACTTCTTCTGCTGGTTGGTTAGGGATGACTCTGCCATGTCTTTCTTTCTTCTTCAAATAAGTCTTTTTAGCTAGTGAGAGAATTAAGGAAGGTGTTTGTGTTGTTAATTACAACGGAATATGGGGAGAGGAGATTTAAGGATTGATAATGTCAAGGTCGAAAATAATGCACGTATGGAACAAAGTGATCAACAAACCCTCGTATTTATTTGATTTACTGAATATTATGATATGAAATATTCAAATGAATTAATGCCTGTTGTGTGTGTGGCCACTAGTGGACGGGGGGAGTGTTTTTGATGATGCGCATGCCTTGTGATGTTTGAGTAGTTTAATTTTTGTAGGTTCATTTGATGCATGTGGAAGGATAGTACATACAACACAACATAACTACACAACTAGTCAACTGATAATATAACCTTTTTTTTGTTCTGCATGTCTGCCATGTTATTTAGCGGTGGATTAGCATTGATGGAATTTGGATTTATTCATGAATTAGATTTAACATTTTGAATGTGAAGTGTGTCTGTGTGTAAGAAATATTAAAATTTTACTCATTCTCTCTCTCTCTCTCTATATATATAGTATTGTATAATCCTTCTTAATAAGTTACAGGATCTACTCTCGTGCAACAAGTATTGTATTTTATGGCGTCTATACCGTTTTGTTTAAGAAATCAAATATAAGAGATATGTTCGAGACGACATTTAGCTTATTTGAGAGTTAAAAACTTTTCGAAAAAAAAAATTCATTAAAGCATCAATACGGGTGCTTAAATGAATGCTTAAAGTTAAACAAACATTGCTTAATAGATTTTTTTTTTATTAAAACTTATATATGACTTGATATTGTGTTAGTTAATTAATTATTATAAAAAAGAACACTTTTTTCAAAATAATTAATTATTTCACAATAAAGCATTGATGTAACATTAACATTTTTTTGACCGAAAATAAAATAAAGGATTAAAATCAAACTTTTAAAAATATAAAAAATAAAAATAAAACTTTTAATTTTTTTGTATAAAAATAAAACTGTTGTAAACATAAAATATTAAAATAAAACTTTAAAAAATTAAAATATCAAAAGTAAAATAAAAATACGAAAATTTAATAGACCAAAAGTACATTAAGTGATTAGTTTTTCAATCATCTATAAGTTTTTCAACTAATTTTACTAAACATATCTGCCATTAAATATGTTTATATGATATGACCGTGGGCTCGTAGCAGCGCTGGGTAGTAGTTTCAAGTAATTGTAAGAAACTATTTTTGCACATGTATGACATATACTAGTGCTATTTTAGAGTTCATTTAACAAATATTTTTATTAATGGGTAGGAATTAAACTCAAATATTAGGAAATTTACGACATATATTTTTCAACTAATTGAATTAGATTCTTTGGTTATTCAATTGATAAATATAATTATTTAAAGTTTAATGAACTAATCATGATTGATTTAATAGTAATTGAAAATAATTTTATTTTTCAGATAATATATATTATGTAATATTGGATACAAATTATAGTATTCATACTTTATAATATTAAAAGTTTAATTCCATTTCCTAAATATGATAACTCATAACATATAATATTCAAAATTAAACAAGAAATCAAATCAAATGTCATAATAATATTTAATAAGAGCTACAATTAGAAATTAAAAATATGTAATTGATATAATTGAAATGGCGTTCCTTAGATTATCGAGATGTAAATTAGACTGCTCAGAAACAATAAGCTCTTCGGCTTATTGTATCAATTATTATTAAAAGCTCTTCAGCTTGAATTAATAGGCAATGCTATTCTAATATAGGAGCAATTAAAAACAAATTGAAACATAATGAAGACTTAAAGAATGTGCCTTAAGGCTAGGGTTAAGGGAAGCCTTCTTTCACTTGGATTACTTGAATCTCGAGTTCTTTTTTTACTTCAGATTTGAGCTTATAGGTGTTGACTTCCTTTTCAACCAAGATTCTACATTAGGCCTCGTAACCTAACTAAGCTTCTTCCTAGCTCTTGTTTCTTGTCTTGAAGGCCTTCCTTGATCTCATCAAGACTAAAAGGCATGCGTATACATTAACATTTGGGTTCAATTCGCTCCAAGTATTTTTTATGCAAATTGAATAGAAAATAGTTAATAGCAATTTTTCTTTAATATATAATTAAGTTCTCTTAATTTGATCGCACAACGAAAATAAAATAAATTTGATAAATTTAAAATGCATATACATTTATTGGGTTTAATTGATAATGAACTTTGTGAATTAGTGTTAGAATAAATAATTTTGGGATTAATTGAGGACAATAATTAATATATTAGTATTTTTTTTTACATGTTAGTATAACATTTATAAATATGTAGTAATATTTCTAATTTTTCTTTAATTTCCATTGTGTTCTTATAAAGCAAGAATTGCCCAGTGAAGACTCGGGATCGTCAAGCAATATGGTGCCAAATGAAGCATCACTCAATAATAAACAAAAACGACTTCAAAAAAAAAATATAATAAACAAAAACATTGAGTGAAATCATGAAGGCTTGCTTTTGTCACGGAATCAACTGTGCGATATATCGTCTTCAACCAAGTATATTCTAATATGCCACTATTAGTATCATAAATGACCACTATAAGAAACTTAACAGAAGTTTTATCACTCATTGATGATTGAACTTTATTTAGAAAAAATACAATATAAAAGTGCGCTCTAATTAGATCTATTAAGTCTTCTTTTTTGTAAAAAAAAATCTATTATGTATTCTTAGGTGGGAAGCTTCTCAATTCATTCCATTTGAACATCAAGCTTTTTTGTAAAGGCTTCATAGAGGATGTTTACTTCATTTCATTTGCTTTTTTTTTTCTTTTTCTTATTCCACCATGTCTTTCTAGGTTTCATAGTATAGCTATTTGTTTTACCTAATGTTTGTTGTCAATTAGCATTATTAATAGAGTTTAGCTAAATTGATTGATAGTCTTAACATTGTTTAATAAATTTGTGATCATTAAGTTTGAACCTATCACTGGATATAAACTATTCAAATCTCTCACAACTAACTTAATCATAGTAGCTTAATATTTTTAATATTTTGGTAATATTATATGTGGGACAAAAGGTCGTCTTAGGTTTATTGAGTAATAATAGTATTTAAACTTTGGTCATGTTTTCAACTTTTGTGATGTCTGTCTTTTTTCCATTTTGAAAATCAAACAGGAAACAAGAAAAATGGATCCATTCCTGTTAAATTTTTTTATGCTATGTCTACCTTTTGAGTTTTAATAAATCAAACGTTCCTGCTAAGGTTAAATGTGGTGGGTTAGGAATAGCTTTAGGTATAGACGTATAGTACGTTTCTAAAATAAACATTATTAAAGTAGATTTTATCTTTTCTAAATGCTTTTTTATACTCTATCAGAAATCAAACCTTAATAAATATGTTGAAGAAATTTAATTATTTGCTGACTGAATTGAACTTTTGAAACAAAAAGCAAGTAATAATTTCAATAAGAAAACTCTTTCAAATTTCAAGTAAATTACTAATTCCCCAAAGTGATCCAGACATACCTTGAAAATAGCTGCGCACGTCTATGCTTCTTTTTCCCGAAAGTAACAGTAATAAAGTATCAATAAACTGATTTCTCTTTCTAATCCTTTTCTTCCTTTTCATGAGTAAAAGCATGTTCTTTCACTCTAACAAAACAAAGACTATCACTAGCATTCCTTTTTAGGGGTGTGGGTCATCACTACCGTTCTGAATAAAGCATTATTATCAGCTGATTGATCTTTAGTCAAAAATCAAAATGCACGACACATTCTAGGTTTATTATTGATGCAAAATTCCACAATTGATCTACATATGTTGCAGTATATGCTACTTTTAAACAGATACTAACTCCTTTCCCTGTCTTTTGATGTTTAGCTTTTCTTCCCAATAACCTTGATGTTTAAGAATTTCAAAATCTAATTAATACATTTTTCTCCAATCTATATTTAGTATCCAGTACTAGTGATGCAAGTATTAAAGATCAATGTATTAAAAAGATTATTTTAGTTCAAATATAATAATTTAGTTCCATTAAATATTTCTTAATCTATATGCAATAAATCTTAAACGTCAAAAAGATATGCAAATGAAGTATTACATCCTAGGGAGAAAAATTGATATTTCGTTCCACGAAAGAAATTTTCTCTATTTGGTCCGTGTTGTTTCGTAAAAATGCTCTATAAAAAACTAAACTGAAATGGATTAAAACACTAAATATTAAAAAAAAAGACTGATCAAATTGAAAAAAAAATCACTTTTCAACAAGTAATTTTCTCAAGATTATAAAAAAAAATGTCATTTTCTCAACAAACCATCATTTACTCATTTTTCAAGAACTGTATATAACATCTTATTCTCATTCAGATTTATATATAAGGAACTTGGGCAGTTGGCCTAAACATGGAGAGGAGTTTTGGGACGGTGAAATATATACCACCTTTAAAGCAAGAAAATCCTTGGGAGGAAAGACCGGCTGGTGAGTTTCTCTTGTGCATCAACTAATTTTGAACAGGTAACAAGTGTGTACAGTATAGCTTTCCTCATAACGGCAGTCAAAAATCCCTGAAGCGGACAGCATACATTATAACATCAAATTTCCTACATTCTGTCCAAATTTTACAATCAACAGTCTATAAGACTGTTCGTCACCTCCTCAAAATTTCCTTAAATTCTACGCATTTTGAATACTTTTGACTCTCCACTGGTTGCGCAGAGCTCACTGTTTTCTGTTTCTTCAATAGTGCCTGCAAAGTTAAGCGAGTATAATTTCAATTCCGGCTTTTTACCGTGAACCGGATGAGGGGCGAGGCTTCCCCTTTGTGGAATTCAAGTGCTGGGTGACAAATATAACCCCCATCACGACTATGAGACAGCCAACCAACATGCTGAAGAAGAGAGCACCCGGTTGCCTGGTCTGAACAAAGCCATACACTCCATTAGAGGTGACAAGAATAAGGTCAGTGAGCCCATCATTTGAAAAGTCCTCAGCAATTAAGACGTGTGTTGGTGGACCAGGTAGTTCAATTGTGGCCAATAAACTACCTCCAGGTGATATTATCACCGCTTCTTGTTCCCCGGCTGCAAGGATCATTTCCTGATTATCATGCAACCGCAAGGAAAGAGGCTTTAGTGTGGGAATCACCAGACCACCACCTTCCATCACTCCTGATGGGGAAGGTAGATTTGACCATGTAACACCAGTTGATTGTTGCCACTGCCAAATAGCATCATGACCATGCAAGCCAGGGGAGTATGATGTAATCTGCAGGGAACAATATTTTTCAAGTCACCAAGATCAGTGTCAACAATACTACTACTATTATTATTATTATTATTATATTTTTACATTTGAGCCTATTCAAGCACTAGAAAAAGCATCTCGATATTTTGAAAGATCATTTTTCAAATGGTCACATCCAATTTAATCCAAAAATTCCATATTTCACCAGATTCTGTACAAGTTTCTTTCAGCGAAGTAATCCCTCATGAATATCTCAAAAAACCACCAATATAAATTAATTGTGACAGGAAACACTTAGATAAACAAAAATGGAGAAACAGTATTGGTGCTCAACAAACAATTTAACAAATATTATAACCCTAAGAAGTCAAACAATGGCATACCTCTCCACGATTTGTCAAGAAGATAACATCACCATGGCTTCCCTTCCGATGCCTATGACCGTCACTTCTAGGAATTAGAATAGGTGTTGCTACCTCTAAAGAAGCAATATCTGAACCTTGACTGTAGCTTCTATATAGTTCTCCATGCTGGAATAAGTTAAAATGGGTATAATGACAAATAGATACATTGAAGAGTTGTTCACGTATTGGTACACCAGACGTTGCAATAGCCCAACAAGGACGTAGCACTTCCATGGACCCACTAACTACAGTCTGCTCAGCACCATTTCCTCCAACAGCCTGATAAGATGAATATTCCAGACATCAGCAGAAGAACATTCTCCATTTGCTATCATGCCAAATTAATATGATCTAGCTCGAGTTTTTAATCAAAAAAAGGTAAAAAAAAAATAAAATATGAACCTGCACATGATCTAGAACTCCATCACCATTAATATCAGCATGTAGACCACCTTCCTGGAGATGAAGCTGAAATAAACAAATGTCATTACATTAGACATGAAAAAGTTTGTGAAAGAATTAAATGGAGTTAAATAGAATTTTGGCTAAATAGTACAACCACAGGATAAAATAATTTTTAGACTAAGAAATCAATGTGCTCCATAAACGGAAAAAAGTATCAGGAGATGCAGCCTTCAATGGCCTAGATTATTTAGAAAAAGTTGTGTTGTAACCTTATCAAGATATGCATGGTAAATAAATAGGTTCAAGTTGACCGTAGGCTTTATGTTTACCTTGCATATTGTTCGACCAGATGCCAAATGAAGAGCTTCTATGCCCTCCTTCTGATGAGCCACAACAACATTAGGAACCCACCAAACTTGAGTGTAGTTGGTTATGGTGGGAACGTAAGGAAGGTGCTGCATTGCAAGAGAGAAACATTATGACTGCAAATTATTTCTCCATCTCTTTCAAAAAGTTTATCTTCTCAGTGTCATAACATGTTGATTTTATTTGTTAGAAAAGTAATCTCGTATTAGCCAATGACATGAAAACTATAAATAAATAATGTTGACACAGATTACTTCAACATAGCAAACTGGGGGCCACATGCTATTGATACTATCTATCAATGTGCCAATATGCCACCAATAGGTGATGCATATGAATACCAATAGTTTAAATCATAAAATAAAAATTGGATATGTAGCAGTTAGCAAGTAAACAGGCAGTTTCTATAACTGGATGAAGAAAATGAGCTTCTAGCTTAAATCGTTTGGAAAAGAATGAGTTGTTGAATTATAGTCATCTTAAAACTAATTATCATTACATCAACACAACTGAATTTCAATGACTAAAAATTATCAAATATAACCAGTTTTGTTAGCAGTTGCATGATGGTTAGCATTTAACCTTCTTAGATTTTGCGGAACCAGCATAATTTGCTGCTTTTCCAATTATGTTTGAAATTTTTTTGGTTGAGTCCTTCCCTGGAGGATGGTTTTCCTCAGGCTTGTGAAAAGGGTAACTCATAGCCTTTCCGGGTGTTTTCTTCAATGTTTTCCTCTTGTGCCGCCTGAAGTGGGCAAGCTTCAATAAAGTATCTTCTCTCCTAGCCTGATAAACATATTTATTCAAGAACGGACAGTAATTAAGATTAAGCCTTAGTACAGAAGGATAATCAAGGTTGATAAATGTACCCATTGGTGAGGCATAACTCCCAGGATTGATTCTCTGAATTCCCTGCATTCATACTAGAATTTCACATGTCACAGGAAGCAACCTTTAGGAGGATATCTATAATTAAAAACAAAGATTTTACAATAACATTAAATTTAAACAAAATACTCTATTATGTGCATATGTTAGTGTTTCCACACATAATGGAGGGATTGATGACTGGAGTTCTTCTGGTAAAGCTCATACTAACAAGAAAATATATGTTTTAATGGTTGACCATTGTAAGAGAAAAGGTGGATAACATGAATATGTGACAAGTCTCCAATCTATAGGAAGTTAGATACACATTGACAATAAGCAAGGCAACACTTTTAAACAAATTTATGTTTGGATTTTTTAGTGTATTATAGTGGAATACAATGGAGTGGGAAGGGATGGTGTTACTTAGTCTCTGTTTGGAAGTTGCTTAGACTTTAGAGGATTAATGAGGAAAGGAAAGGAATGAAAAAGTTATTAATTTGGAATTACATCATTACTTACTCATAACAACATTTAAACTGAACTAAAAGGATGAATAGTAAGACCAACAACTATATTTCTATAGGCTTTGTAAAATCAATATATTTGAAAAAGGAAAACAATGATTTCATTGCTTTCCCCAAAATCCAGCCTGGTGACTGATGAGAGGTTATGAAGGTAATAATTCTTTACACCATTATTCCATCACATTTCACTAATCCAGCATACCCATAGGATTTAGTTGAACAGCTAAAATGTAAGTACCTCTCCAGGTTGGCGGGTATTCAGAGCATGAACATCAAGCTTGTAGTTATGTTGCGGAAGTAACTGTGATGCATCTGAAGAATGCACTTCAATGTTCTAAATAATGAAAAGACAATACCAGTCATTAGAATAAAGGATAACACTACACAAGAGTATTCAACATAATAGATGTTAGATTAGTGAACATTAATGTTGTTTTATCCATGTAGCCAAGGCTCGGTTGAAGTTGTTGTCAAATGTCAGATTAGCATCAATCACATTCAATCAGACTTGACCATAATGTTGGTTGTAAAACATCTAATCTGGTGTCAAAAACAGACAAGGCTAACTTTGAAACTGGTTGGGAGGTGCTTCCATATATTTCATGGGTATTTTTGGGAAAATATATGATTGTGCACCAGTGGATTAAATGCTAGTACATATGCTAACAGCATAGGTTTAGCATCCTTCCTCGAGAGTATAATTTATTGACACCAGACTATAGCTCAATACATTCTGTATTTTTTTTTTTACTTTAATTATAAGTTTTCTTCAGTTTTCATGTTCCTTCCTGGATTGCAACCACCTTGATTATCTTTCAAACATATAGCAGATGTGAGAGATTAGAGAAAGTGCACTAAATGAATTTAAAGGTAGAAAAAACTATCCTTCAAACCAAGAAAATAAAAAGGAAGAAAAATGCATTCTTAAATAATAAAATTATTTCCCTTTGATTTTAGCATGATGACAACACCCAAACAGTAGAACATACTGAAGACCAAAGAATAGAGCACAGCACCTCATTTTTTCTGCTCCATCGTTCAACACCAGATCGACCAGCAAATGCATAAAATGCAAAATGTCGTAAATCCACAGTTCCGGAGTTTTCAGAAGCCTATGCAAGGCAAGGATCAGAATAAATAGTCAAAATATTCACCACACCACTTAAAGATAAGAGAGCAGACATCTACCTGATTCATTTTTCACCAAAAAGAGAAATTTAAAGGAAGAAGTTACAGTAAGGAGTTAAACTGTCTCCTATTTATAGCAGCCTGATTATATAGGTCCAGATTCTTAGGCTACTTGCTGCAAAGTGCATAGAGTTTATTGGCTTAATTATACCAAGCCTTAGTGAAATTTTACAGTCATCTATCATTCAGTATAAGAATTCAAATTGACAGTTTAAGAAAGAAAAATAAGATCAACCTTGAAGACCCAAAATTGAATTGAACTAAACTAAATAAAACAAATATGTTAAACAAAAATCCAGCACTTTAATTAAGCACTACAACTACAACAGTGTTTTTGGCAGGTATCCTTTAGTATGCTACAAGATGGCAAAAGAAAACAAAACAATTTAGCATCCATCAGCAACATGTTTATACCTCCTTTTCAGCAGCACTTCTTCGATGTTGCTCGGCAAACCTTGCACCCATCCCCATTTCTTCAAAAGGATCCATAAAAATCTGAAAGTAGAAAGCAATTAACAGCTATACCAAAACAATTGATTCACAAATTAAGACAGCAAAAAGACCAAGTTACCAATTTTAGCAAAGAAACAAGTTTGGATTAGAAGACAATGCTAAATAGTAATAATTCTGAGCATATATTAGAGACGAACAAATCCAAAATCATTATGATTTATAAGAATCAAAGAACAAATAGAAATTTCAGAAATTCAAGAAAGATCTTGAAACCTGCATTACTATCATATTTCATCAAATAAAATTGCTGAGGAACTTTCATATCTGCCCTTGCAGAGTGTAAAAGAAAATAAGATGGCCACAACCTTATGTCACTCATAAGCTGTTATTAGTCTTTACTTTTTGAAAAGGATGATAAACACCATACACGATATATAGCGAGTGTTGCTGTTAGCACATAGGAAGGGTATATATTGCAAGTTTTGCCATTAGCACATAGGAAGAGACATATGTAGCAAAATAGAATAATAAACCAGGAAACAAGGGGGGAAGTGACTCATACATGTGGCTGCATTTCCATCCTGCCACCGACAATTATTAATCCTGTATCTCCATGCTTTAGAGTATAATTGCTTATAGAGATTGCAACTTCCCTATGGTGAGCATTATGTGGAAAATCCTCCTATAACAATCACTTAAAGAATTAGTGAACTCAACCTAATATAATAACAGGATCATATAGTACAGCTAAAACATCATACCTGTAAATTATTTTCCCACAACTTTTGGAGGTTGGAATCAAAACACATCACGGACCAACCCGATGTTACCACAACCAAAACCTGTTTCTGCGGCTGCCCAATTTTATAGCGGTCAATATAGCCGGTTGCCATAGCAACAGGGCGTCTCCCAGTCATCACACGTACTTTGTCAGGCAACAAAGACACCTCAGCCAACACACGCGCCTCACTGAATCCTTCATCGACACGTCTACTATGGGGCTCCAAAACCTGTGAGACCCCCACCACAAGTACATAATCCAGTTACCAATACAAGTACCACTCAGAACAAAGTTATTATTATCAAGCTAAATCAGCAAGCAAGTAAAGATTAAAAAATGTTAGTGTTATGCACACATTGACACTTGAATTGTGAAGGATGCCAAAACCAGAAATAAAAAATTACAAGTGAACCAAAATTGAGAGCAGTAAAGAAGGGTAAACAAGTTCTGGATTGAATGTACCTGAATTTTAGCGTCGTGTGTAGCCACAAGTACTTCCTTTTTGCCGTCTCCGTTGAGATCAGCGACGAGCGGCGGCGGAAGGCGTTCGGCTTCATATTTGATTGGATATTCATCAGTTAGGTGCATCCATGCGTCTTTGAACGAAATACCGCCATCTTGCTAAAAAGAAATCAAATTAAGCAATAAAAAGTGAAATTGGATCGTGCGAGATTGCATCTATTAGGGTTTTACAGGGAGCGAATGATGGGGAAGAGGGGAAGAATAAAGGGTATGGTACCTGAAGAGTGAAGAAAATAGCGAAAGCGGAGAGCATGAGAATGGCCAAATCCCGCTTTCTCATGACTCGTGTGTGCAATTCAGCTACTGTCTCGTCTTCGTCTTCTAAACATTGACTTGTACACTCTACTGTTTAGGTCTTGTGTATGCCTGAAACCAGTGAAGATAATTTTTATTTTATTTTTTTTTCTTCTAGAAGAAGCCCAAAATATGTTTGCTCTTTTTTTTTTTTTTTTAATCCGGCTTAAACTAAAAACTAATCTCGAGTTACGGATATCTTCACATGCATCAACTAGAATTTAACCTTGATCACATTATTTAACGGATAAGATTTTTTTTTTTATCTTATAAGACTTGAAAAAAATATAATTATTTACTTATGTATCAAATTATGTTGTTTTTTTTACGTTTTTATTTTATTTTGAAATAAAAAGAGTGAATAATAAAGTATAGTAAATTATAACATTTTTTAATATTATTCTTTAATTTTGAATAAATAATAGGTTTAAAAAAAATCTTTGTAATTTTATGATTGTGTAATTTTGATTATTCAAATATTATACTACACATTTACATTTGATCTCTCACATTTTAAAAATTTAATAATTTTAGTTCACTATTAATATATTGTCAATTTTTTAATAAAAATTATTGTTGTGATAGGTTAACGATGATGTTGCACAAATATGCTAACATAACAATATAATAAAAGAAGGGTTAAATAAGAAACAAACATTTAACCAATCAATCCAAAGATCATTTGTGTGATACTGGAGTTCCAACGATAAAGAATAAAAAACAAGCTTTAGAAACCTTAATTACAAAGCTATGAGAAAGTTCAAATCAAAATGGATTAAAAGATATTAGTATACCATTTAATTGAGAAAATGAGAGAGATGCAGGATTAGAAAAGTTATTAATATCCTTTAGTATTTAAAGTCTAAGAATTATTCATTTTAATTGTTAATTTCATTAAACTGTATATTTTTACTATATTTTACATTTTTATTATAAAGTTTAAACACTAAAGTGAAGGGTTATACTTACATGGAATAAAATAGAGGGTAAAAAAAAAAAATACAGAGATACAAAGTTTAACTATAAGATAACAAATCGAATTAGTCTCTAATCTAATTGATTATAAGACATCTGTGATCTTTAACTGAAGAAAAAGAATACAAAATTTTGAGATATATTAAAATAACAGCAAAGAACAGTTTACAATCACATATTCACATGCAAGCAAGCGATCTTATTACAAGCAGAGGAGCAGTAGATACGAGTTCATAAACAAGTTTTAACCCATAAACGACAGAATTCATTTTTAGATGTTGTACATTAAAAAAACACATGAGATTTTTTTGTTTTTCTTTTGTTTGTCCACAAGGTGGATGGATCTCTACCCTACAGACAGCTCCCCCCTCCCTCCCGTTCTCCTGGTCAAACAGTTCTAAACGATTGAACTCTCAACACTCCTCATTCACTATTCCTACTATCAGCATCTCTAGTGAGATAAGAGAGTCATCAGTATCAGCAACCAATATATAAAAGACTATAAGAACATGATGCCTCAACGAGCTAATCTTCACATAGCCTTAACATTTTAACAATTTTGTTATGCAGGAAATCATATATTTCTGAGAATTGCACTTGATACAGGCGTAAGCAAGCTTATCTTTCCTGTCTATAGAAACATCACCGCCTTGGTTCTTCTGGCTCCCCCGCATATTTCTCAGACAAGTATGCACTTTGGTTCTATCTCTTTAATTATCCCCAGTTAAGCTATTCACCTTTTTTTCTTTTTTTTGTATCTGTTTTCCTATCTGCAAGGAAAGACAGGCCATCAATAACCAGTTATTGTATGCTACACTTTTTCCTACTTGGACTTGTTGGGTACAATCTCTTCATGAAATCACTCTTCATTGGTCAAGAAGACATATTTGGTGTAATTTTAAAACCCCACTTCTGGTAGAATAACAATGAAAGAAGGATTCTACCTCTTGGGTTTGGAGAAATCATCACCTACCTTTGCTGCAGCTATGCAGAATTCTGTTCCAGCCCTCACCTTGCTGATGACTGCCCTACTCAGGCAAGCTAAAATCCTTAACCTCTAAAAAGTTAATTAAAAGCCTAATAAATAGGATGATATCCTGATAAAATGATCAAATTTTATTGAATGCTTGTATGAATATGTTTTACATTGAATGTTTGTATAAATAGTTTAACTTTAATGCACGGTTAGCAAACTTATCATACATGACAATATGTAATTGGATGAAAGTGTATAGATCCTCTAAACTGCATAGACAATTTATTCATTAATTAAACTCTTGAGTATAACTTATTTGTTCAATTATATATATGAAGTGCAGATATGAGAGTGTGCACTTCAATAGGATTGATGGTCTGGCTAAGGTCCTTGGAGGAGTCCTTGCTTCTGTTGGAGGAGCTTCAATCATTACCCTTTACAAGGGACCTGTTATTTATACTCCACATTTAGGATTACATCAGGAACAATACTTGTCTACATTGGGAGATGCCACAGGAAAGAACTGGAACTTGGGTGGCATCTATCTCTTTGGTCACTCCTTATGTTGGTCTGGTTGGATTGTGATGCAAGCATTATGAAAAAAATACTTGGCCCCACTCACAGTTTCTGCATTTACATGCTTCTTTGGTGTTGTGCAGTTTTTGACAAATGCAGCCTTTTTTGAGAAGGATTACAAAGCCTGGCAGTTCAATTCTAGTCGAGAGATCTGCAGTGTTTTGTTCTCGGTTGGTAAATTAAACTGATTGCTCAATCTGCTTTTTTTCTTTGGCATGTTGGTTTGATGTTTCTATTTTCATGACATCTGAGTTTTCTTTTTGTTGGTTTGTATCAGGGACTGGTGACTTCAGGGCTGGCATCAGCAATACAGATATGGACTATTGGCAAAGGAGGGCCAGTTCTTGCTTCAATTTATCTACCTTTACAAACATTACTCTTTGATGTCATCTTTTATTTTCGGTGAAGAATTCTTCTTGGGAGGGTAGGTTCTTATAATCCAAGCATCTTTTGTTCTAATGACAATATGTTATATGCTATTAAAGGGAAGTCTAAACGTTGTAGTGTTGTTGGTTTATGTTACAGTAATCTTATTATTTTCAATTTTGAGGTGCAGGATTATTGGAGCATTCTTAATTATATCCGGCTTGTACCTTGTTGTCTGGGGAAGAAGTCAAGAAACCAAGTCTGCCAAAGAGGTCATAGTCCCCATTGATCCCAAGAATCATTGGGAAGAAAAAAGTGACAGTTCTTCCCTCACCCAACCATTGATTACTACACAGAGCTCTTAGAAGTCAGAGGGGAAAGAATTTATATGATGGTAAATATGTGAAAGTCCCTTATGGTGACCCATTGTCACAACATTTCTTTGTTGCAACGGGGTTATCAGTTGTTTTATTACTAATTCTGGCAACCTCTGCTATTGTCTACACATAATCATAATTGGGGAATTTGAACCCCTAAACATTTAGGTGGCAGAGATTGTTCTTTATTTTAATTTTTAGTTATTTGGTTACTTAGGATAAATTTGAAATATGAAAAGAAAAAATAACAATCTTAAGAGTGCAGAAGCAATATATTTATAGTCAAAATTTGTACAATTTTATTGAATGTAATATTAGAGTTTGAAGAAAAAATTGATTTTTTTAATTAGAATCTGATGTTTTGATTACTAAGGTTTATGTAAAAAAAATATTCAAAATGAATTAATCGATTCAATTAGTAAAAATTTTGCAAGAAAATGATAATTTTAAAAAAATATACAAAAAAATTTGATGAAAAATTATATTTACTTATTTTAAAAAAACTAAAATATCCAAATTATATATATATATATATATTCAATCAAGGGAGGGGTTATGTACAAGGGAGGGATCACAGTCTTTCAGTCTTTGCGTGTGCTATCCTGAACAAAAATGTTGGTATCCGGCATTGTTTTGTTTTGTTTTGTTTTCATGGTTAAGTTCTATGTCCTTGATCTTTGCTAGTTTAATTTGGTTCAAAATACAATAACAATTCTGACGTTGCAATTACAACTGTAAATTATTTTCCCACTACTTAGCAAAAGGTTCTATATCCTTGATCTTTGGTAGTTTAATTTTACACTGAGCATTCTGACGTTGCAATCACTATGCTGAGTAATAGGATCACAGTACAACTAAAACACCATACCTGTAAATTATTTTCCCACTACTTTTGGAGGTTGGAATCAAAACATATCAGGGACCAACCCAATCAAATAACCAGTTATTGTGAGGTACACTTTTTCTTACTTGGACTTGTTGGGTACGATCTCTCTTCATGAAGCCACTCTTCCTTGATCAAATAAGACACATTTGGCATAGTTATAAAACCTCACTTCTGGTACTGCAAGAATAGCAATGAAAGAAGGATTCTTTCTCTTGAGTTTGAAGAACACATCACTTAAGTTAGCTGCTGCTACACAGAAATCTGATGAGAGTGTACACTTGAATAGGATTGATGCTGTGGCTAAGGTCCTTGGAGTCCTTGTTTCTTTTGGAGGAGCTACAATCATAATTTCAGTTGGGAGATCTCCAGCTTAGGTTCAAAAGGTAAAATTGAACTGAGTTTTGCCTCAATTTTGTCTTCAAACTCAGTTTGATATGGAAGTGAAGAGAGGAATGCTTTTGAAAATTCAATGTGCTGTTTTTTTTTTTTTTTTTGCTGATGATAGAAGTTAAAATTCAAAGACAATGCATTCCTGCATCAATGTTATCACTGTAGGAAGTTGGCTTTAGCTTCTTACTTGATCAAGGATCACAATTGGTGACCTTTTGACATCAAGAGAACTCATTTTAACTATTAGGATCTATGATCTATGAGGGACTGGTGACTTCAGGGCTTAATTTGTGCTTTTTTTTTTTTTTACAATTTGCTGCTCTGTTCTCAATTAAAAGACAACTTATTGGGGGAAATTCAATTTATTTTCCTTCCTCATTCTTTTTATAATTATTTATATAAAAAAATCAATCAGATTCAGAACTTAAATAAAAAAACCACGTTTAGAAATTTAACCAAATACTTAATCAAGTAATTAATCAATAAAATCAGCTCAAACAATTTCATAAAAATTATCCTACATGCACTCAATTTCAAAATCATTTTGTTTTCAATTTTATTTTTTTATATCCCATTTTTTTATGTTTATTTCATACTTTATCTATTTTTCTATCATATTACTAGTAGCATCTATTTTATTTATTTATTTTAATCTATTTTGAAACTATAAGGTATATACATTCTCTAGTCATTTTAACTTAAACCACTTTTACTTTATCAATTTGCCTGATGTAATTACTCACACAATTTTTGTTCATATCTATATAAAAAAAAAGCAAATAAAATTAAAATTTAAGACGACATGATAGAAAAAAGTTTGAATAATAGTATTTGTTTCACACTTTAGGAAACACAGAGAGAGAGACAACAAATAAGATGAAAAACGTAGGAAAATTAGAGTTTAGTGGAGAATTATAGAAATTACGGTCCCTTCTTCTAATTGTGTGCGAGTAGCTGTTCTTCTGCTTCTGCTTTACAAGGTGATTGGATCGGATCCCTTTCTCTTATTTCTATAATTCTATGTTCTGTGTTGACTATAATTCATGCGTTTGCTAGGGTTTCTCGTCCTGCTTTGTAATTTTATCGTCAATCGCCCGTATTGTTTATAAGTCAGTTTAGGTATCACTCTCCCATCAATTTATTCCGCGAAACAAACTTCAATCTCGAATTTTGAAATCTGAATCTGTGTAAGTAACTATTAGCCCTCTGCATCATGATTGTTCTTGAAACCCGAATTTGGGGACCTTAAAAGATGCAACATTTGAATTCCATCGTTTCTTCACTTGAATCATTTAAATTGGTAATAGTAGATACTAGACCTGCATTCTTGGTGTGATGATTTGGCATAGGTTCAAATAGTATATATATATATATATATATATATATATATATATATATAATTGGAAATATTATTAGACACTATGCTTATGTACATGTTGATGAGTTTCAGTTTTATAATTGCTTGTTGTGTATTGGAAAGTCAGTTTTGTTGCCATGGAAGCAGAGTTGGATACCGAGCAGCAGCAGCAAATGACGGAAGGAAGCTATTCCCAAACTATGCAAATTGATCCAAAAAGGGCTCGATTTCCATGCTCCGTTGTGTGGTCACCACTTCCTGTAATCTCGTGGTTCATTCCTTGCATTGGTCACATTGGCATCTGCAGAGAGGATGGGGTGATATTGGATTTTGCAGGGCCTAATTTTGTGTGTGTGGACAGTTTTGCATTTGGAGCTGCCACTCGCTATCTTCAAATCCCCAAAGAAAAGGTATATGCTATTGTTTATTCTTTCTTTATGGGAAGTGAACACAGAAAAGGTATGCTTCCCCTTTGTAAACAAATTGTCCTAAACTAAGGCAGGGACAAATCAAGAATTAGAAAGCAAGACTATGCCATGAGACTCTTAGTTCTTTGTCAAAACAACTTCGAGTCTGTAACTTTCTTGTGCTTTTATTTCTTCATCATGCTGTGATATACACTAGATGGAAGCTGTGAAGAGTTATATATCAAAGGAACTTGATTTTAGCCCTTCGGTTTTCTGTTCATCTATTGCTTATCTAATGTTGTTTAAAATAACTGTTGGCAGTGTTGTGTCCCCTTAGTCCAGTCTGTGTACAATGGTGAGGAACACTACATGCAGGGTGAAACTAGAGGAGATTTGAGGACTTGGGATGATGCACTAAGGAAAAGCACTCAAGAATTCCAACATCTATCTTACAATCTCTTTACCTGCAACTGCCACTCGTTTGTTGCCAATAATTTGAACAAGTTGGGTTTTCTGACTGGTGGATGGAATGTGGTGAATCTGGCAATTTTCATTTTATTCAATGGACGTTGGGTCAGCAAAGCATCTATGCTTCGATCTATCTTACCATTTGTGGTTGTATTTTTTCTTGGAGTCACATTCTGGGGCTTCACCTTCCTAAAGTTTTGGTTCTTCTTCACTTCCATTCTTATTGGGTGGTTCCTTCTTGGTACTTATTGTTTCAAGAACCTGATTCAGTTGTAGTATCTGTTTCTCTTGTTCTACTTTGTATAAAACTGTAATACGTTCGAAGTGATGGAAGTGACCCAATTAACCATATACTTTGTATTCAGATAAATTTTGTTGCTAAATGTTAAAGGCTTGTTCTTGTGGTATCAATTTGTTAGATGATATCTTGCCTGATATATATATATATATAGGGAGAATGACTTTCTTATTAATTATTAAAATGGCTAAGATTTAATTTCTCATTCTCACATAGTTATTTTCACACGATTGGCCCCTTCCTGCCCCATATCTAATTTGATGCCAAGACTGTCTGTTCTCTGTAACATCTTTGAACTTTTATTTGTTTAAGTGATCAAGTCACTGTGAATTTCACGAGCATGAAAAAGCACAGTGCAAAATATCTGCACATAAAAAACGAATGCTTCACCATCTGGGCATCATCTTATTCTTCTAGCTTATCTATTTTCACTTTTAAAAAAAAAAAATCACATTGTCATTAACGAGAACATGGGCATGTGTGAATACTCAATACAACTTTGCCACCCTTTTTATTTTTAAAGAAATTCTTTTAAAGCAGTGTGTAACCAACAAAGGAAGGGGGAAGGGGAACATTTTTGCGTACAATATGAACATGTCAAACTCTTGAAAAAAGATTTTTGTTCTGGTGCGACTAACATCCGTGTGTCAAAATCAAATCGTGAAGAATTCGAAAAGGAATGGCCAAAAATAAAAGCATAAATTATTCTCTTTGTAAACATGGGCATTCTTTATCAAGTTGTGTGCCTTATGCATGGCCATTTCTTGGGGGGGGGGGGGGGGGGGGGGAATTTGGTAGTGATATTCCATTTACATTTAAACACTTGTTATAAGATTTTTTATATACTTTTTTTAGTTTTACTTAAAATTAATATCCATACAATACATGAGATAATTACTAGTTAAAACGTACCTCTTTCTCTCTCTAATAAAATCATATTCCATCATGTAGAAATGAGAGGATATAGATCCTTTTCGTATCCTTGCTTTCATGCATATGTTATTTTCTTTGTAATCGGAATCCATTGGTTACAAAACATTGGCCAGGACGCTAACAAAAGTAACCCTTTACTTGTCTCTCAGCGATTCCGTGTTATAGGCGTGGCCCATTTGTCAGTTTCACTCTATTTCTGGACTACAAGAAATAAGAAACTGAATTGAGAAAATAATTATCCACTCACGTTATGAAAAGCTTTTAAACTCTTATTCCATCACAAATTCAGGTATATGGTTAATAATGTATTTTTTATTTATCATACTGACAGATATATAAATCAAATTCATCTGAATTAAGACAGAATAGTTATTGCAGAGATAATGTAAAAGGGTTTTATAATCCCATCTAACCACATTTTCATTTATAATAAATTAATAACACTTAAAAGTTATAAATACGATAAATTCCAATTAGTTAACAATGTAAAAAAATTTATATTGTTAGTACATCAATAACTATCAATAAAGATAATTATCTCATTTGATATACATATTTCTTATTTCTAATTTATTCTTCAACTACTATTAAAAACTACTCACAATCACAAGTAATTACTATCTAATAACTTTTCAACATAACAATTATTATCTATAAATATTAATAAATGTAATTATCCCATTTGATATACATATTTATGGTTTCTAATTTATTCTTCAGCTACTTTTAAAAATCACTCACCGGCATAAGTAGTTATGTCTAATCGTTTTTCAATATAATAGTTATTACAATTACATTTAACTAAAAAAACAAAAAAAGAATATTAAGGCATAAGACACAGAGTGCCTGTTTTTCAACAAATAGAAAGTAAATTAAACTTTAAACTTTTGAATTAATAGTGAAACTTTTGAATTCATTGAATAAGATATTATATATTTATTACCTTTTTTATAAAAAAAATCACATGTATATTTTAGAAGAGACAATTTTCTTCAAGTTTATAAGATTTTTTTCTAAGTATTTGACACGACTATATAACTAAGGCTGGATCTAATACTACTAGTTAAATTAAAATAACATCGTATTAGTTTATGAATGTGTTCAGTGTTATTTATTAATTTATTTAAAACTATCATTATATATAACAAGTGTGTTCCATAAAGAGCAAAACACTGCTAAATTCAAAATCCTCATACCACAAATATAAATACATAAAAAAAGGAACCCTTTACCACAATATTCAAAATAAATAAATGATATCATAATAAATAGAACAAACACGACTCAATTAATTACTGTACTTTATATTTTACGTTAAATGAATTCAAAGTTTTGAGAAACCGTGTACATCTTAAAAAAAAAAAGGGGGTGAGAGAGAAAGAAAGCGTGTACTTAATTCCAAATCCTAATCCCGAAGGATCGTTACTAATTAATTGAGCAATTACATTAATTTGCATGCATCGCAGCAAAAAGAAATGCATGAGATGAGAATATCTATGGTTGATGGCAAATTTGTAAAAAGTGAGAAAGGCGAGCCCCTTTTCACGATAAGGCCTACCTGTGTTGCTTATATAAAGTTGTGACATTGTAGCATCTATGGCTATGTGATACATATTGAAATTCTTTAGTTGTAACTGACAAAGTTTTCTGAGAAAATAAGGATTATTATTGAGAGAATGGCTGGCTCATCGGAAGAGGGACAAGTCATTAGCTGCCACACCGTTGAAGAATGGAACGATCAACTCCAGAAGGGCAACGAATCCAAGAAACTCGTACGTATCATCAACTCATCAATCTCAATTTCAATATATGGATCTCAATTTATGGCATCATTCTAAACAATATTACTTTGTTTCGGTTTTGTTATTGTTTGACATGATGCATCCGTGACTTGGTGGTTTATGCCTCATATGAGTCATATCTGCCTTATGAATATAATGTTAAAAGGCCATCCACGGATTCGATCTGTCCTTAACGTGATTGTTATTATCATTATTATTGTTACTTTCATGTGACCTTAATTGATTCTGAAACTTGATTATGGGACTTCTATAAAACGTTGTCGTTTTTGTTCTGTAGAGAACTAGGCTGATTTTATTTTTCATTATACAATTTATAATTACTTAGATGGCCTTGTTAATCTACTCATATGGAATGCTTTGATGGCAATTTTAATAGGATGTATTTACATGTTAGGTTTTTCATAGGTTGTGCATACTATACTCATGTGAGAATTGCACTATTGGTAACTATAGGATCAAAAGCCAAATCAACTAGTGTTCCCTTTGTCTGATGCCTTTCCTATCTCCTCAATAGAAAAACAACACTTCAGGGGGGGAAAATAACAAACAATTTCTACCAGTAATTATAAACATAGGTACCTTTTTCTCAAATTGAGTATTCCGGATCTTGAGTGCCGTATATCAGATTTATCTATAAAAATTATATGTTTGTAAACACTAAGCAATCAGTCATCAGATGGATTAATTTTTTATCCACAAGTTGTTATTATTAAGCTTTGAAAGCAGTCACACTGCTTTTAGACCCTTTACACTTCTTTGTCTTTTTGCAAGATCTGTGAGATATAGGATCATTAGGGAAATGCCATTTATAGAGATATGATTTTCTCACAACCCCAAGGCAGTGTGACATGGGTGCAGAGAAGAGCTTAGAAAGAGGGGGGGAAAGGGAGAGAAAAATGAGATATTTGATGTTAAAAGAAAAATGAAAAAGGGATAAAAGAGGAATGGAAATGTAGAAATAAAATATTTTATCTAGAATTGACTAATAAAATGAGAGAAAACACAATGCATATTTCGTAAATAAGTTTTGTTTTGATCTATAAAGAGTGCTAGCGGATGTGACAAGCAACCAAAATTGTTGTCAGGGGATAACTAGATTGTTTGGACTTAGTCAATATTCAAGAAAGAGTACCACCGAAAGAAAATTAATTGTTCGGTTGAGTGTTGGCTGTTGATGAAACTAATCTGCAATAGTGCAATTCATGAAGGAAAAGGGACATATTTTGTAAACGTGTTATATACTTGATAGATAGACACATAAATATTATATCTGCATCCCTTTTCTACAATTTGTTTTCTGGTATTATCAAATCTTATGGTTGACCTTATAAAAATGCAGAAGTGAAAAGATTTTATTAGAAAAAATATTTATTACATAAAACAAGTTATTTTTTAATAGTTTTGTTAGATAGTGGTTTGTGTTTCTTTTCTGTTTATTGTTTTATTTCCCCATCACCATCATTATTTTTTAAATCTAATGATTATAATAAATAATTAATTTTAATCATTAAATTTAAAAAAAATAAAAAAAGAGAAGCAACTCTAGTATATATGTGTAAATAAAAGACTATGTTAAAGCAACTTAGTTTTTTAATATCATTAATTTGAAATAATGATTACGAGAACTGTAGAGAGTCTGCAAATTGTGAAGAAAATACTCCAACAACAAACACCTGCCTATCATTGGTGGTAGTTGTTATGCACTGCTTCTTAAGGAATTTTATTATTTTTGGCATGAGATGATGTTTGTCAGGAAGATATCTATTGTTTCTAATTATAAAACTGCATGTTGCATGTCGAATTTGAATGTATCCACTTTTGTGTGATTTACTCCAAGACATTTCCATTGTTTTATTATATCTTAAATTTGTGTAAAATGTAATGTAAGACTTAGAAACTCATGAAATTATGTTTATATCTCGACTCTTTTTAAAATATTTTATCATATCTTAAATTTATAGAGTTTTATGGTTAAAACTATCACATTATTTTAAAAAAATGATGAAAATAACATATTATATAAATCTTTTAAAAGAAGAAATAACAAATAAATGAATAAAGGTTTATAATTAGTTGTTGAAATAAGAAACGTGAAAAGAAACATTTTTTTTATAAAACCAGAATTTATAATTTCATTTTCAGTTTATTCTAGTTCGATGATCTTTAGCATTCCAACAGCTCTGTATGGTTCATTGGTTCACCTACCCATAAATTTTTACTTAAATCATGCATTATACAATTGCTCTTATATCTGTAAAATAAATGCAGTGAAGTTTACAAATGCAATTTTGACTTAGATCATGCATTGTCTTGTATAATTGCTCTTCTATCACGTCAAATTTGAGATAACTTTTCTAATTGTGTCAGATTGTTGTGGATTTTACTGCTTCTTGGTGTGGACCATGCCGTTTCATTGCACCATTCTTGGCTGAGCTGGCTAAGAAGTTCACAAGTGTCATATTCCTAAAGGTGGATGTGGACGAATTAAAGGTAAAAAAAAACCCTACCAAAAAAGCAGAGAAACTAAGAAAGAATTCATTTAGAAAGTAATCATAAGATAATTTGTTGATTGCAGAGTGTTTCTCAAGATTGGGCTATTGAGGCTATGCCCACTTTTGTGTTTGTGAAAGAGGGAACGCTTCTGGACAAAGTGGTGGGAGCAAAGAAGGATGAGCTGCAGCAGAAAATACAGAAACATGTGGCTTCAGCTAGTGCTTAATCTAGCTCACCTTCAGAAACTTTATATATGCGCTTTCTTTTCATAATCTTGTACTAGACTTATGTTGGTATTTCTGTTATTGCACCAATCAGCTTTTCAAAGGTGATGACTCCTATCATCTATTTCTGAATAGTAGTAACTGGTCCTTTCTTCCGTCTTAAATAATAGTGGATGGTGCTATATCATGAATCTTAATTACATAGACCTTCCTGTTTTCCCTTTTAGTATTAAAACATATGGGAATTCTATTTTACTGGTATTTGTTTCTTCTTATTGGTATGTTTAGAACATGAGAGAGAAGTTGAAGTTGAAGAATGAATAATGGGATGCAAGGTTGTTGATTACTTACCTTTCTCTTCTTTAAAATAAATAAAGCAATGGATGGTTAAAAACTAATTTATTTCTATTATATTATAAGAAAGTTTGTATAAAAAATAAATAGGTACATTTACTTAGTACTAAATATAAGAAATATTGACTCATTTTTGAATATATTAATTGATATTTGTTTATATCCTTAAGAAGTCTCTTGATGAGAAACCCACTTATGTGGATACACTCTTTAACTTATTAACAATACGTCACACTAATTATCTCTTGAATTATAAAATACACTTAAAACTATTTAATTTTATGAATACTTTTTAAGTAATATTAAAATCATGACATTAACTAAAATTAATAAACTTAACTATTTTCATTTATCTCGATAGATTATATATAAACCACTGAAAGTAGGAGCTAGCACTAGCTTCTCAGATAACATAAATCTCCAAATAAATAGTTTCACTTAGTCTTAACCATTTCCGAGAGGAATGTCTTTGGCCAAGTAAATTTAGTTGCAATTTTAAATTTAATTCTGCCTGGTCATTGGCTATGTCATTGGTAGTTATTGCAACTAAAGAATAGGAGGCAAAATGCACATAACAATGGAGACTTTAAATAAACGTAGAATGGTTACAGTAGGATCCGCTCCCAACTTGAACCTGATTTGGAGATTAATTTTACCCCACAAAGTAAAACGAAAAAACATCACACCAACCAAACTCCCTCTCTTCCCCGTGCCTATAGTTAAAACTTAAAAGGCCGGGAACTACTACACCAGGGGTCCAAATTTTGGACTCCCTGATTAAAGATTCACCTATCCAACAATCACTAATTTATACACTCCCGTAAAAACATCACCAAATGAAACTATAAAACCTCGTGCCTTCGGCACCAACATGTCAGAACATAGTTACTTTCTCTCCCTAAAAACAACTATGGCACTTTACTTTACCTATACTATTATTGTTCTTTCGTGTGCTTGTTAAGTCACTTCACACTACACGTAAAAGGGTGCTTCCTTAATCATTCAGCCTCTCCAATTAGTTGGGAGCGCAAACAGCTTCAACTGATAACCGCTTCAACACATTAGGACAAGGGTCTTGCCCAAAGTTACTGTTTGATACAGTGACCGTGCATCTTGGCTTTCCTATACATTTCTGTGGAAAAAGAAATGGCAAAGCATAAGTTATATTATCGTCCAAATAAAGAAAAACTTGTTACAAAGTTGATGAGTTGGATTGTAAAATGAAGTTGAAGAGTACCTTCTCTAGGGTGGCATGGGAAGTGGAAGAATGACAAACTCCCTTCTCATAATTCCCACATGTTCCCAAAGGTGTTCCAAAGCTTGCAAATTTAATGGAAGAAATGGTCTGGCCAGGACTACAATGCAAGTGAACTTTTGGAGGATGGAACTCTTCTGATTTTCCGTAGCTATCAATGTGCCAATTCCTAATGTTTGGGTGGTACTCAGACACATCAGCACAGACACTGCTCACTGATCTCTTTACAAGTGAAATTTTTGAAGGATCTCCCCCAAGTTCCTCAAAAACAACTAACAGGTTATGATCTGGCTTCAACCAAGATCGAGGTACATGGTACCTGAAATATTTAGAACCAAATACAAGGGACTTTGGGCCTTAGTGAGCCATGCATAATTACCTATATATAATATCAACCAAAAACAATACTTACCATCTCTGGGTTGGTTGGCCACAACCAACCTGGCACTTTGGAGGTCTGAATGTCCCGGCATAGCTGCAACCATTGCAATTACCAGCAGCCAGAGCAGTCCAGTATCTTCCGATGCTCAGCCCATTAATCCATATTTGACCTTTACCCATACCCTCCATGTCCAATGCCAACGGCTCGTCTCCATCTGGAGCATCGAAATAAGTCTGCAAATATACCAAAAAAAATTATCATATTTTATGGCCAATATTTGGTTTCGATGAACCTTAAGTATGTTTCTGTTCATTTTTACCTTGTGCCATGTCAGTGGTTGATTTTTGTCTGAAACTAATGCTGACTGCATCCACTCTACAGAAGAGATACCATTTGGTGATGCAAGATTCATGGCCTCTCCTTTCAGCCCAACCTGTTTTAAGAATTGGCATATCTTCATATATATTTTTCTTTGTAACTGGGACAACTTGAGTAGCTAAAGAAAGAGTAAGAACCTGATAAGTCCATTTCTGCCAAGATAAGTCCAACTTTCCTTGGTCAAATCCACGGAGTACAACTGGACCAAGGATTCCTGTGTTCCAAGTCTCGAAATGTCCTCCCACATTCTATGACAACGCATCACAAAAGAATGATATTAGTCATTAATAAACAAAGAATAAAGCCTTTGTAAGCGCAGCTGAGACAAATAAGGAGGATGATTGTTTGTGATGACAATTCATTCAGATAAAAAAGGGTAGAAACCTTTCATAAGAAAACTTAATGAGAAACCATATAAAATAAACAAAAATAAACTTTGAACAATTTTTCTGAAAATTTGGTTTTTGACAATGGATTGCATCAATTGTATTGTATGTAGTAGGATTTTGGAAAGTAAAGGTGGGAAGCAAAACTTACTGGAAGTCCAACAGCAACACTGAGCAGAGCTATTCTGTTTGTTCCAGCACGGAGGTTTACTGTGCCAGTATAGGTGAATCTCCTATCCTCCCTTGTTCCATAGGCAGAACCTGTTTTCAATCATAATTATCATGATTCCTTTGTCTAATAAAATGGAAAGGAGATCAGGAAAACAAGGAAACAGAATACACACCAGAAAGTTGACCATTGATAAAAACATGCACAGCATGGCCAGTAGATTGAACAATGAGAGTGGGTAGTTTGCCTCCACGGAGAAAGGATTCAGATGAACCTATATCAACACTACAGACAAGTTGACATGAAATAAATTAGTATGGTCAAAATGGTTTCTAAACAATTATCATTTAACAGCAGCAACCTGAGAGATTCCATTAAATGTCAAAGTCATGCTATTCAGGAAGACAGATTTAAGATGTGGGCATCACAGCTATGTTAATTCCATATTCAAAATCTATAAAATTAAACGTTTATTTTCATGGTTGATGCAAGTGATCTGCTGTGTGTTTGAAAAATGAACAAAGATTGTTAAGCAAGAGGACTAGATACTTGTCAATGTGGTAGAATTAAAACAACTCTTACATTTCTTCAACAAACAAGCGTAAAGAATTTCAATAGTAAATTGACAAAGCCACTTACTTAAGGAGCAAACCTAATCAAATCTAGAAAATCAAGCTTACCTAGTTATATACCAAAGATAATCACTTGTATCCCGTGTAACATTTATTTGTTCCAAGAGACCAGAAGTAGTGGTTGTAATTGAAGAGCCGTCATCGAGAGAAGAAATATCTTCATCAAAACTCTCCCAGGAGAACATACGAGTATTTGTTGGTAACATTTGCATCTGAGATGTTTGCACTCCAACCTAATAGAAGACAAGATGATTTTAGTGGTTTTAAACAATTTTAAATTGTTGAATCTCATCGATAGAGATATTAAATGTGAATAAATTGTGTCCTAGGAAGCATAATGGTGATCCCAGAGTACCAAAGGAATATGATGATTTCAAATATCAGACTTCTGTTACATACTTTTGCTGTATTAAAAACTACATTTCTGCAATCAGGGAGGATGCTGATGGACCAAGGAGGTAAGTTATAGTGCATATTGTTGAACATCACTCTAACAGAAGATTTTGTATCAAAGTTTGAGAGGAAAGCAGCACAGTCTCCAGATTTTGCAGAGTATACATGAGCCTGATAAAAGGTGCACTAGAGTCAGCAAAGAAAATTGTGGCACAGCAAAAATAAAAAGAAAGAGTAGGTTAAACCTGTTGGAAGTTCCCCAATGAAGTAACAGCTGGGTCAGTTGAAACTAAAGCCCGCTCACACATCTTGATGGCCTTATGAAGCTCCTTTAGATGACCATACTTTGGTTGCCTAATCAAACCTGTCATTTTTGTCAACAAATGTAGTCAGTCAAGTCATCAGTAATATAGTCTGGGGGTTACTGCTGAGAAATGAGAATTAAATCTTAGGTGAAACCATTTAGAGTGTGTTACTTCAGACTAGTTAAGTGTGGTGAGTGTCTTGACTTGAAATAGTTTATATATATGCATTAGAAGCAACTTAGAAAAAAGAACAGAAACAGCCAGCAGTAGCATAATCTACAAAAATTTCAGTTCTCACCATATTCATCCAGTGGAGCATCATAGTCATAACTTGTAGTGATGAAAGGGCCTCCAGCTGTACGGCCAAAATTGGTTCCTCCATGATACTACATGTGCAAAGGAAAGTTACAAGTGTAAATGTCATTGTCGTCGTTGTCATCATCATTATCAAGTTTTCAAGTGTTAAGGCAGTATAAGAAAAATCAACCATGTAATAGTTTACAAAGGATCCTCCTTTTTGTATGAATCGGGCAACTCCAAATGCCAAATCCTGAACAGGTCTTTCATGATTTGGACCTCCGAATTCAGAAAACCTTCATATTCGACGGGAAAAAAAATTATTGAAGCTCATTTCTTTAATTCTAAAACTTGAGAGTAACAATAAAAAAGATTACCAGCCACTCCAAGCCTCTGTCCAAATTGAAGGCTTATAGGGTTTATTAGGAGTAAAATAGTCACAATAAAAGCCATTGCACGTGTTTATCTGTCATTAAACAAGAAACAGAAACAGATTAATATATCAACCACATTCCTGAACATTCAAGGTTCTTGAAAAAGAAAAATTGGGGCTACAATTTCGATGGAGCCTCTGAGGACAGCATTTAATACTACAGTACATAACTTTCAAGAGCAAGGAAGGATGAGAATTCTCACCACAGGATCTGGCGCATCATCTTCTTTGCACATCACCCAGGGGACCCCAGTTCCCGTTTCCACGGCCATTTTTGCAGCCCAGTTCACATAATTTTGGCCAGCGGATCCAAGTAATTTACTCTGTGCCCCATACTCATTCTCAATCTGAAACAGCATAATGTGTGCATGTCTCACTATTATTATAGCCACTTAGCCAGATCTAAACTGAAAACTCTACAGCCACTAGTGCTCTATCAAGTGCCTTTCCTAAAAGATTTACAGAAAACTGATATAGTTTATACATACACAAAAAGCAAGTTAGCAATGGAAACTATACAACACCTGAGAGAGTATGATAGGGCCACCTTGGGATTCATAGAGACGTTCACTCTTCATCATGCCCACAATCTTCTCAGTGAACCCTTGCATTGCTTTCTGCAACACCGTTGAAGGGTCATCAATAAGACCATTTCAATAATGAAGTAATAAAAATTGGTTTTGAGGAGAGAGAAAGAGAGGGAGAGACCTTGAAAGGTTCATTGTCTGTTCTAAAGCTGATGCCGGGAACATACTTGAGCCAAACAGGAAAGCCTCTGCACATTACAAGAGAAAATCATTAAACCATCGAACACCACAAGGCTAAAACCTCGGGTGCTAGAAAAAACATAAGACGGTGAAAAAATTTAAGGTACCCGAAATTCCATTCGGCACAGACATAAGGTCCAATGCGAAGATTAGCATATAGCCCCGCTTTCTGTATTGTCTTCACGAACCTCACCAGATCATACCTTCCTTCAAAGTTGTACTGAACCAAATTGCAAGCAGAGAGAACACAGAGAGAGTAAACCTCAATTTCAACAAGAAAAAAAAACTAAAAAGAAAAACATGATTAAGTGGCTGATAGAGGTACATTGCCACGAGAAGGCTCGTGAACATTCCAAAAGACGTAGGTTTCAATGACGTCCAGACCTCCCTCTTTGGCCTTGTAAATCAGATCTTCCCACATCTACACAGATTATAAAAAAAACAGTGAATAAGGTAAAGTTTCTTTTGGGCATAATAGAAAATAAAAATATGGGAAATGGAAGAAGAAGAAGAAGAATACATCAGGGGTGCTTCTGGGGTAATGTATAGAGCCAGAAAAAAGGATTCTCCTTTGGCCATTGATGAGGATGGCTTTTCTGTCGTAGGTAACGCTACAGTGAACCTGCTCAAGCTGAAAACCCAACCACAAAGCCAAACAAAAGAATGCTGCAAACTGCATTTTGGAAACCGAGGTGGTTTCCATGTTTTCCCTACCACTCTCACTCTCGAAGACAGTGGAGAATGGAGAGAGAGAGAGAGAGAGAGAGGGTGTTGTTGCTTTGAGTGCTGTGGTTTTTGTTAATGGTATCCAAAGAGAAAGAGAAAGAGAAGAGACTATTGAAGGTGCCAAGTAGGTCAATTTAACTCGGTGTTAAGCACTAAAGTCTGAGACTCTGATGAGTGATGAGTAGACCAATTTATATAAGACGTAATGGAAAACAACTTTTGTTTTTCGCACACTCATTCGTAGCCACTACCAACACTCTAAAGTAATGTAATCATGTAGTATAACAGAAAGAATGTGATCTAAATAATAAATACTGCTAAAATATAATAGAACAACTCTATATTCTTTTGTTGGACATTTTTTTATTTTAATAAAAACTGGTGATCATTAGTAAGTACTACCAGTAAATCGGCTTAATTTTTCATTAGTGAGACTCGAATTATTTAAAATAAATCAAATTCAATCAGTTGCCACTAACACTTAAAAAGGGTAAGAATGAGCTTTATTCTCGAACAATATTTTAGTTGACTGATTGTAGTAACGCTATTTTCAGTTGATAACGTGCAAAGAATTAATGAAATTCAATTCGCGCATAAAAACTGGTGATCATTAGTAAGTACTACCAGTAACTTTGTAATTTTTCGTCTCTATTTATACGTAAGATTCTTTTAGAAATCTTTTTATAATTTTTTTTAAAAAAAATAAATACATTAATTATTTATTTTCTTATATATCTTCATTTAATTATTTTTTTCCAAACATTAATCAAAAGTAATTAAATAAATAGAAAAATAAAAATATTGAAATAATAATACAATTAATTAACCAATTTAATGTGATTAACTAAATTAATTATTTTAAAAAAATGAATTAATTAAAAGATCTATAATTACGAACTGGGAAAATATTAACAACGTGCCACGACACAAAAAATAACCTCTTGCGTATAGCTTAACACAGAATTAAATCATTAATAATACAAGAAGAAGAACTATTAAGCAATTTGAGTGAATGAATGCGATATTTATGAGCAATGATGGCCCACACATGAGTGCTGATTTCATGTGAACCCGAAACAGAAAGGAAAACCCCTTTTAAATTATTCCTTTGCCTTCTTTGTGGTGTTAATTGGTTATGTCATGTGAACCAACGGTGAACCAACTCCCTAACGTATTGCCTTCAGCAGCCATTCACCATTGTCACAATTTCACAATGTTGAGCATTTTCTTTTTGAAAAAAATGGAGAAAACAAAGTGATATACAAAATAATTAATTACTAGAACCATAACACACACAACCCTCACCTTGGATACCAAAGAGGGAAGAAAAAAAAAATCAAGCCTTGCCTTTTTTTGTCAAATTCTTTAGCCTTTCAAGTGGTACCAAACTCCTACCACCTTTATTTTTTGTCTCAACTTTCCGCTAATGACCGAAGCATAAGGAAAAATTAAATGAAGGACGCCACATGAGGACAAGCTGCCATTTATTTTAGTTGGGTCACTACTTATTTGTGTCCATGTAAATGTAAGCAAGTTTTAAGTATATATAAAATAATTTCGTCCATCAAGTTCTCCATAGCCAACTGTAACCAAAAGAAAAAAGAAAAGGAAAGTACTGGAAAAATAAAGTAGTCTTTTTTAATATGTAAAAAGGGGTCTTGGGGCCAGAAAGGAAAATAAAACAAAAGAAGTTAAATAAAAAAAACAAGGCTTACAAATTCCTTTGATGATAATTTTGACAAAGTGATAATTCTAAGTGAACAAAGAAGTATGAAGTCAAAATTTAACTATAATTTTTTGTGCTTAAGCAATACATTGTTTTTGAGTTGCAAGGTGAGTCAAAAACACCATATGCATCTCTCTTAATTAAAAAAGTAAATTACATTCATATTCTTTGTGATTTAGTGAAATTGTCAAAAATTAATTTTTCTATTACGTTATCACAATTTAATTGTTTAAAAAATATTACATTAATTGTCCTTAGATATTATATTAATTCTTGAATTGTTTGAAAAATATTATATTGTATTTTTCGATAAGGAATGTTATCGTAAACATTAAAAAAAAAAACAAGAAAATTTTATACAATATCACAAGATTTCATGAGATATCAATATAATTTACTGTTAATAAAATAAACGAAAAGATACACGGAATAATTAATTAACGTGAGACAACCTTGTATCTGTTAATCCGCATATTGATTATTATGTAGAAGTTGTATATTGTATACTAATAAAACATATTTAAAACATCGAGAAACTAAAAAATAACATATTTTTATAAAATTTAGAAACATATTTGATGATGGAGATATAGCCAAATAGGCATGCATTGTGCAGGCTTAGGGGTGAATATCTTGATCCGAGATAAAGAATTAAAGTTCGTTATTCATTAACCGAGTATTCTTTTTTCAAAAACAGTAAAAAGACACCAAAAGATAGAGAAAGCAAAAGTATATTTTGTTCACTTGTATGTGTAGATGCTCCCCTAAAATACTTTACATTAACCCCATTATTAAAGCCTGAAAAATCATTCTACCATGCATGTGCTCCTTAAATTAATTTGAAGTCGTGACCAACCCAGAGTGATAGGGTTAAGCATGGGTAAATGTGGTTTATATGGTGGGTAAGTCATGATATTTGTCCTAGAAGTTGAAGCACGTAGCACATGGGCATGTTTGGTTAGTAATAGCGTTTCATAGTGTCGTTTACGATGTTCTGAATTCTTATTAATTAAATTTGATGTTTGTCTAGTTTTTATTTGGTTTGGTGTTCCAGCTTTCATCAACGTTTGACGGCGAAAGGAACGGATGGAGATTCGAATTTTGGAACCCAAAGGCAGTGGGGCTTTTCTAGATCTGATGGTGGTCCACCCATTTCTTCCACTTTGAACTCTCATTACTCATACTATATCATACTTAGCTTGTGTTAATCGGCCATACATACATAGTTTTTATTCATGTACGATTAGGTACAAATAGAAATCATAAAATGTACTCCAATCATATCACTGAAAAAATATTCGCAAGCAGAATAAGTAATTAGTCATAATATTAAAATTGGGTACGTATAAGATAGATATATATTCATAACTTTATGCATAGATATAAGTACAAAAGTGAGTCTCATATACGTTTCTGATTTCTAATAGTATCATTATTATAAAGTGAGAAGTCTTAAATCGTTAGGATGAATGATTATTAGAGAGTCAAAAATCTTAAATTTTTAATTAGAGTTTTTATTAAACGTTCATAACATTAACTTTAACAATTTTTATGTTAGTATCTTTAAGTTTAGATAAATTAATGTCATGTTTGTTTATTTTTAATATTATGTATGCATATTTTTAATGTTAAATTTGAATTAAGAATGAATTTTTAGTATAATTATAATAATTGTTTTAATTAATTTTTTTATTGGTTTATTATTATTAATTTTATATATAAGTAAAATATGGATTATAGATGTAAATATGAATGTGTAAGTATCTAATAAATAAAAAATAAGAATCAAAATCACTATTCATATAAATATGAGATCAAATAGAAATATTATTTTTAAATATAGGAATAAATATAGTACTATAGGTCCTTATCCATTTTCATCCCAAACTATAAAGTAAATTATGCTTTTGTGTTATTCCTCCATAAATTTAGCTCAACTCACTTTGCTCCGATGAAATATTCAATGAGTGATATTATAATGCCCTATAAAAGCATATAAAGTATGGGCATTTGAATGCCCTCCATGACTTCATTTGTCTCTTATCTTTCACGAAGAATTTCAAATTTCATATATGCATATTTTAATGCTGACCAAGAAAGATTATTTGTAGGGATAATTAAGGCAGTCATACTTTTAATAATAAGACTAAAGCCTAAAGTTTTAATAAGATAATAATCATGGTCTGCTCACTGGAATTATGGTAGTGTTTGCCTCAACTGTTCTTTTTTTTTTAAAAAAAAAACTCTTAAAATAGAAGTTGGATTAAAACACACTTGAAAAAATAATTCTTAAAAAATTAAGAGAAACTCGTTATATATATATATAATGTAGTTTAAAAAATAACTAAATTAACTCCAAAAATTGCATATCTAGTTTTTCTTTTCCCTTCTCATATGAATTAAATTTTTTTTTATCAATATATGAATTTATTTATGTGAGACTATATGAAATGAAACTTTTTAGGTTAAAAATAAATTATTAAACCAAAATTATGAAATGACTTATATTATTTTTTATTTTTTATTTAATTTTAAACTGTAACTTAAAGTAGCTCCTCATTAACATCTATGAATGTAAGTTATTTTAAAAAATGAATACTTTCATTATCTTGTAAATAAAACTTCGTGAGTGTTATAAATTATACTATATATAGATATAGATTCAACCTTTACTGCATCCTAAATTGTATACTTTTCATTTCATTATTGTATTTGTTGCTTGGCCGGATTTTCGAAGACAAATCTATATATTGTTCTTTGAATTTTACTATTATGACATTCAGTTATTTTATCCGGGCTTGGCATTTATTTATTAACTTATTGTTAGTAAGCAGAATATCATCATATTTTGAGAGTGAGCAAAGTTGGCACCACCAAATATACCAGTCATCGTATAAAAAGAAAAAAGATAGATTTGGGCACTATTATCGTATGGGAAAATTTGGGTACCCACAGCACCATTAAACGCAGACAATCCCCCCTTTCTTATGTTCTTTTGCTTGCCAATTACAATTAAAAACATGAAAAGATTCCCTCACTAATGTCCCTAAAATTCTCATTTTACTAATTTTACTAGTTTAAGATTCTTCTTCTATTATATTTTATACATATGCGTGTTTCTTTTAATTTATATCATCACTTACGGTCGGTTTATGATCTAAAGATTTTATTTGTTGAGATAATTTTTATGTTTTTATAGTGGACAATTGTATTCTACAGTTTACCATATACCTTAATTAGGTAACAATTCTGAATACATGACTTATTAGTCATTAGCACATGGCTTGAATGACCCTTATTAAAATTATATCAACCACTTATTGCTAGAATGACCCATGAATATGCTTTGATAAAAAAGGAGAATAGGATTCGTTAGCATTGTGCACGCGCTTCTATGGAGATTCCTTCGGACCCTAAGATTTACTCTAAATAGTACGTACACTTTTTTCAGTTAGCTAAAATCCAAACTCCAAAGGCCAGTCTCAGTACATTTGTTTTGGTTCAACCGTTCAAGAGTGAAATTTGGAAGGAAAAAAACGTAGAAAAAATGGATTTTTTTTTATAAAAAAAGTAGAGAAATAAATGTGGTATTTAGATAAATAAACGTACTAAAATTAAATATTTTTTTACTTATTTAAATAGGTATAAAAATGTCAAAAAATACATAAATAAAGGTATATTATTTTAAAATTTTAATTTAATCTAAATACATTAAAAATTTATTATTTTTATCAATATAAAATTTGCTTTTTTAATGTTATAAAACTGTTATGTAAATCTTAAAACAGAAAAGATAACCAATTTCCCATCCCCGACTTTCATGTCTCTCGTGGAGGTTTTCTAAAGTCATCCTCACACTTTCATTTTCTTTTATTCTTTTCTTAAATAAATCATGAAATTTGTTTTCTTAATATTTTAATCAGATTGTATAAAACAAAACAATAAAAATAAAAATATAAAAACTTTTTTTTTAAATTGAATCAATATAATAAGGATTTTTTTTACCAAATTATAATTTTGATTCACCTATTTTAAAGTTGAAACATTTAATACTTTAACAAATTAATGATTTTGGTTTTCATCTCTAATTGTCAATGTTGACCGTTAAGTTGGCATAAGTTAACTCCAATTTGAGCAAAATTTAATGATGTGATACTAAATTATTTTTTTCATGAGTTTAAAAGTAAAAAAAAAAAATGCAACAGAGACACTACAAAGTTGACTTATTGAAATGAATTTAATAGATGTACTACTTTAAAAGTAAATTAATTATTTTCTATTTCTTAATATAATTTTTAAGGTGAATATTATGAAAACTGGGTTAATTGCATTTTTTAGTTATTTTGGTATTCTATTGTGTGATATTGGTCCTTTCAGTTGAATCTTAAGATCCTTCTATTTTGATTTTATTTAATATTTAGCTTTTAATTTGCTTAGAATGAAAAGACATTTTATTTATTAATATCATAAAAATAATAATTTACCATCAAACTTTTAATGACTCTCTTTTTACACTAATAAAAGAGAACGTGTAAAGAGTAGCGTATTACTAGCATTTCTCTTATTTTTGACAAGTTTATGCCTATATTATTTATTTTAATGGAATAATAATGATTAAATTTTTTATGGCGTAAAGTAGCTCAGTTATAAATTAAATAATCCTTTTTGGTCCATCATCCTAATATGCGCTCAGCATTCAATAATTAGACAATCTTCGTGAAGTGAATTGATTTCACAAACTTTATTCACTTTTCTCGTTTTTGCCGGATAGTGATGTATTTTATATTTTATACATGGCCCCAAGAAACACATGCTTCTCAAACTAAACAGAGAGTGTTAATCATATTTTCTTTTCGATATTTTCTTTGCAATTAATTAAAATTTATTAAAAATAATTAATTTTCAATAAATTTAAAAGAGAAAAACATTAATAAAAAAAATAAAATCTATCAAAATTAATAATTTTTAATAAATTTTAACCAATCATAAGAAAAATATCCAAAAAAAAGAATGTGGCCATCACTTCTCGCTGTTTCCCGTGGGTCACATGTAATAAAACATGTTTTGGACTGTCTGAATGAGACTATTATGCTGTCATAACGAGCCTCTTCTTTTTGGGTTGGTCCAAGTAAAGTTTTAAAACATTATCAGTTAATGCTAATGGAGTATTACAACATAAAGCGAATCGATATGTATGGAGACAATTTTGAATCAACATAAGTAGCACTTGCACTTAGAAAATAAAAAGAAAATTTATACCAATTAAGAATGTGTCGTATCAAAAACCATAATTAACAAAAAAGAAAAACCGAAAATTTGAATCTAATTATTTTGGCACCCAACAGAGCACTGACATAGCAACCACCAAAATAACCTGGATAACATAAAACAGAACAAAGATGAGAGAATATCATTGTTTTTTCTCACCCACAGTATACCCCTAACCAAGCAAGGATCAATCATTTTCGATTGCAAATGCTCAAAAAAAGTATTTCATTCATCAAAGGGATTGAGAGTACGACACACATGTAAATTGTAATGAATTACGAATTCCCCCAAGCTTGAAACAATCATTGGTTCGTTCCATGCTTTGCTTATGTTTCTTCATTTTGGTAGCAGTCTAGAAGAACAGCACTTTTGGGCCGAGTTTGGCTCCAATTATTCGTATAAATAGACAAGTAGAAAGCTTGCAATGATACCAATGACAGGAAGATGACTCCAATCTAATTGCATGATCAGCTCAAACTCAAAGTCATTTGTGTCCCACAATATGCGTATGTAATGATGTATTGGCGCACCAGCGGACACGTTACTTCACAAATAATGCTGAGAAGCCTTTTATGCAATTCGCTTTGACCATATAGCATAGAACTAGGAAGATCATGGCTGCTATCAAATCAGTTTTCCCACGTTTCAGTTTGACCTGGCAGAATAATTACTTTTTCAGGAACAGGTAAAATAATATAAATAGTTTAAAGGATAAATAGTGAAATTTTCTCTAAAAATATGAGATGCTCATAAATTAATCATTGAAAGATAAAAATTTTAATTTTAGTCTGGGTAAAAAGTACGATAAATTAATCTTACATTTAAATTTATGAGACCATTTATTAATTAAGTCATAATGTTTAAAGATAAATTTGATGGTAAATTAAATATTTTATGACTAATTTAAGATTAAGTTACAAAATTTAAGGATTAATTTATCAATAAATTATCAGCGGGGTTAATTTATTGTAATTTCTGCACATTTAGATATTAAATTTAAAATTTTCAAAAACTTGTAAATGTCTTACACCTTTTGAAATTGGTTATTTATGGTCAAATTTAATTTACATTGTTATTACTTATTGGGCCTGGGTTGCTGAGGATCCAAGGGTCTTCGTCCCAAGCCCAAAGATAAAGGAAATCCAGTTGGGCTTTGATGGGCCTTTGGAAGAAAGGAGCAAACAAACTAGGTATCTATGCTTATGCTTGGGAAACGCATAAAAAATGTACATGAGAGTGGCACATGCTTGGTGCCTCTAGACGCGTAGTTGGATTCATTCCTCGGAGGTTACGATCAGTGCGGCAATTGCATGGAGATGGGGATGGCGATGGCGATGGCGAAGAAGCTCTACGTTTCTACAAGAGCAGAGGCCAACACATTTTCATCAACCCTCGAATTCTGGACACCATCTTTCGGAGATCCGCGATAAACCCCACCGACACGGTCCTCGAAATCGGACCCGGCACCGGCAACCTCACCCTCAAGCTTCTCGAAGCCGCGCACAAGGTCGTAGCTATCGAGATCGACCACCGCATGGTCCAGGTTCTCGAGAAGCGCGTCCTCCAACGCGGCCTCCAAGACAAGCTCAGGGTAAGTGCTAACTCACTTGACCACACATCTCGCACTTTACCTGTTTGATGAAATGCCTAAGCCAAAAAAACAAAAATGGAAGAAAACATGACACGTGGGTTTTGTTTTTGTCTTTGTCTTAGCAGGTTATAGAAAGAGATGCAATGAGAGCCCCGTTCCCGCGGTTTGATCTTGTTGTGGCCAACATTCCTTACCGGATATCTTCCCCTCTCGTGATTAAACTGGTGTATGGAGCGACGCCGTTTAGGAGTGCCACGCTTCTGCTTCAGAAAGAGTTCGCTCGGAGGTTACTGACTTGCCCCGGTGACTCCGGTGGGTTTAACCGGTTGTCGGCGAATGTGAAGCTTGTGGCTGACGTGGAGCTTGTGATGGACGTAAGCAAGAGGGACTTTCTCCCTTCTCCTAAAGTTGACTCTTCTGTGGTCATAATCCGCCCCAAGCCTCAAATTCCCAATGTGGATCTCCATGAGTGGAGGGCTTTCACCCGGACTTGTTTTAGTAGTAACAGGAACAAGACACTTGGGGCATTGTTTAAGCTCAAGGGGAAAGTTTTTGAGTTGTTCAAAATCTCCAATGGAAATGATGAATGTTCTCCCCACAAGGGTGATGAGGCTCAAGATGAACGAGGGTTGGCCTTGTTCAAGGAAAAGATTATTGGAGTGGTTACATCGGGTGGGTTTGAAGATAAAAGGCCTGCAAAACTTTCTCTCCAGGAGCTTCTGCATTTGCTCTCTTTGTTCAATCAAGCTGGCATTTATTTTAATCACCGTGGACGTCACAAGATTGAAGATACGTTTGACACCGATGATGAATAGTGCACCCTGCTGAGATGCTTATCAACTGCTTTGTGTATAACATCATCATCGGTTTGTTTTTTCACTAGAAAGCAAGCATCCTTGATTTGATGATATTTTGAGAAAAAGTAATGCACACCAAAGCAAAAGTGAGAGTATGAAAATGAGAAGAGTTCACTCTAACCATTAAATCTTGCTTGGTTGGTCAAGATTGATTTTACTTAAATAAAACATCAATGTGAGATTGAATGACCAAAATCAGTTCTTTTTATGCTCTCACTTGATACACCCTCTATGTATATGTATTGAAAAGATGCATCCTGATGGCTGCATTGGCAAAGGCCAGAAGCTGCATAATGAATTCATGGTACAGTAAATGATAGTTATCAAATTTGCCAGTGGTTGTTTCCAAATGGCAATATTTTAGAAGCAAATAAAAGATTCATTAGGTTTGCCATAGGGTTCAATTGTAGTTTTTATAGAACAAGTTGAAGCTAACTCTTGGCATCCTAGTGCTAAAGAACGATGTTCTATTGTACCTGTAGGATTTAAGTTGTAGAAAATCAAAGCGTGCATGTTACTTTTCTGGTTTAAATACTTTGATAGAAAATCAACTTTTTATGCCAACTATTAATCTATTATTATACTGTTTCGTTTCTTCAATGATTGCTGCATATTTAAGATGGTTAAGATCTTTCTTGGTTTATTTGTTGCTAATGAAGGAACTTTGGATTAGTATGCTCACTATGCATGGTTGAAAAGGCTATTGTGAATCCAAAATGCATTTTTGGAAGGCTGTTGTGAACCAATTGTTCATTTTTAATTTGATCTAGTAATCATAAAGCATTTGGGCAATTACTTAATGCACCGGTGTATTTGATTTGCTGCACCCCGATTGCATTATGGATCGGACAATCTTTAGTACAACTTATGCATTGCCCGCATTGCCCCCTAATGCAATTGGGGGTACACCAAAGCAAATACTGTGGTGCCTAAAGTAATTATCATGCATTTGTATGGATGGATCAAATACCCGTTCCCAGCATTTATATGTTTTGGGCTGAACTCCTCGGGCCAAGTATAGAGCCCACAATTCCCAGCATTTGTCGTGCTGAACTCAGAATGAATTGCTTTACCTCATTTTCATTGTAGAGAACCTTAACCACATCGTTTCCAAGCTCCATCTCGATGTCTTCGTGGAAGCTCTCTAGTCTCTACAATTTCCTTTTAGTTATTGGAATCAATCGTACTGCTTGAAGGATGTTAGGCATAAATCCTCAATGGTTTAGGTTTTGAACGTAGTTCTCTGCAATAGAAATTACTATCATTTTACTTCCTAAAATGTATCATTTATTGTCATTATAATCTCTAAATTTGATATCTAATTATAATTATAGTCCTTAACGGAGTTAACAACATGAACTAACATATTTCAATTTTAGAGATTTATTTGATATTTTTCCAGGCACATACACACACATATATACGAACAATACTTGTAAATATTACACACACATATATACGAACAGTGCTTGTAAATACCCTTGATTAAATATTGAATACAAATTTTGAGAAAACCTTAGAATTTTTTGTCATGATTTTGCATGGTGTGGGCATAGGTATACACGTATTCAACAAGTTTGAGGATGTGAATTAAAATTATTACTCAAACATATATGTAGTTGAGTATGAATATTGACAATAAGGGTAGTACCTCTTATCTATTGTTATTCGTACTCTCTCCTAATACGGTGTAGATTGGGGATGAATCAGGTACAAGTTACTGGATATATAAAAGAATTTCTAATGAAAATTTCTTAAGTGGGTTTCTTAAGTTATTTTCGTGGTTCCTTCAGTACTTTTTGTGATCCTCACAATGTCATGCATTCTTAAGAAATTTATATACAATTTTATTCCAATTGTAAGAAACTTCAAGAAACTTACACTTTTCTATTTATTTTTATTTTCACTTAATTATGTCAACGTTTTCATCCTCTTCCTCTCTACGAGCTGCCTCTTTTTGCTCTCTTCCCTGCCTATGCTCTTGCTGGCTCTCGTTCTCACTAGTGGCCATGGTGGCTTTCGCTCTTGTTCTCTGCAATGTCGATCATGAACCGCACAAGTAATTCATATCAGAGCGGGAGGTTCAACAACACAGGCAGAGGGAGCTTTGTCGTGACTCAGATTTGCAACCCACCCACCATGAGAAGGTGGAGTGATGGTAGCACTGAGGTGGTTTTAGCGGCTACGACATAGAGGTGTTGTGACGGAATGAAGGTGGTGCGACAGAGGGTTTTGCCACAATTGAGATTTGTTGAGTCGCAGCTTACCTGACAAGGCGAAGTGGTGGTGGCACCATGGTGGTTTGAGATGCGATTTTATACTAGTTTTGTAACATAAATAATTATTTTTTAATGGTAAGAAACAGTTTCTTATAAAAGATGTAGATCTTATTTTTAAGAAATTCTTTCTGTCATGTAGATTTGTTGCAATGGGAAGAAATTGTAAAATATGATTTTCTCACTTAAGAAATCCTTCAAGAAATTTTCATTAAAAATGTTCTAACATTTCTATGGTGTCGAGGGTGGAAACATCATTGGCGCAAAGAGATGAGACAATGTCAATAACTCCTAGCATGCTTCGAGTGAAAGTGACGAATGAATGAATCAAATACTTATTGGAATGAATGAATTTATAAATTATATAAGTATAAAATTGTACAATTGATGATAATTTAAAGAAATTAATTAGTACTTTTTATACCAACAAACACAAAAGTTATACAAATAATATGTCATTATATAAATTAATGTATATTTTGATTTCATTATGGTTTCTCCCAATGCAACTACTTTACTCTAATTCTCTAAACCTTAATTTGTTACATTTGGTCTCGTACTATTAAGTAGTGTTCATAAATAAATGATGACAAGCAAAAAGTTGGTTCGTACAAACTAGATTTTGTGAAAATCATACGAATGAGGTGGGATGCCACTTCCATTTTCAATCCTCCAATCAATGTTTTACACGTTAATTAATAAAAGTTCAGGTGGGTTTCTGCCAACTCCTTCAGCCCCCACGTCCACTCCTGTGTTGACTTCTCCATCAATTCAAGAGGTTCGTTTTCCTATCAAGATTTGGCATGCCAGATCGCATCAGTACTATTATAGGCTTGGCATATTTATAACGTCCGAGAGGTTTAAGAAGAAGCAAGAGTGTTCAGTATTAGTTTGTTTGTTTATTATGTTTGTGAGATAAAATGTAAAACATTACTGAATTTCTGCAATACTGGTTCCTTACATATTTGTTTTGCTTGTGGGTGCACTTTGGCTTTGCATTTTTTAGTTTTGAAACCGATTGGTGTTGAATGTTGATTGCCGAATCATGGTGCTGGCTGGTACTAGAGTTGTACTACGAGTCCACTAATTGATGAGATAATAACAGCGGGTAGTGGAGCACGAGCTGGTGTCCTGACATGGGACCAAGTGTACTGCAAAACCCACATGGAGAACAAACCCACCACAAACGTTGCATTGACATCAAACAGAAATAAATTAATTATATAGACTCACGATGTGTGAGTTAGCTTCAATCATCCCCACTTGCATTCTGTTTTCGTAGATGGATGCAGGGCCCAAGGTACCTTTCTTCTCTGAAAACCGATGTGACACAAGAGCTAACAACTAAAACAATAATGCATAATCCCAGTTTCTTCAAAGCCCATCTCATCTCATTGATCTCTTCTGTTGACTTAAAATTTATGTTATTATAATATTTCATGATAGCAGTATCGTATTTAAAAGATTTTAAAACCTATAATGTAAAATTATTTTTCTATTTTATAATATTCTATTATTAATACAGTAAAAAAAATATTCTCTGATTATTTTTTATATGATTAAGATTACTAATTTATGTTTTGGCATAGGTTTCCTCAGCTAGGGTTCAATGTTGTCTATGCAAAGCATTATGTCCTTTGTTGGTCAAGCCTAAGTTTTTATGTTGTGGTTGTGATTAGGTTTGTTTTCAAGTTTTTTTAAGCAATTTTTCCTTATCATGGGTTAGTTGTCCACAAATGCAGTTCAACTAGATAAATTCTTCTATTGTTGATTAAGAAGGAATTACTCAAAAACACACTTGGTCGACCAACGAACATAAAAGATACACAGTCCTCCAATCTCAAATGTTATCAACAGAGAAGACACGACTCAAATCATACTTATTCAAAATATAAATTTATCTTGATGTTTAAGAAATTCAATTATCTATCAATTATGCTAGATCTCGTTCGTTATACAAAAATTAAATAATATAACTTTATTTTCTCTTTAACTATAAAAACAACTTATATACATGAGCTGACAAACACTTGCTCAATAAAGTTATCGATGCTCTATATCTTCAATTCATAATTAACAGTACACAGAAACGTTATTCGAAGTCTTTTCTATCTCAATCTACTCCTTCGGTGCCTACAGTCCATAATTTCAATAATTTACCCTCTAGGTCTAGGTTGAAGTAAGCAAACACATACACATATCTTTCCAATTTCTTGGTGTTGTACAATTAAATCCAATCATGCGATAATGGGTTGCACACTAATTGGGAGCTTCCTCTTCATCTTGACAGTTGGAAAGTAGATAATTTCATCCTTCTCAGCGATCCATCTGCATGGTAATTAAAATCAATTACATACTAAAATCATTAAGTGAACATCTTCAAAAATAATTAATCAAGCAATTAAATATGTCACATTTATATGACCTGTAAGTTGTAACAAGGTGGTGAAGGCCGTCCAGTGCCATCAGGTAGCGGTTCTGTTCCGGCAGCAGTTCCAGCACCGCCAAATGGGGTAAAACAATTGTTACCAGCCACAATTCCAATTTTCTACAACAGCATAGAGCATTAGAATAACTGTTATTAATTCCTTAATAAAATTGATGCGATATAGCTTTAGAAGTTTACCTCCCATCTCCATGGATCAAAGTTAAAAGGGTTTTCATAGTTCTTCCCATCCATGTGAACAGAAGTAAGAGATGCCATAACACACCAGTGTTTCGGAATTAGGTACCCTGGATATGCAGAATAGTGAAACTGCATAAGTATTTTCTCTGTATGCATTAATTACAGGAGGCCAAATACAGTGTCCTCTTATGAAGAACTCACCTTTAATTTCTATGTCATTGACGGATTTCCTCCAAATGCCATTGACAATATTGGCCATTCTAAGAGTTTCACTGATTACCTTTCAGAATTAGGAAGTGAAGGACAAAACAATGAACAAAAATGTCATATACACTGAAAAATTATAATGTATCAATGGCAGCTGATTTTGCATATGGTAGATAACTTTAGAGACTCACATTTTGAGTAAATGGCAGTGACATGTAATCAGTCCATGCATAATCATCTGAGCAATTAGTCTTCAGCCTCTTCAGTTCCATGTTCTCCTCCTGATAACAAAATAAAATAAAATCAGTTTGACCAAATGTAAAATCATCTTTGAAGGTGAATTTAATTAATTGACAAAATACTTTGAGTAAATTTACAAACTTCAGAAATCTTTGCTTAGCAGAATGTAAAATAGACTTGTCAGTGTTACGTCATGTGAAATATGGAAATACTATTGTAATAATCTTCGAAAATACCGTACATGAAAACATTGGCTATCAATTTTCATTGTCGGTTCGTTCTCAGCACCCTCGAAAAAGTGATGGGTGCTCTATTTTATATAGAAAACGATGATTCACTCACATTATTGTCAGAGGGAGTCAGACAGAGTTATCGTGCGTGAATTCATAAACAGAAGAAAAATTATTCATGGACACTCATATACTAGTATATACATACATAGAGAGAAAAAAAGTGATTATAATGTTGTGAAAAGGTTTTTAGTTTAGAAACTAAGATGCAAAAGTTTTAATAGATTAACCACTTTAAGTTTAAAAAAATACTATATTCTAATTGTCATTAATATGTTATTTGTTATGAATATTTAAACAAAAAAAACAAGAATAATGGCTGTACTGCAATGAAACAGCCAAGGACGTGTTTGGAAAAACATTCCGTTCAACTTAACAAGTATTTTTTCAAAAGCAACACCTTTATTACCTCTATGTTCCGCACTCAATAGTTGGGTCCTTTGGAGGCAGAAATTCAATTAGTGGAGCTATTTTTACAACCGTTGAGTTCAAATGATACCAACAACATATCGTACGGTCAGAAAGCACACACACACACCATGTAAGCCCCACACTCCCTCGTGTGCGTTTTACAGTGCTATTTTCGAAAGCGACTTCTTAGAGTAAGTCAAACACTTCTAGGGCATATCGTTGGTCCACACCACAGAGGATCACTCCTCCTTAAGGGGCCTAAACCCAATGCTCAATCGCAACTACCAACTGTTTCCGTTCCTTTCGGTAAGTAAAACTCTTTCATTCATCCTCATTTTCAGTTTTGCTGTTTCATTCAGCTTCATTCTATCATAGTACTCCATGAGTTTAACAGTGAAGAACTTAATTTAAATTTAAATTTTGTTTACACTCCCATCCAATCAATGATGGTCATGTAGGACAATATTGTTGATTTTTCAATAATTATTTTAACAATATTGTTGATTTTTCAATAATTATTTTAACAATCATATTTAAAATGATTTATAAATGGCTAACAATATATACAAAAACAATTTACACTAATAATACATAAAAATTAAACTTGTTACTATCGTTAAAGCTTTTACATCATAATTTTGAAATATGAAACCACAATTTTTTTTAAGAACATTAAACTGTATTTACTACTTTATATATAATAATATAAAACTATTTTTCTTTTTACAGATTATATAAAACTACTTAATACTTATAAAAACTACAGTATAATATTACTTGATTGAAAACACTTTTATTTAATTTTTCTATTTATTTTATCTGAGTGTATATGTGTTTAATTGTATCATCAACAACATTTTGGTTAAAACTTCCATTGTTGTGGGATGGTCATTGTCCATATTTATTTGTTTTAAAATAAATCCGTTCCATAAGTTTTGAATGTACCTGAAGTTTGGATACAGCGAGAGGGGAGTCACTGAGGAACTTAAGGGCCATGGTCATGGCCGTAGGAAGAGTTTCCTCCCCCGGTATCATCATCTCTATTATGTTTTGGCTTATCATTTCTGGAGTCAAACGTGAGCTAGAGTTCGAGTCAACCTTATCCCTTAATAGTACGTCCACCACATCATTCACTGCTGCATCACCATGATCATCTGCATTATAATCTTTCAGTTGCTTCTTCCTCTCCTCTACTATCTTCCTCACCATCTTCACCATCCTATCTTTAGCCTGCAAAACTCAAAATTAGTACATGACAAAAATAAAAGTTTATTAAAAAATATTTATTTCATATAAAATTACAAACTATTCAAGAGAATACATTTCCTTTAGCTTATATAAATATATAGTAGGTTATTCAGCAATATATATATATATATATATATACACACACACTAGGTTTAAAGTATAAAAGAATGTATGATAGGTATATATTGTTAGTAAAAAAAATTTAAATTGTCAATCGATAAAAAAACACCCATCTCTTGTGTGACTATGTAGTTATTGTAAAATTAAATAAATTTACCGTATATGATATTCTGTGATTGAATGGTATTGTATATATTGTTTAATTTATAAAAATTCAAAAAATAACAATAACAACAATAAAATAGTTAGGTATAGTTTGTAGGACCTTCAAGGATTTATATAGTCTTGTTCCTGGAAATTTGAGTGGTAAGCAAATCAACCCTTTGATGAATTCTGCAAATTCTCTATACAGGAAGTCCAAATCTTCACCAGGACCAACGCTCATCAGAACTTTGATCAAAACAGGAAATGTAATCTGATATACATGCACGCACAAAAAGTTCAAGAGAAAAAATATAAGCCAATTAGGAGAGATTAATTATATACAAAGAATAAGTAATTAAAGGGACGAAAAAGAAAGAAGTGCAAGAGATAGAAATTAATGAAAAAGAGAGAAGAAACCTTTTTGACTTGATCTTGAACATAGATTGGTTGGTGGGGCGTCCAAGAAGCGAAGCATTGTTTGACAGCGTGCTCAATGTCTCTGGTGATTCGAGCTTTGAGTTGTGGGGATCGTAGGAACCCTGCGATGAGTGTGTGCACTTTCTTATGCATGGTCCCGTTCATTTTGAGTATGGATTGTTCCCCCATTAATTCTCTAATTGATTTTGGATAAGCGGGGACGAAGTTGTTGGCTTGGTTCTGCAGAACCACCTTGTTCACGTCCGGGTCAGTGGAAACTATCACATTGCTTCCCAAAATGCATGTCTTAAACACATTCCCGTACCTATTCACATAGTTTAACAATATAAATCTGTGTTTCTTTATCTGAGTTTTATTGTATTTATTAAGGGAAGACTTAGAATATGTATAGATGCAGTATCACATGCATAGAGACTGTACGTTATTCATTCCCTTCCACATAATTGAAGAGGCAATCTACTATAGCTAGTTGTAGTTACTGCAGAAGCAGGCTTTGTCTGCTCTTTCTTCTTTGAAAATGTGTATGATCGATGAAGGACCACAAGACAAGGGGGGAGGCTATATTTATTATTGGACCACGGGGGAGCATGCAATGCAAATGCGCTGAGTAAGGAGATCTTTAACTTGTTTTAATCCCATGTAGGGTTTAATATTAGGTATTTGGTTCCACATCTAAGATCCACATTTAGAGCAAAATTACATTAAAAGTGATGTAAAAGTAGAGTAACACTATTAGTTGCGTTAGAGATTCACGTTTAACATCTTCTTCTAACGTTTTTCCAAACACACTGTTTAATTACATTTTGTCATAACTAATTCTGTTTAAAAGTCACCTTTCAAGTTTGAGTTAAGCAGGTTAAATTTATAAAATATTGTAATTTGCATCAAATAAATATATTTTTGTGTTTCACTTGCAATTTTTTTTAAGAAAAAAAGGTTTAAGGAACCTGCAGATCCTGTTTCATTATAGGTTGAACACCCTTTCGAATCACTTTTGATTATTGAAAGGGCGCATGACTCTTCTAAACAGTTATGGCATTGTTAATTTATTGTTGACATTAATTTCAAGTATCTTCTTTGTTTCACCTTGCTAGCTACATAGAGTGAAACGCGTCAAACTAGCTTTTATCTTTCATTTCTGCTCACCGTGCACATATGCCATACCCAACTAGTAGTATATCGCTAGTGTGTTAATTAGATAAGTGGAACATCATAAATAGAAGTTAGTAGTAACATTCAAAACTACAAAACTATTAGAAAAGAGAAAGAAAAAAATCGTTTCAAAACTACAAAACTGCAAAGTAAATAAATTTTGAAAACTAAATATTCTTTCCCTATATAAGTGGATGTTTGATAATAACCGTTTTTTTCTTTTGGAAAATACTACTTAGTTTTTAAAAGTAGTCAAAAACCTTAAAAAAATATTTTTTTCCCAAAATAAATTGAATCGAAGACTAATTCTTCTGAATTGAGTGGACTAGATTCATTTAATCTAATAGGAAAAAAAAGAGAAATAAAAAGGAAAGAAATATGAAAAATAGAAACAATAGAGAAATAAAGTAGAAAAAAATATGCAGGTGAATAGAAATAAAAAAAATATATTCTTGTTTAGATGAGTGAAAAGAAAGAACAAAAAGAAATACTCATGCGCAAATAGTTTCTTTACTAATTAATTTAAACCTAAAAATGATTTTTTTAACATAAAAATTATTTATTTTTGTTATAAAATGCTATTTTTTTAAGAAACTAAAATAAAAAATGAAACAAAGAGATCATTTCCCCCTTGCCATTTCATGCTAATTTAGGGAAGAGTTTTTCTTGTAAGTTTCATAGAAAACTTCTCTCCTACACAAATAGTAAAAATTTAGGCCTTGTTTCGTTAAATGTTGTTTTAAAAAAAAGACTCTATTTTCTAAAATTTGTTTGTCTCCTAAGCTATTTATAATGGTTTATTCCCTAAAGTATATTTATGTTTTCTAATGGTATGTTTAATTGGGAAGAAGGAAAGTGGAGAGGAAAGAAAACATGATTAATGATGTATTTTCTTTTGATTAATTGGAGAGAAAAATGAAAGAATGAGGGAGCTAAAGAAAAGTTGTACGTCATCTATAGAAGTAAAAGTTCAAAATTTTCTTTCCTTCAATTTTTTTTTTCAATTAAAATTTGATTTTTTTTTCTCTTTTCTCATTTCACTTTCTCTCTACAGTTCGAAACACACCCTAAAAGTTATCATTTGAACATTTAAAGAAAACAGAATTAGAGAAAATGAGAAAATATCTCTCAATATTGTTTTTTTTAAATACTAGTTTTGGAAATAATTTTTAAATTTATAGTTTTTGAATGAAAAATCAATTACAAATAGCGTGAAAATATTCTAAAACGCAGTTTTTAAAATAAAAAAAGTTTTAAAAAAAAGAAGAAATCAAACAAAACCTTTATTATTTTTATCTCATCTTCCTTTTTCTCCATTTCATTCCTCTCAATTCTCTATTGCCATGGAAGCAACAATGGATTATGGGACAAAATTCTCCCAGAAGCAACTCAAATCCAAAATCTTAATTAAGGCAAATAATACTCCATCACTATCACTTGAACCAATAGTCGTTATCTAACATGTGGACCACGAGGACAAAATTGTCATCAACACATGCGAATATCGCAAAGGACCATAGACATCTTAAGAAATTGGGCCATCACAAGGAATAGACAAGATATGGCTACGGTGGATAACAAAATCTTTTGGCGGTTTTGATTAATTTTTGTGTTATTACATATATCTGTATATAATATCATTCCAAATAACATTCACACTTCAGTTTCGTAAATTGGCAAATGAGTGAGGAAATTCATTTATGTGCAATGCATCAATGATGTAGCCGTCTCTGTGGAGAGTATAAAGAGGAAAAGAAAAAAAAAGTAAAAAACAAAAAAACTATTTGGAATTTTGAATGCATATTAGATAGGCATGCATGTCATTGGCTTCATGGAAATGAAAGGATGAGAATAGAAAAAGCAATGAGAAGCACTAATCAAAATGATCCATATCCATGCGTGGAGGGGAATATAATGGGGGATAGAAGCTTACAAAGACTTGCGCTTTTCCAAGAAGCTGACAGGGGTTGAGGTGTAGCCAGAAGCAATGAAATCAAGGGTCTCTCCGAGTAAAGGCCAACCGGAGTTCCCTTTTGGAACTTTGCCCTTTGCCACTGTTTTCTCATCATTCTTGCCACATAGAATCCACCGATTCATTATGAACAACATGCCCATCACAACACAAACACATATGATCCATTCCATACCTTTAAAAAAAAACACCCAAATCTTTGTTGTGAGTAATGGCACTACCAAGAGCTGGCTGATCAGTGATGACTTGTTGTCGGTTTTCAGTTCATGCAGGTGGTTTATTGTACTTGATCACTGTATTGTTTGGGTGAAAGAGAAAGAGAGGAAAGGGTATAATATATACATATATAGAGAGAGAGAAAGAAATGTTAAATGTTTGATAGTAAGTCACAAGGGAGAAACTTATTTTTTGTCCTTCCCTTTGAAGAGTTATAAATGAGAGTTGAGTGTGGAAAGATATATATTGAGAAGGGAGATTGTGAAGATCTAGGGCTCCGAAACAATCATTTATTGAGATGGCCATATTGGGTTCACCTAATGCGCCACCCTCGTTTCTTGTCTTCACTCAATTCAGACAGATATTACCCGCATGTTCAACCCACCCATGCCATTGCTACCTTACTTTTCTCTCTCTTATGCTTTTTTCTGGCCCTAGAAGGCTAGATCATGACCCAGTGATTTTCTTTTTCTTTTCAAAAACATTAATTTATTGTTGACCAAAAACACATTAATTTATTTTTTAATTAATTTATTGTTTTTATACCATAAAATATTCAGATTTGGAAAATTAAGAAAATTGGTTATAATATTTGATGCTGTACTTAAAATAAATAAAATTTGTAACTAGAATGTTCATGCGAGTGTTTTATTAAATATTTTAAATATGTAATTTTTTCTAAAAATTTGTGTTAAAGCATCTCCAGTGGTTTTGATATAAGTAATTTAATTTTTGTCACTTTAATCTTAACTAATTTAATTAATTTTTCTAATGGATATTTCTATTAATAAGTTGTTTAACTTGTAAATATTGTATTTATTTCTGATATATTTAATATAAAATTAAGCAACTCAAACAATATATACTTATATAAATATATTTTTTTTAATTTTAAACAATTTAAAATCACACATGACATATTAAAATAGGAATTATTTACTATTAACAAAGTTAATTTATTTTAATCATATATTGTAAAGTATAAAAATTTTAGCTATTAATTATTGGTGTCCACTATAAATAGTTGATTAGACATTTAGTTGATTATGATTTTTAAAAGACTAAAATGTATTTTTTATTTCTTTATTTTCTCAAATTCGTAATTTTAATTTGTCTATTTTTTAAATAAAATATTTCGTTTTTCACTTTTAAAATTTTACAATTTTAATTTTTATGACCAATTTTAAACGTTGATTGTGTACTATCAATTTAATAATCACGTGATAATTTTTTAAAATTATTTGATTGCTGATAAATTTATATTATATATAAAAAATTAAAAAATACATGATCAATATTTGAAATTGGTCACAGGTCTAAAATAAAATGTTTTTTAAAAATTGAAGATAAAATGTTTTAATTAAAAAATAAAAGACTAAAAATTAGGTGTATAGAAAGTGGGGAGCAATTTCAAAGAAGAAAAATTAAAATGACATATTTAAAAAAAAAATAGGAAAAGGAATATCAAATTGTTTTTTTCCATTAAATATTGATATCGGATACAAATTTTTAGACCAATGAGATATCACTTTTTTAATATCAGATGGATATGATTATTTTTTGCATTAAATCTTAATACCATACATTAAAAATTTCAGAGCGATTTGATTTCACTTTTTTTAATATCTGATTGATTTGACAATTTTTTGCATTAAATCTTGAGATCGGATACACATTTGAGTTAAGAGCAATGAGATGATACCTTTTTTTTAATATTAGATTAATATGATTCTTTTTTGCATTAAATCTTCATATCGGATACAAATTTTAAGAGCAATTTGATTTCATTTTTTTTCATTAAATATTAATAAAAAGCAAACGTGTAAATCATTTTTAAAATTTATAAGTTAACAAAAAATTGTTAAGAACTTTGGAGAATGACATTTGTAAACTTTCCTTTTAGAAATCGTTTTTGTGAAAAATTTCTTTTTGAAATCACTTTGGTATATATACTATAGAGTATAAATATAGATTACTACTGTGTGTTAGAAGGAAAACAAGTCCTTCATGACAAATAACAGAAAAAAAATAATGATTATATGATTAATTTTATAAATTTGATATTCTTTTATCAGTTTTTTAAAAAAAAAAAACTAAAATGATAATTATTATGAAATATAATAAGTAATTAAGATAGAAATAATGATAAAGTCAAAGTTGGGTGCATTTTGTAAACTATTTTTTGTTTTAGTAAATATCCATGCATACTTGTTGAATTCGTGGAAATTAGAAAAAATTCACTTAATGAGTATCCACATATAGGACAAGTAGCAGGTAGTAGAGTTGTCAAAATTGGCTAATCTGGATGGGCAGACTTAACTTGATGAACTGTTAGGTCAAGTCAAGTTGGGTTATAAAAAGGTTGGCCTAATAGGAACCGAGTCAATTTGATTCGGTTTAACAAGTTCAACAAACCTGAAAATTCTTGACCTAGACACTATTAAACCTATTTGGCCTAATATTTTATTTTTATTTTTCATTATAACATTAGTATAAATTTAAAGATAGATAAATAGGTCAATTTGACCTCATTCCATAGGGCAAGAAAAATATGACCTATGAAAATTTCGGATTAGGCCAAACAAATCCATTTTCAACATTTAACTCATTGGGTCCAGTCAGGTTGGGTCAGCCCATTTGATAGTTCTAGTTGATGAGTATTACTTGTGCCTACCTTATCCCTTTACCATCACCAATAGTAAAGAATGCTAGCACTTTACATTTAAATTAACCTAAGGTGAGTCTACTGGCCCAAATTTTAATTTCAAACCTTGTAACTACCACTATGGACCAAAAAAAATATGACATCTAAGTTTAAGAGTTTAGGGTTGAAGTTTATTGTTATATTTAATTAACTTAACAAGAGATCCTCACCAAGAAACTAGTGGTTCAGAATATCCCCCTGGGACAGACCAATGGGTAAATCTACTTACCAAGTCCTTGTTTCCTACTAGATTTACCTATTTGAGTTCCAAACTCAATGTAGCTCAGATCCTTTGGTTTTTTAGTTCCATTGAGTTTGCAGGGGATATAAGCGTATATGAGTAACTAACTCTGGTTAGTTTTATAATTGTAGTCAGCTAGCAGTTAGCTCTAGTTAGATCTTAGTTACAACTGAATTTACAATTTAAATACTGCTCTTGTAAGATATCTTAGTGACTTTGTAATATTTTGTAAATGCAACATACAAATCCTTTTTCTCTTCTCTAGAGTTTATACTTTATATTTGAATTATTGAATAATATTTTTTAATAGAAATAACCAGGGGACCTATAATTTTAAATTTCTATTCTCCCTCATTTTCCCCTTTAACAAACAAGTTAACCTTTTTTATTTCCAATCTATTACTTTCGTCTTCACTCTAGTTATTATTATGGTTTGGAATGCTAGCAGTAGTTGAAAGAATGTAAAGGAGTGGCAATGAAATGTCTAATCGTATATTAGTGGGTGCTGGGCTCAGTTTTGTGGCAGATGCACATTATCACACCGCGAGAAAAGAATAATGCACAATCACAATGCAATGCATTATTTTTCCATCCCATATCTTTCTTAGCTGTTAAGGTGTCAGAACTAAAGTGTATACATAGAAAAATTAATTACAACTATTTAAGTTATAAAATTGTTAATGTGTGCATTAAGACTGTTTGTTAAGAAGAAATGGAGCCAGAACAGAAAGACAACCTCGGGTTGTGTCTCTACACTCTACTATCACGCAGTGCACCACTACACTAGCCTGCAAGTGTGCATGTGAGAGAAAACTTATGGCCCAATGAAAAAACGGTGCCGAACTCGTTAACGTCTTTTCCTTCTTCCACTTTTCCATTGTGGACTCACAGTGTAGGTGCTTTCGTCTAGTCTGCATCATTCCTCGGTACTACACAGTCTTCACCAACACCACACCACTCTCCCGCGTTTCTATCTCTCCCATTTTTTCATGCACCATAATTATGCATACAAAACTGTCTTTGCACTCTCTTCTTTCAAACACTTTTGACCCAACAACATGAATTTTCAAGTCTTTTCTTTGAAAGCTGAATAGTGATTCTTAATGTATGGTTGGTTGAGCCAGAAAATATCAAGTGGTCCGATTATTAATTCATGTGAACCGGGGGTGGGTGGGAAGGTTTTTCTAGCCAGTGTTCTGTATTTGACATTGCTTTTATTAATGGTTTCAATGCTACTGCTAATGCTATGCACAATTGACCGTGCTAGTGCAGTATGGACGAGCCATAGTAAGTGTAGTCACTGGCATCAGACCCAACATTGAATCATCGTTTTAATTCCCAAATGATATTCCAATTACCAATGTATGCTTGATTTGCAGATGAAATTATTATGACACGTGTTCCAATGGAAATTCAACCAATAAAAATAAAGATTCTGATCTTTTGACAACTCAAGTCATTTTGCACTTGCACACTTATGTTTGGTCACCATTTCGAGGTCAGGGAACACAATCAGCTTGACATCTAGTAGCATTTGCAGACACCACATTGTATTTAAATTCATTCTACGCCTTCCAGAGAGAATTGTGGAATGTAATTATGTAACAAGAAAATTTATGAATACAAATTAAATGATAAAGGTGGATGCCATGCTAGTGTTTATTATTGTCCTAGCGACTGCCTCCCTACTCCTATAACATTTATAGTGTGTTTAGTTTTGTCACTCCCTACTCCTATAACATTTATAGTGTGTTTAGTTTTGTCACTTTTGTGGTGTGATGAAGACAATTAACTTTTCACGTTTACAGTGCCACAAGTGTTTATCGCTTCCAGATTTCCACATTTTTTACGCGGATTGTCTCTCCACGCGCAACCAAACATGCACTTAAATCACTTTCCCTGTGCTGCTCCAAAACATAACATAGGGACAGGTATCCAGAGAGCAAAGAAAAATACTACTAACAAGGATAATTTTGATGAATGATGACAATAGACTCGTAAGACCTGTGATGTTCTATTTAAACTGGAAATGTGATGAGCCAAAAGCCACATTCTACCTCATCAAAACACACTTAACCGTTATTAAACGGTAAAAAATCAGAACAGAACAATCCTTTCTGCGGCTATTTGATTTTCATGTTGCATTGCAGGTTGCCAATGGGATTCTCAGTAATCCATAGTGTATCATAATGCAGACTCGAACCCTTTTAATGTGAAGAGAGGATTAACAAAGAATACACAATCTTGATCTCGCTGACAAGTCCCTGGTAAATGCAAAATCTCACTCCCTTGCAGTGGCTTCTCCCATAAAATGTGTTGCCATGTTGTGCAGTCAGCCAAACAAGGGAAACAGCGATTTATGAATAACTATATCCAAAAATTGCCATGACAACCAATGGATGCTACAAGATTACATGCTGCATGCAGCAGCTTCTTTATCCAGATTATTGTCAAACGAAGTCAGTTTAGTTATAGCAAGTGCTTCACCAAAGAGTGACGCCCTCGTAGATCTTGTTATGTGGACTTCAACATAATCACCAACCACAGGATTTCGCTTTGTATTAATGTCTTCCCTGTCTGGGATTGGCATATTGACAAACAACACTCGATGGCCCTTGTCGCTCTTGCCCATAAGCTCAGTATCTGGAGCTCTTTTATTGGGTCCTTCGACTAATACAAGCTGTGTAGTTCCAATCTGAGAGTCAAAACACTGTCCTGTGCTCTCACGGAAAGTCTCAATAAGTTCAGCTAGCCTTCTCTGCTTTATTTCCTCCGGAACATCATCAACATAATTTCTGTGGGCATGAGTTTTCTCCCTCATGCTATAAGCAAACAAGAATGCCATATCATAACCAACAGCTTTTATTAGAGTCAACGTCTCAGAATGCTCCTCCTCTGTTTCTCCACAAAATCCTGTTAGCATTGCAAACATTAAAGATTGCAAGCAGAGGCAAGTTGCTTATACAGTAAAATATTGGTGTGGCAAAGAAAAACTGCGTAATAACTAGGTTTTAGGAACTATGACTTCATAGATAAATATTAAATAGTCACCGAGTTCATACACCATCAATACAACAACAATAATGGTCATATCATACTAGGTAAGATCAGATTCATGTATGACAACAAAGTTGGACTCAATTAAAAACCAAATTCTCAAGGATATTACTCACCATGAGTTCCTTTTTAACAATTTCATCTAATATCCTTGTTAGTCTCCCTCTACCTCTTTTCATGGGGCTAAAAGCCATGTGATACACCATCAATACTTCCAACAAAATAAACATTTTGCTTATACGATATGTCAATACTGATATTATGTTATTCCTCAATAACACAAACAAAAAACTTGACAATAATGTTTGCACATAAAGATTTTATGGATCCTTTTTATTTTATTGTGAAAAATTATTGAATAAGTGTGCAATAATTTCAGAGATGCAAAATTTACACCTCTAGGAGATGTATACTAGATAAATTTATTTTAAAAAAACAAGTAAACTTTGTATTCTAAAACAAACAAAAAATTGACAATGACATTAGCAAATAAAGATTTTATTCATCCATTTCATTTTGTTGTGAAAAATTATTGAAGTGTTCAATAATTTCAGAAATGCAAAATTTACACCTACAGAATATGTGCACAAGATGGGTTTATTATAAACAAGTAGATTGTGTATTCTGAAGTTGACTCAGCTTGAGAATATGTACAACATGATTCTAAAATAAACGAAACTATAAATGTGAAGCCCCAGCCCTTGTTAGTTGAAATTAAGGCGCTACAATTGTAGAATGCCAAATTAATGAATAACAAAGGAAAGGAAAAAGGACAAGGAGAAAGAAATTTAAAAAACGTATTACCACAAATGAAATCACTGCTCAAAGCCACATCTGGAATAATACTCCGAATTTTTTGCACAAGATCCAAGTAAGCCTCTCGTGTATATCCTCTTCTCATTCTCTCAAGCACTGTGCTACTTCCAGTTTGAGCAGGTAAATGTATCAATTTGCATATATTATGTCTTTCTCGCATTAGATAAAGCAAATCATCAGGAAAATCTTTAGGGTGTGGAGACGTGAATCTGAATCGCATCTCAGGAAATTCTGAGGACAATCGATCCAGTAGATCAGAGAACCTTAAACCCATATTCTTGACCTTAGCCATGCTGGAAAATCCTTCACTAAGTTTCCAATTGGACCCTGATTCAACCTCTCTCTCAATTCCAGATGCATCATTGTAGCTGTTCACATTCTGGCCAAGAAGCATTACTTCCTTAACACCCTCTTTCCAAAGCTCTGCTACCTCTCTCACAATTGACTCCACAGGGCGTGATCGCTCTCTGCCTCTAGTAAAAGGTACAATACAAAACGAACACATATTGTTGCAACCCCTCATCACTGAGACAAATGCAGTAACTGAGTTCTTGGAGATTCGAACTGGATTAATATCAGCATAAGTCTCCTCGAGTGAAAGGAGAGTATTGATCCCTCTCTGACCATAATCAACCTCCTCCAGTAATCGCGGCAAATCCCTGTAAGCATCAGGCCCACAAACCACATCAACCATTTTGTCTGAATCAAGTATCTTCTCCTTTAACCTCTCAGCCATACATCCCAAAACCACCACTTTTGGAGGGCGCATGGATTGCGACCTTCCAGTAGCAACGTTGCTCTTCCAATGCCTCTTAAGAAACCAAAAGTAATTAAGCCTCTGCCATACCTTCTGCTCTGCATTGTCTCTAATGGCACAGGTATTGATGAATATTATTTCTGCACTCTCGGGAACACTCACAATTTCACCATAACCAGCATTTTTCATTATAGACAGAACAATCTCCATATCATTAACATTCATTTGACATCCATAAGTCTCATGATATATTCGACCAGTGGGAGGAACTTCAGTATCTGGTACAAGGCTACCCGCACAAATAAAAATAAATAAATAAACAAATAACGAGTAAATAGATTTCATCCCCTAAACCCTACTCTATCCTATCTAAAACTTGCAATTCTGCAATGATGATATAGAAGGGAAAAAAAAAGAATTTTGCGTCTTCCCATGAACATTCTCATATTCATTCTCCCAAAAGCCACGAGTAGTAATATTCAAAAATGCAGAAGTAACAAAAAAAAGTGGTCTTTTGATTCAATTCATAGAAACTGAGGCGATGCGAAAATACCCACAAAGCAAAAACTAAACTTTGTAGCAAATATCATGTAATCATTAAAGCCCATGAAAATAAAAAGGTGTGGGGTGCTCGCAATTGCAATGAAAACTTAAACTCACCGGGGTTGAGCTTCGGAAGCAGTGAGTGTAGCTTGAGGGATGAAGTGACGGCGGAGAGTGTAGGAAGGAGAGTGGGTTCTGGATGCCATGATGAGATTGAGAGGGCGTGAGCGAGGCGATGACGTATATGGGTGTGGAAATGAAGCATTGTGTTGGTGTTGGTGTTTGTGTTTGTGGAAGAAAATTGTGAGAGTGGTAAGAGAAGATGGACGGTGAAGCTTGAGGCGCTGAGCTAAGTGAGGTTGGTTGACAACGGAAGACAGTGAGGAAGCCATGTTTGTCTGAGTTCTGAACTGAATTGCCGCTGTTAAGAGCTAGATAGGGTCCGTGCGGTCACAATGGAAAAGTTTTGCATTTGCATTTCTCGCCCTATCACCTTACATTCTCACTTTCTACTTGCAAATCACCATGTAATTTTAGAATAACAAATACTCCTTATATTATAGTTAGGATTTTTTTTTTAATTCTTATATTTAAAAACATTTCATTTTAGTCATTACATATATAATTTTTTTAATTTTTTTTAGTTCTTTGTTATGAAGGCTAAAAATTAAAAAAATTAAAATAATACCTATTATAAAGACTAAAAGATATTAGAAATTAAGTAAAAGAACTAAAATAAGATGTTTTTAAATTTAAGAATTAAAAGGTAAAATTATTAATAGATTTAATGAATGCCTGTTTTATTTTTATCCTTAATTTCACTTGATACGTTTTTCTCATATTAGTAAAAAATTGTTAGTTTTTTTTTTCTTTTTTTACTTTTTAGTTTTATAATTTTAATAAATAATAAGAGAGTAAATCTTTATTTTTTTGTCCTCGAAAAAATATAAAAGTGGATAATTTAATCACCGAAAGATTTGTAGAAACCAAATAGTTTTTAAAATTTCATTCGCCTTTTAAACTTGTCTAATCTAGAAAATCTAGCTCAATTGATTAAAGAATATATATCGGTGTGAATTATTATAAAGTCCTAATATACTATTTTCAATTCATATAAATTAAAAAAAATTTACCAACTTGACAACATTTAAGATTTTATGTATTTTTAAGTTCGTGAATGATTAATTTAAACAATTGTCCATAATTAAAGACATTAATACTTATTAAATCATACATGATTCTCTGAATAAAATTAGATTATAGGAATGGATGATAAGTTGCATGTTTAAAATATGTCAACATGTCATTTTGTCATTTAATAAATCAATTCTTTAATCCATCAATTCACTTCTAAGCTGGGTGAGTTACAATTTTTTGGTAGGTCAAATCAATCATTTTATCTCATTTAAAATAAAGCGAGTTAACATACTCTGTTATAAACTTGATCAATTTTATAACAGTTAATTTACAAGTTAATGATTTTCTAAAGTTATCTTATTAGTTAATGAAATTAAGAAAAAAATTAGTTGCTTTGTTCAAATTTTTAAATTTAATTATTTACTGTCATTTTGATGATGTATAAATATATGTTAAGATCACCACTTAAATCATATTTAACTAATTTGATTGACAAAATATATTTAGTTATTTAAAAAAAAATAGAAAAGAAACTACTGTGACAATTATATACTTTCTAACGTTAAAATCACAGCTTTCTTAAATATTCATCAGTTATTCTTTCTTTTTTTTCTTTTTATCACATATTTATCAGTTCTTCAGATGGTACCTGGCACGTGTAGTGTGTCAGAACTCAGAACAAGTGAACCTCCTAGTTTAACACCATCTAAAATACACACACAACCTCCACTTTCCATCATCTTCAATCCAATTCCAAAGTACCGTAACGTAACAAACTTGACTTTGTGTGCCTCAGCTGCTATTGTTCATCGCAAGCTACCTAACAAGTTCGAGGCTGAACCTGAGACAATGGCGAATCACAATAGCAGATTCCTCTTACGCTCCTTCATCCCCTTCTTCCATCGCCGAATGAACTCACCTCTTCTTCCTTCAGCAACGTCATGTCCTCGGTTAACTTCGGGGACAGCTTTTGATGAAAAATTCACGCAGTTACCGAGCAATATTGTTCGCGGGGATCATCGTCAAGTTTTGTCTTTTTTCAATCCTTCAAGAAATTTCGCGGAAACCAAACAATGGGGTGTTGGAATTCGGCACAAATGCTTTGGTTCTATGGCTGGGTCGGTTCAAAGGAACCCCAGATTCTCAAAGTTGAATGATGATGATGTTCGATACTTAGAGGGTATATTGGGTTCCAAAAATGTTGTTCAAGATGAGGACAAGCTTGTCACTTCAAACACTGATTGGATGCATAAATACAAAGGCTCTAGTAAGCTCCTGTTACAACCTAGGACCGCTGATCAGGTTCTTTTATTGTTTTATATTATTATTTAGTTTGCCTCTGTTGAATTGAATGAACAATTACCCTTTAGGACCTTGGTTCAGTGTAGCATTTGGAAATTGGCTTTATTCTGTGTTTCCTTTTGCAGGTTTCTCAGATTCTTAAATATTGTAACTCCAGAAACTTGGCTGTTGTTCCCCAAGGTGGAAATACTGGTCTTGTAGGAGGAAGTGTGCCTGTCTTTGATGAAGTATACCCTTTAATTCATTCTCTTGGGTGACAAGAGGTCAACCTTCAATATATTAGAAAACAAACTCATGATTATGTGATTATTAATAGTTTTCTTATATCTGATATCGCAGGTGATTGTTAGTCTTAGTTCTATGAATAAGATCATATCTTTCGACAAGGTAGACCATTTACTGCATTTGTTATGAGTTATGAGCTGCCTCCTTCCCTGTGTATTTATCTTGGTGTCTCTAGTTCTGTTTGGAATTTTTGTTAATTGTTTTGTGAACTTAGTATTATTTTTGTTTTGCACTGTACTGCATTTGCACATAAAAAATAGAATCATTAATATATTTCTTATATCGATTTATTGACAGATTAGTGCTTTCTTATCTTTTAGCCTTTTTTCTGTAAAAAAAATGTAGCTTATTTTGCTTTCAGAAAGCTTTATAATCAAGATGCTGCAGATAGAGCTTGTAGCTGAAAAGTAGTTTCTGCATAAAAATTAAGCAAAACTATGTGAATTATCATTCACAAACACCCATATGCAGTACATCTTAATGCAGTCGTTTCTCCTCTTGAGGGCAAACGACATCTAATTCTGCTAGTCACTCTGCAACACCCATTTGCATAAAATTTTCATTAATTATCTCAATGGAATAAAAGTCAATTCAAACGTTAAAATGGCAGGTTTGTATACTTAACTCTGAAGTTTCTGTCAATGTCTTTTTTTAGGTTAGTGGAATATTGGTATGTGAAGCTGGGTGCATATTGGAAAATATAATGTCATTCCTGGACAATGAAGGGTAATCCTGTTCACTTTATAAAGTTATTGTAATTTGGATCAATTTCATAGAACTGTAATTATCTTTATTTTAAAATTTGGGTAATTTTATGCTGGCTACTTTTGGAAGAAGAATTAACAATAATACCGAAATTGACTTTTCTTCCATATTATGAATTATAATAATTCTGAAACAGAACTGTTTCGGTTTTGGTTCTCTGCTTAACAAACTCATATTAATATTAGAAAAAAGTTTTCTCTTTGGTTTGTTCTCTTCTTGAAGTTCTAAGTAGTGCTGGTGCAAGCGCAGTGTCATAACTTATGTCTTGAAAATTTTAGATGATCAGTTGCCCTTTCTTTGTCCATTTAAGTTATAAAACTCATAACTTTGATTATGCTTTCTGTATTTAAATTATGTACACTTTTCATTCAGATTTATTATGCCACTAGACTTAGGTGCAAAAGGGAGTTGTCAGATTGGTGGAAATGTTTCAACTAATGCTGGTGGTTTGCGTCTTGTTCGCTATGGATCGCTTCATGGAAGTGTACTTGGTAAGAAAATAATTTTGACCCATTAAACTTGTCAATTCAAACAGGTTGACTTTTACTTGTTTTTCTACGTCATCTGAATTTAATATTTCTATAATCAGTGCAACATGATTGTATTCATTTAGTTGTTTCTAATCTAGAATGAAGTCCAGTTGAAAGGTGGAACCATTTTGAGGTTGGGATATCAAAGCATCAGAATTGATCAATATATTGCACACTTGGCATCTTCAATCTATTTTTCTTTCAATTCTATTAAATTTATTCTGAAACAAACTTTTGATTGACTGGCAGGTGTTGAAGCTGTTCTGGCAAATGGTACTGTACTTGACATGCTTAAGACATTGCGCAAAGATAATACTGGCTATGATTTGAAACATCTATTTATAGGTATGTTGTGAACAACAATTCAATCCCGGAAACAAGTAGATAATCTGATTGTAAATTAACCTACCAATGATGTAGGAAGTGAAGGTTCCTTGGGAATTGTTACTAAGGTTTCAATACTTACCCCACCAAAGTTATCTTCAGTGAATGTGGCTTTTCTTGCTTGTAAAGACTATAGCAGCTGCCAGGTATGATCAATGTTCCTATTTTCAAATATATTTTGCTTAATGAATTTCTTAAACTAATTGTTGTTTTATTCTGGTGACGCATTGATTTCTTTAGTCACTTCTGTGGGTTACCTAAATTGGTTGCCCTATATACGATTTTGATAATATTATACAGAGTGATTGGGAAGCATTATATGTTTTATTTTTTCTTTTTCTTTTTCATTTCGTGTTTTTTAGCAAATAATTACATAAATGTCTTTTTGTTTTTACTATTTTTTTTCCAATAATTTTTCCTGGAAATGGTGAAATTAACCTTTTGTCATTTTTGCCATTTCCTATACATTTGAAAACATGAAATGAAAACAGAAAACCTTTTCTTAGACTAAACATGCCCTTGTCTTTCAAATTCATTTTAATTTTCTTATCATCATCTAACCACAAGTAACTCTGAATAAGCAAGGTGAAACTAGGTCTCAAATGATAAGATATTAAACTATATAGGAACATTCTGTTATGAATTAGGTGAAATCGTATATAAACTTATGTATTGTACCCTTTTTGTGTTGGTTTATGAATTTTTAACAATTTATACTGCTAAAAAAGTAAAAATTATCTGAAATTTGCAAGGTCATGTTTTCTTGTGCAGTGAAATACTTACAGTTGATAGTCAATTTTACTAGAAAAGTTTGTGCCAATATGCTTGCCCCTTTAGTTTTCAGAATGAAACAGGCATTCATCTTATCAGATTACTTTTGTTTCTGTACCTCTTATCAGAAATTGCTACAGGAGGCAAAAGGGAAACTTGGGGAGATTTTATCTGCATTTGAATTTCTGGATGTCCAGTCTATGAATTTGGTAACCTCAAGTGATACTTTGTGATGAAATTAATGTGTGTGATGATTGCTACTTATAAGTTCATTAAAGTTGTCTTGATGCATACTCATATGCTAAAACTTGATCTAACTTTATGTTTGGTTTAACTTAAGCTTGGTATTACTAACTTGAGTGCAAATGATAGTTTAGCAATCCTGCATCTTAGAGATTGATGAGGCTACTGCTGACAGACTGTCCATGTGCATGTATTTATGTCTTGTAGTCTGAATTAATGTGTTACACGGAAAAAGGAGTAGCATTGATGGTGAGGTGAGTGTAAAATGTTAGGCACAGGGGTAACAAACAGAATAATAATTATCACTTAATGATGTAGACAATTTAGAAAATTTAAAACTGCATCTCTTGTAGTGATTTTATACTGACAAGGTAGACGTGGAAACATAGAGACCATAGATAAAACTGATGGTGTGTCTTATTGATGAAATTCTATTTTGATTAAAGTTTTAGTTTTTGCTGCTATTTTGGATTTAACATCTAAAACACTTAAAGATCACATATTCATTATGTAGGAATTCATGCATGCATTTCCTTTTTCCACTTTCATTTTATTCCATTGATAAAATCTCGTCTACTTCCCAAATGTTTGAAATAAACAAAAGGTAAAGTACACTCTGTAAAACACTAATGAAAAATCATATTAAGAATTTCTGTCCGATATTATGATATAGACAATCAGGCATAGTAACATGCTTTGGGAGCTCGAGTCTTGACTTTGATCTATGGTTTCCCAAAAGGGCCTACAAACTGTTCTCTTTGTTGTCATGTAATTCATTATGAACTTTACATGAATTAGTAAGTAATATCTGATCATTGCAATATTTAAAATTTTCATCAATCATAACAGCTCCCTTAGTTGAGATTTATTTGTTTGTTTTGGATTGAGACAAGTTACTCCTATAAAAACCTAGGTCCTACTATTGAGAACATTATTAGAACTTCATTTCTTTTTTTCCTTTTCCCCTTGGTTGGGCCATAGTCATCCTGTTTTGATTGGATTTCTGACAGGTTTTAAATCACATGGAAGGTGCACGAAATCCATTGCCGTCATTGCATAACTTTTATGTTTTGATTGAGACAACAGGCAGTGATGAATCTTCTGACAAGTAATAAGTCCTTGCAATTTTTGTGTGTGAATAAAGTCCTTGCATTTTAACTAGATGTAGTTTGTCATTTTAGCAGAGTAAATTACATTGACTTCTGCTGTTCTGATTTTTGATCAATCACATACATCCAATTAAATTGTAATTTAGCATCCTCAACAGAGATTAGTGGAATTTGGAACATCAATGGATTTGTTTAATGCTGAATTTTTTTCCTTCTCATCTCGGGCTTCTGCTGGGGTTAAAAATTTGCACCAGCTACTTCAACTTTTTAAGGGGTTGGGTGGCAGACATGAATTGCAGGGTCTAATAAATAACTGATAAGGGGACTGTTATTATAAATATCTCATCCTCCATTATTTCACTTACAGCATCCCAAGTTTGATCCAAATGAAATATTCTATGCTATGAAGTATGAGCCTTAAAATCTTCCTGAACATGTTCCTTAACTTATTTTCCTTTTTATAGTTATCAATTCTGAGCATGTAACTAAATCCCTTCACATATGACTTATTTTCCTTTTTTTCAGTTATCAATTCTGAGCATGTAATAAGTCCCTTCACATATGATGTCACATTTTATTTTGATACCTCCAGGCAAAAGCTTGAAGCATTTCTACTTGGCTCCATGGAGAATGAATTGATATCCGATGGTGTTCTTGCACAAGACATAAACCAAGCATCATCTTTTTGGCTTCTACGTGAGGTTGACATTTTTCACTCTGTGATTATCTTTCTTAGGAAAAAATACTTTATCTCTATTCAAAATTAAGCAGATATCCCTGCCATGCTTTGCTTTTCAGTTTTCATTTTAGTGGTCTCATTACTCTTAGCTTGTTTTCTAATTTTTGTAGTCAGTATTTTAACCTCTTCTGGATTCATACTTCAGTTTTTTAAAAATCAACAAGCTTGACCAAGCTAGATAGGCTATACACTTGCATTTTGGAATTTTTATACCAATGTCACATCAAAGTTATTGTTATATACTTGCCCTTATTATCCACTTGCTTGACTACTAAGGCTCTACTGGCTGTTTCATCCCTAGAGAAGATTTCAATTCAAACTTTGTATGTTTTTTCGTTCTTTTACTCTTTACTCGGTATGAACTTCCGGCTAAATTGCTCATATTCTTATTTTTCATATTTATGAGCCAAATTGATCATATTTATTCTGATTTCAGCTGTTGTCATTTGACTCTCGTGGATGCTTTTTTAGTGTAGACCGTTATTGACATGGACAAAATTAACTAAATGTTTGATCATTGGACATATTGAGTGGCAGAATCACAGTTATTGAGCTGTAGAATCTAGATTCATTTTCTAATTTTCATAGGAGTTATTCTTCTGTTTATTGTTCAGCAATGATTTGTCATCAGTAATTAAAATTTCAGTTTAATATGTAATTTTTTAATTGTTTTTCTATGAGATTACTATTGAAGAATTCGGTTGTATTATACGTTATCTGATGATTTCAGGGTATACCAGAGGCATTGATGAGAGCAGGAGCTGTTTACAAGTATGATTTATCAATACCTCTTGAACACATGTACAATCTTGTTGAAGAAATGCGCTCTAGACTAGGTAAGGAACAGGCTAACGTTGCCATTTATTTATTATATTTTTGTTTTCCTAAGTTTGTGGTATAGTTCAGATGAGAAAGTAGCAGACGTAATGGATGTAGCAAGTATATGCTTAATTCCTTTAGTTATGTCTTAGAAAATCTATGCATACATGAGGCTTTTATGGAAGATATGTGCTATCTGTTGTATCACAATCGTGCAAACAAGATATTGTATTTTATTTATTTATTTTTGAGTTGTAGGTAACACAGCTAATGTAATAGGATATGGTCACCTTGGAGATGGTAATTTGCATTTAAACATTTCTACTTCTCATTACGATGACAAGGTAGCTCAAGCAAACTCAAAAAAAACTGTTTGGATATGAAATTATGCTTTTTATAACATCATCAGCGTTAAAATTTGCAGATTTTGTCACATATTGAACCTTATGTATATGAATGGACATCTAAGCACCGAGGTAGCATTAGCGCGGAGCATGGCCTGGGACTAATGAAAGCCAACGAAATTTTCTACAGCAAATCACATGAAACTGTATGTATATTATTGACTCAAGTTGTAGTTCTCCATTTGAGAATGTAAACTTGTGAATTTAATGTCTAAACTAGTAAGAAATTGGACAGGTACAAGTGATGGCTTCAATCAAGAATTTGCTGGACCCCAATCACATACTCAACCCATATAAAGTTCTTCCTCAGTCTCTCATTTCATAATCTCTTGTCGAAAACTTGATGTTGTATTCATATCTTTGTCACTTCCTTGAAGTGAGACAAACTTCTTTACTTGATCCAGTAAGTACACAGGAATTCTCTCCACATGACAGTGCCCTCACTCATCTAAAAAGTGTATTGCTACATTATGAATAATAAATATAGATATTTGACTAAAGTGTAATAAATTGGTAACAATCTTTTATTATCTCACCCCCCTCCAACTATTTGATTGGTGATATCAAGTAGATATGCATATGCCTTTTACTTGATATTCCCAATAAGGGTAAGTAGGCAATTCATTCGTGTTTGTCAATAGTACACCTATGCCCCATCTTTCAACTTTCTACTTTTTATACTTTCAACGACTTGCCATGTTTTGACCCAAGGTTTTTCCAAAGGACTAACCGTGATGTAAGTTTTCCACTAATCACTCGTGGAATATGCCTACCTTTAATCCTGAATTTGCCATGAGAATAAGCATAATCTCGAGGTATAAATTGCCGGTGCTCTCAAGTTAGGAAAGTCAATCCAACGCGTCCACTTGGGATAAAAGAATTGAAGAAAGGAATAAAAACTAATGTTAATTAGCAAAAGTGATGAAGAATTTGGCTCTTCTAAAACAATACTTAAAGTTCAAGTCTTGGGAAAAAAGCAGTATAACCGCTCAATTTAACTCAGATTAATTAGGCTCGAGAATAACTTTATATATCAGGAATATCTAACAGTTTTTTTTTTGTTCGACAAGCATATCTAACAAATAAACAGAATAAAAGAGAAAATATATTGAGAAGGATATGGAGTGAGTTTGATCTCATGTTTCGCATACGAGTGCATCAAAGGGGTTGACTCTAACAAAATGGGATAATTTCTCACATAATAATGAGCCAAAATTTGAATTTCTAATAAGAGAAGTGATTACATATAGTTCATGAAATTAAAGACCATTATTAAATTTAGTGCTCATTGCTCGTGATTAAAGACCACTTTGACTTTTAATTATTTTTTTTGCAACATTTACCTTCTTTCATCTTTTTCCTCCTTTTGTTCAAAACGTCCCTGAAACTTCGTAGTATGCAAAACCAAAGTTTAAAGAAAGACAACATAAAGGTAATGATATTGAGCAATGTAGGATTGTTTGTGCAATTAAGATATAACAGAAAAGACACAAGTTGGAATTGCAATACATCTGTAGGCCAGAGGATCATTGATTAAAAAGAAGAAAAAAAATATAATTTGTGATTTTGCATTTTTGCTATGTGGTTTAAGAGCATATATTTAAACCTATAAAACTCAAATTAATCCCAGGAAGAATTTGCATAACTATTATCAAACCATACTTGCAAAAACACAAAATTCTGAGCCTTGTTTTTCTAGTCATTGACTCTAGATCTCGAGCTTGTGCATGCGCTCCAATTCCTAATTGTACCTCTTTTTTGTTCTAACTTGATTGTGCAGATGGTCCTACAACACTCGTTATCATTACCTCTTTAGCATTCCATGAATGTGTTTTAACAAGAGGAAAATTAAAGGTGAACATTGCATGAAAAAATTGCCAACATGGTTTATGTGTATAATTTTGCCATGTATGGGCCAACGTGAGATAGCAAAAAGGAACTTAAGGTGCTACATCAACACTCTTACATCATTAGTTGATTAAAAGTCATGATTAGACTAACTTGATTGACAATCTTCAAGTTTAGAGACTATTTCGAAATTTTAATAATTTTAGAAATTAAGTTGATAGTACTTTATAATTTGATGGACTAAAATGATAACTCCCTATGACTAGGCTACCATAGTAGATCATTTAGCATGTTACATTAGTTGAGAACATTTGTTCAGCTTCTGCAATTTTTTTGGTCGAACTCCCTATTCGGCTATTTCCCCCATTGTTAGTGGAGGGACCATTAGATTCATGTCAAGGCAAATAATAGTGCATAACTGTTGGGATTTTCACTTGACAGCCTGGCTGAGTTATTATATCTCTCATTATCCATAGCCAAAGCAATTTGTTATGCAATGATCAGAAGCAGCGCTCGTGCATGAAATTTTACTCAAGGTTCTTTCTCTGAAGTTTAATAAAAAAATTAAAACAGTTAAATGTAATAGAAATTTGCATTTTAATGAATCTAAGTTGTATATTTATATTAAAACGTTAGTTTTTGTAATTAAAAAGCATAACAAAGTATTTTTTTAACTTTAAAATAAAACAAACAGGAAAGTCTATATGGGCTACATTTCTTCCTTTTCTATCTTTAGTTTATTCTATGAGCATCAGTGCATCACTATTGCTAAGGATCTTTGTGAGGGATCATTGAATACCTTTCTTCAATTTTCGCAGCTCGGCCAATGGTTTGTTAAAAAAGAGTTTTGATATGAAATTATGCACAATATCTTGATTTTTTTAACTATTAGGGTTAGGTCGAGTTGAAGAGATTAATTCCTTACAGTGCCATAAACTGATATTTAAATTTGTGTTGGGAAAAATGTCAACATTATTTAAATTTGTTGCTCAATTACATCTTGTGATACAGAGTTCTATTAGTAAAATTTTATTTGCCTACCGGAAAAAAAAAACATTGTTTTGAGAAAAGATATTTGTGGAATTTTATTTTTCTTAAAAGAACTTAGATTTTCAATGGTTATGCAACACCTTTGTGTATCTTGGATTATGTTTAAATTATGATCATTTCTCTTCTAGTGTTATATATCATAACGACAATGAATCTCATTCGCTGCCTTATGTATGATGTATCGATCTTGTATGGTGTATAAAAAGAAAGAGACAAACTTGTTAAAGATATCCAACTTGTTTGGTTTTGCTTGTTGTGTATCAAAATAATAAAAATTAGAGTTAAGAAAAATAGAAATTGACACTTATAATATTTTAATACGGGAAAATTCTCAACTTGTAAGAAAAAAAAACAGAAAACACTAAAGAAATAATTTTACTAAACTAAGTGAAAGAAAAATCATAATCTCTCTAAGTATAAGGAAAAAATAATTACAATCTTCTTCTTATAGGAGAGTACACATTTTTTTAAAAATAGGGAATCACTTGAACAACTCTCATAATTGTCTGTGTTGGATGGGATGATAAAGTCATAAAATTCATCAAATGGCTTGTTATTTATATAGTCAAAGACTTGATTTTAAGCATTGAATGTTGATTGCAAAGTTTCCACCCTCCAGCCAATTTACAAGCCTAGGATATGTACTTATGTAGATATAAATTTTAAGATGTCTCTTTTCACTTTTGTGCCACAAAGGTGGCTTTATTATTTTACGAGTTCACACGGCTAACCATCTAAAATCGTAAAAAAAATATAAAAATATTTATGATAACAAGTAACTTTACATTTAATATAAAATTTGGATATGATTTTCTTTTACCGCACTGTTAGACCAAATGTTTGCATCACATATATAATACATTTTATTTATAATTATTTTTTATGTATCTCTTTTTATTAAATCATTATTCTATTATGTTTTCACTTCTCTCTTGTTTCTCTTTCTAGGTATTAGATAAGGTTGATTAACAGACTTATAATTTATCTATAATGTTGGCATTAGATTGAATTTGATTTACTTTGCAAATTAGATTGATTTATATGTTTTTTTACTATATTTTTGGGTGAACTTGCATATCTTTAGTAAAAAAATTAAGGTCTAATTCATCATGATTAAAAGACTTCTATTTTTTCAACGGATGTTCTTTCATACAAATACACAACAATCATATTTGTTTTTTTTTTCTTTCACTTTAAAAATTAAAATCTCAATTAATAAATAATTTGCAAAATAAAACTACTTATTTGTTAATATTATTTATTTATTTTAATCTTTACCTGAAAACAATTTATCTTACAGGCCTAACATATGTACTTATGTAGAGATAAACTTTAATATGCCTTTTTTGACTTTTGTGCCACCTTTACTGTTTTACGGGTTCAACCGTCAACCCTCTAAAATCGTGAAAGAACCTAGAAATATTTATGATATCAAGCAACTTTATATTTAATATGAAAACTGAATATGATTTTACCGTCCCGTTACACCAAATGCTTTCAATAACTTTTTATGAAAAAAAAAACTGTCAAACTTTCACTATATCATTAATATATATATTTTTAGATAATAGTTGGAGATTATTTTGTTTTGTGATAGAAATTTATTGCCTTTTCACTTAACTATTTTTTTTAAGATTTTCTTTATCTAAATAATTTTTTTACACGATTGATGTATATTTAATTTGTTTTTATCTTCTATAAAAAATTTAAAATCTTAGCAATTTGTATACAAATCACAGTGCCTTGCTGACTTTTATATCATTAATATTTATATGTAAATTAATTAATATACAACTGTAGACAATATATAACATGGCTGGATAAAGTATAAAGGTAAAGGTGCATGGCAGAGTAAAGGTAATGTTATTAAGACTAATAGGGACTAAAATATAAAGATCTTATTTGTACAGGAATAATTTTTAAGGGTAAAAATTGTTCAAGTATGGAAATTAATTGGGAAGTTAAACAAAAAAACTTTTAAAGAGTCGGTGTGACAAATAAAAATAAGGTCTATGAACATGCATTCTAATATTTAATTCGAATTATTACATATATTCTTAAGAGGAGGATGTTAGTAATACTTTTCGGTGCACCATTTTTAATACATTGGATAAAATTTATTAAAAATTATATAAATATAAAATCTTAATTTATAGGTGATAATTATTAAATATAAAGTACATGCCGCATTTTTTAAAATTTTAATGATAATAGAGAGACTTAAAAAAACAATAACTGAGTGTGTTAAAATAATGTGTATTTCTTAATATTTAAACATTTTGAAGCCTCTAATACTTAACTCATCTAAATTTTTTGCATTAAAAAAAAAACTGTTTCTACTTTCTATACTCGAGAAGTAGTAACAATATTGTATCCTGGGATAAGAACACGAGTCCTAAATCCTAATTATCAGTAATCTGCAAACCACTAAAGTGTTTTGTTCTGCACGTTTTGGTGGCTACCTATATGACAAGATAGAACTCCATCATTCTTTCTATCCAAGAAGAGCATTATGTGTGCAGATTTTTTGTAGGTGTCACTGAGGTTGAGGATGAAGCTCCCCCTAACGTCCACGTCTTATTATTACTGATCATGACTATCGATATTTTTTGCATGGGTTCCCCCCTCTCTATTATGATTATATATATTCTATATGCTGAAGATTCAAATCCTTTTACAACTATTTCTGTAGACTTTTGTAGCAAGAAATCGAAACTTCAGTTGGAGGAAGGTAAAATGTCTTGTATACATTTTAATTTTTTTAGTGATTATTGCCACGAGGAAGGTCTCTTGGCAAAACAATTTGGAATATCTTATGTGGAAGGGAAAACAAAGAGAGAAAGATTTGTATCAAAAGAAGAATGCATTACTTAGAATGTACACGTGAGTAATCCCTACAAGATAGTAAAATAAGGAAACTTAATTTAAATTGCACTTTGACTTTCCATATTTCCGTATATAGGAGTATGTAACAAATAAGTAAAATAAGATTTTTTTTAATTGTCATTAATTATTGACATTTATATAAGATCTCTGATTTTTTGTTATTATCATTTTAAAAGTCTATATCTACAATTATTTTTAATTAGTTGATTCAATAAAGAACTTTTACACCAACAAAATATAAAAGTTAGTTTATGTTTTACAAAATTAAGTGAAAAGTTAGTTTATTAAAAACATATAAAATGATATAAAAATAATAAAATATTAATTTATTTCAAAAAGTAATAAGAAAATATGGTAATATATATTAAGAATAAAAAAGAGAAAAATATAAAAAACTAAAAGTTAAAAATTAATATTTTAAAAATATTACTTTGATTATGTTTAATAAAACATGTTGAAAAATTAGTTAAGACTGAAAAGTAACCTAGAAGCTAAAAAGTTAGTTAGAATTTGAAAGTTAAAAACTGAAAAATTAATTTATTACATTATAAATGTTTAATAAAACTAAAATAACTAAAAGTATAAAATTACAAAAAATAATAAAATAATAATTTATTTTTAAAAATAACTAAAAAATTAAATAAATATATTAAGAATAAAAATATAAAAAATTAAAAGTTAGCGTTATAAAAAATACTGTGTCAAGTAATGTTTCAAAAACTATTAAAAATTATTTTAAAAAAACTTATTTATTAAACAATCAAATAATATTTTTAATTAGTAAAAAAATAAAAAAATTAACTGAAATATTTTTAAAAAATATTATTAAACTCTTAATAAAAAACTGATAACAGGAAAGAATATGAATAGACTTTATTGATCATTAATCATATTCATCTCTTACTATTTTTTTTATCAAATAGTAATCGTGAAAATCCATTATTTTTAAAACAGTATACATGTTTTCAGATTTAACTCCTTGAAATGAGTAACAATAAAATAAGTAATGTTAGCTGTTAATGATGAAAATTAACAGTTAAATTTTTAACTCATTATACTTAATTATTCTTATATTCACATAATATTAATCATTAATTTTCTTATCAACTATGTTAAAAATCACATTTATTATAATTTTTATTATTAATAATATAAAAATTATTAAATTAACAGCATAAAGAAATTAAATTTTTATAAATTTATTAATTTTTATAATAATTATTTTCAAAATGTCATAAAAGTGATTTGAATTTACATTCTTTTGGGAGGAAATATAATTTAGTCAGTTGGATAAGTTTATGAATTATGATAAATCTTCTTATAAAAAAAAAACTTTATAAATTATAACACTGTATGAGAGATAAATAAATAATAAAAATATTATAACCGTAGTCGCCGGTACCAAAGTGTCGTCAAACCCCTCTCTTGGTTTCACATTTCGCTATTTAATACACATTTTCACTACTCTCTCTCTGTCTCTCTCTCTCGCTTTCTTCTTTTCCTTTGTCAATTGAGAATTGTTCCTCTCTTCCATTCGTGTACCCGCAAAAGAATCATGACGAGTTCCTCTGCTGCCGCTCGCAAGGTTAGCCCTAAAACCTAACTCACTCTCTCCTTCGATCCTCCCTCTCTGCTTGTTCATTCGTTTCTTAGGTTGAATTGGGATTTTATTTGATGATGATGATGAATGTTTCAGAATCTGAGTAAGATTGCCTGCAATAGGCTCCAGAAAGAGCTCGTGGAGTGGCAGGTCAATCCCCCAACTGGTTTCAAGCACAAAGTCACCGACAATCTCCAGAGGTACCAGATTCTTCTAATTCCCCTCTCAATCAACACCCTAAATATTCTCGATTTCCTTCTTCCATTGTTCCCTTTACATTGTTTTTTGTTCCTTTGCTTTGTTTCTCTCTGGAAGGTGGGTGGTTGAAGTCACTGGAGCTCCTGGGACACTTTACGCTAACGAGACCTACCAGCTTCAGGTCGATTTTCCTGAGAATTACCCGATGGAAGCTCCTCAGGTTCTTCTTTTGTCCCTTTCATACATAAATTTGTACCGACTTTTGGTTTTCAGTGATGTTATTCTTCTGTTATCCACGGTTTTGCAGGTGATATTCTTGCATCCGGCTCCGCTGCATCCCCATATCTACAGTAACGGCCATATTTGTTTAGGTATGTATATGAATTTTTCACTTACCGTGTTTTGTTGTCTAATCTTATGGGATATTCTGTTTGTTAGTGTTATGTCCATTTTTTTTTGTTTGTTTATATTCTGGCACACCCTTTTGGTATATGGTTTTGTTATGTGTTGTTGCTTGTATTTTTTGTTTGTTTTGGCTTTTATGTTGTGGATTGTTTCAGATTCTGACTTTTGTTGTAATCTGCTTCGGACTTTTCTTTGAAGTCTGGAAATTCAAAAATTATGATTGCTTGCTGTGAATTTTGGGGAAGAGGATGGCAATCGGTTGGTTACTTGTTTAATTTTCTGTAGTACCTGAGGAAATCAATTTATTTTGTAATTTTAAAGGAATAATTCTATCTTTTTCCTAACAAAATTCTCCTAATTCATTAAAAGAAAATATTAATGATCGGGTGCATTTGAAGTTTCGAAGACAGTGAATGCTGTTACATTGTTGTTGAATACTTAGTGCTTTGAATAATTAGGAATATTTGTTAGCAAGATACAGCATTTTTTTATTGAAAATAGCTCATATTCAAGAAGTTAATAAAATTTAGAAAATGGATGAAACAAGAGAATCTTGTAGTAAATGACCTTGACTTTTTGCAGATGTGTATCTCCCTGGTTTGGCATGTCCAAGAATTTAATTGGACCATAATACAAGTTTAAATATGTTAGGAATGCTATTTTATGGTTATGATGGTAACCTAGCAAAACTATAGAAAAAGTATGGTATATCATATATGTGGGGAATAGAGAGAAGTATGGGTCCTTTGTATCTTACAAAGTGATTTTCTTTTTGGTGTTTCCATGCCCGCATATCTTGTTTTGTGTGGTTGTTAGAATGGTATGATTCACTATTCAAATTGCACAGTTGGATGCAATTTGCCTAGCTAGTAATTTGTTTCTTCCAATAAACTGTAGATGGCTTTGAATTGTGTGATGCATGCTTGAATTGCTGTGATTTTATATCATAGACATGAGACAAATGATTCAATAATTTGTTCGTTTATTTTTTATTTTTCATTCCAATATTCTTGAGAAATTTTAAATTCAAAGAAGCTCAAATTGTCAAATGAAAAGAAAATTTTCGTTCCTATTCTTTGTTTTTTATACTTTAGAAATAGGGACTTCATATAGTCACTCATTCACTTACTCTATGCACCCTATATGGTTGTTCTATTGCTCCATTCTCATTCTTCTGAAATAGAAGCTTTAAAAGTCACCTGCTTACTCTATATGCACCTTAATTTGCTGTATCATTGCTCTGTTTTTCAAGCAGTAATGTAACATTATGTAGCTCCTAAGGCTAAGGAGAAGCAGGATGATTTCTCATAACTTTGTACCGTTTTTGACAATAGATTGCACTTAGGATGCACTATCATTTAATAGGAGCATGTAAGGAATTATGATTTATGAATTCACCTGACTTGGCTTATGATGATATTATGGTATTATTGGAATTTACTTTTTCCTTGGTGATTTGTGAAATATAAGTACTATTTGAGACTTTTTGAGTATTTCCTTGATGTTTTAGGTGTTGAATCATGGATATTTAATTTTTTTTTAACTAATGTGTTATTTAAAAATGTATATATGTTATAACTCATGTTTCTAAAATTGAACAATGATTCTTGATATGATTCAAGATTTGACAACTTTTAAGTATATTTCAATGTTCATATTCATCTTTGAAAATGTCTCCACCTCCCTCACGAGGGTCTAAATTTGGGTTTGATCTACTTCTGTTGTTTTCTTTTTCTCTCTATCTATTCTGGGATGAATTGTGTAGGAGTTTGTACTGCAAAATGGTTTGACTTTCTAAATGAGTTGTATGATATTTGATTAAGTGAAATTGTACATGACTGGTCAGGCAAATGCTTGTTTTGTCTTCCTTTTTTCTTTTTTTTGCTGTTTCAGCAAATTGTTGTCAGTCATATCAAGAAGTTTCTGTAAGGCTTCTCCCCCCACCCCAACACCCCTTTTTGTTATTAAAAATAGGCATTTGAAGAAGGGTAGCAATGGAGAGTGGGTATAGTTGAAGTTAAGAATCCATTATTTTCTCCTTTATTCATTCATGCCTGTCTAGATATCTAACTCTTATATTATAAATTTGAATACATATTTAGATGCACATCTTCTCAATTAGACATTTTCAATCTCATATTTAGACGTGCATTTCATATACTATCCCCATACTTCCCAAATAATTGCTCTTAACCATCTTAAATTATCATTATTTTATTTTTATTTGTATACTTAATTTTCTTAACCATCTATTCCATTTAATCTAGCCCCTTTTATTTATATCTCCAAATTAATTTTCAATAAGTTTTTAAAAGAAACTGTCAATAGTTAAAAACAATATTTTATTACTATTTAAATTGTTCATTTTAAATAAAAAATGTAATCTATATATTCGTAGATACTAGATAGTAATTTATTATGAATTTTAATTGTATAAAAGAAAATATTTATCCCTTATAATGTACTTGTTAAAATACTAGTTGATGATAATTCTCGTTATCATTCATTTTGGGGTTAAGATATGGAAGGGATTTAAGAAGCATCAACCTTTTGCTTCTGGCGGATAGAAAAAAAAAACTTTTGCTTCTGGGAATTTTATGTGCTCTGAAATCCCATCTATATTAGTGTCATACTTTATAGTTAACCATTTTTTTCTTTTTAAATTTAGATAAAAGCATGATTGACTTGGTGTTGGTTTTTGGTGGTGAGCTGACATTTGATGTGCTTGACATCATGCAGATATATTGTATGATTCATGGTCCCCTGCGATGACAGTTAGTTCTATCTGCATCAGTATTCTCTCAATGCTTTCAAGCTCAACCACAAAGGTGAGAATTTATTAACCATGAATCTTGTATTTTCCTAATTCCTTTTGTGCTATGATAAGATTACTGGACCATATAGGACATGCTATATTTTTAACCAAGGTTTTAAATAAACATTAATTTGATAAATGATTGGTTATTATTTAAGATTCTACTGGTGAATTTAGGTAGGTCATTGATCCATCATCAAATGGGTGTCATTTTGGCTTAATAACTCATTTCTTGATTTCTTTGGCAGCAACGCCCTGAAGATAATGACCGCTATGTAAAGAACTGCAGAAATGGCAGATCACCCAAGGAGACAAGGTGGTGGTTCCATGATGACAAAGTATAATAAACCAGTTTCTCTAATAAGTCCACAAAAGTAGAGTAGAGGATTATCCTTTTGAAAACAAAATGAAGAAATGGGAAAATGCATTTTGAGAAACCAGGATCCCTTTAAATTAAATGGATAATAACTCTGCTGTAAATTGGCATTGCCTGGCATTTGTAAAGGAAGGGGAAACTATGTGTCTTAAGCAACTTAAGGAGCAAACAAACTCAACATTGTGGTTAATCTCACAGCTACTTGGATGTGGATATAGAATGGTCTGATTAACCCCCGTATTGACAACTTGTGTTTAATACTTCTTTTAAGAGTTGCCCATTATATCTCAGAATTGACTATATGCATTGCAAATACTCCCCCATTATATCTCAGAATTTGATTATATGCATTGCAAATACTCCCCATTATATCTCAGCATTGACCATATGCAATCCCCATTATTTCTCATAATTGACCATATGCATTGCCAATATTCCGAGTATTGATATAGAAAATAACTCCTGATATTTATTATTTATAGCACCTAGTGCATTTTGTTCTTATTTTTTTGGGAAGAAAAATGGTTAACCCTTCTTGCCCAAAAGAAATAGAATGGGAGACAGTTATTCGCTAAACATTGCATTTGTTTGTGAAGACTGCGCGTGAATAATTCTATATCTTCCAAATAATTATTATGTAGAAATTATTAAACATTGTTAGTTTTCTCAGTTCTTTTTTTGTTTAGTACTTCTGTTTCTAGTAAGGATATAAGATATAGGATTTGTCAGAAAGGACAGGTTTATTCATATCCTTCAGTGAAGGATTAGGATTCTATAAAGTTGAAAATTTAACTGTGGATCGAAATTATAAAACTTTTTTTTTTTTGCAGTGAATAGTTTTATATCTTCATAATAAACCAGCATAAAAACCTTCAATAAAATATTGAAAATTTTCTAATATTTGATACCAGAAAAATGTGTTTTTTATTTCTTATATATATTTTTAATCATGTTATTAGTGCAAAACATCTATTAGCTTTGTTCATGATAAATTTTCGGTGAAAAAATCTGATTAGTCACCTTAATGAGGTTTTTCTTAATTATTTTTTATTTATAAGACTTGAATTTGAGACATATTTTTTAACTATTTTTCATTTATAAGATTTGAATTTGAGATGTTGTTTAAAGGAATTGAGTCTGATGTCATTAAAATTAATTATTTATTTGTTATTTCTTATATTTTAGTTCCTCCAAACTAAAATTTACATTTTTTAGTCTCTCAAATTTTTTAGATATATTTTTTTTTAGTTTATTAGGGTGGAAATAAACAAGAAATATTCAAAAAAATTGGTAGAGTCAATAGTTTTGAGGTTGCACTCAAGATATCAAAGATTTGTGTGGAAAATCTTCAGCCGTCCATTGTTTTACAAAACTAAACATGTGCCCATGTGCTCCTTGTGTGTCTTCTTCCTTGCAAGCTGCAACTTGGGGACTCATGCTCGTGCTCATGTTGGGTTTCTCTGTCTTCTACCTCTCAAGCTCCAACTTTTCGTCTCAATGTAGCTTAAATTTGTGTGATTTGTTGTGTACTAGACACGAGTTAATCAACTATGTGCAGGAGCATAATCAATTATACTTGGCGTGTGTTGGTACTTGTATACAAGGAATGAATTACTCTATTATGTGGAGCAAAATTGATTATCATAGTGTCCGTTTGATTCCGCATCGGAGGAGGGAGGCTATATGTGTGATAATTACGAGAAAACTTGAAGCAATGAATACAAGTTTCTGCAGGCAATTGGATTTGAATTTGGTTCTACACTCATGCATAATCAAACACACATAATCCATGGTGTAACATAATGTGTGTCCGGAATGGTGTTAGTGTCTATTTTTTTATTTTCATGTTTAGTTTTTATTTGGATTAAATATGTTTTTTATAACTGAAAAATAGGTCATTTTTAGAGTACTATTTCAAATTTATTTTTTGGTCAATTATGTATTTAATTTTTTTTTTCAATGTAATATCTATCGTTAGTCTCATTCTCTTAAGTGATGACGTGACAGATAGAGTGTCACATCATCAAGCTTAATCACTAACACATCAGCGTCACATCATTTGTTATTATTTAAATTATTTAAAAATTTTAATTTTTTCTTCCCCTTCTTATTCTCTTTCTCCAATGATTTACCATCGTCATCCAACCCTCACACTGAGGTAGCTACTTGCCAGCACCTTGAACGAAACAAATTGCACACCGAAAAGTGGATGTGCATGTTGACTCGACTCGACTGCAGCAGGTTTAGGCCCACGCACTCCTTGCTATTCATGGGTGAACACCATCACCCAATCCTTGTCACAACACGTGCTAATGATCCCATCCATTAAGCTCTAGATTCTCGATGCGAAAATCGAGTCGCTATCCCCAATTCCATAAATCGGTCTAGATCCTTCACCAGGATTACCGACTTCTTAGTCGTTTCCGTTAATAGAAACTTCAAATCCGAAGGAGGAGGGGAGGCGGAGGCTGAGATCAGTGCCAAGGGAAAAGTCGACGGCATGGTCAACAGTGGTGACACTAGATTGAGCGACAGTGGTGGCATGGAATTATTTTTTGATGGAGGAGGAAAAGAAGGAGAATTGAAATTTTTTAAATAATAAAAAATGATGTGACATCAAGGTGTTAGTTATTAGACTTGATGACGTGACAACATGTTATGTTATCACCTAATAAAATGAGACTAATCACAGATATTACATTGAAACATAAGAAATTTTCAGGTAGGTAATTAATCAAAAATAAATTTAAAATAATAATTTAAAAATAATATATTTTTCATATATTTAAGGCTTCTTATTTTGATGCAAAAGTTAACAATAGTTGTTTCACAAAATTCACGTCACGTATAAACCAAAATTTTATCCAAATATGCTAATAATTAATTATGGGGAGATACGTCAAAAAATATTAGCATTGTAAAGGTAAAATGATGTTTTTATTAATATTTAATTTTTTTCTTTCTTTCAGATCAAACAAACTAATAATTTTATTTTTGCTATATTTTTTATTATTTACTTTTTCTCTTAGTTTCTTATCTTCCTATTTCCATTCGTCTTTCCATTCCTCTGTGTCCTTACTATTGTGAATGTTTGGGTTACGGCTTTTGAATACAAGAGTTATTATATATATATATATATATATATATATATATATATATATATATAACATTTTGTCTTTTTATTGTTCTAATTTTTTGATAAAATAAGTTTGGGTTTTTGTAAAATTTGAAAAAAAAATAATTTGGTCTTTATGATTTTTTTTTTATTAATTTGATTCTTATAAAAATAAAATATATTTTTTATAGTCTTCAATGACAACTTTGTTAGACGGGTCTTCAATAACAACTTTGATAAGTTTCGGTGACAACATATTTTTTGATAATGTATTATTTTACTATTGTTTAATTTCATCTTGTCCCTTAATCTCATGAGAAAATCACACAAAAAATAATAAAAAATTATAATTTTTGGCTAATTGCATCTAACAGAGTTATTACTAAGAATTATAAAAAAAATATATATTTTATTTATACATGAATCAAATTAATATGAAAAATTTTATGAATAGTAAATTATTAGTAATAATAAACATACAAAACATATTTTTTCCTTAATTTTACTTATTACATCATTATTCTTTATACGTCTCTCTCATCCTTTCGCCCCACTAAAATGCTGTGCACGTTTATTATTATTTTTTCACATAATATAAGTATATGCGAAAACAAAGGCAGGCAAGGTTTGGGTTTCATGTCCAATCGAGGTCCATTGACACGGTCAGAATTTAGACTGAACGTCAAATCCAGCAGACCTACGCCTAGCTTCTGTCTGCTGTGGCTCTGTGCTTCCACAAATAAACAACATTTTCACGCCACAAGGAATCCATGCACTTGCTTTGGTTGGGTTATTAACATAACAGATGATGAAAAAAGAGAATCAAAACAGGATTGTGGTTAATTACTGGGTTACCAAATAACAAAAACAGAATGAATGATAATAAGGGTTTCAGAGTAATACTTGAAAAATTAAAAGGATAATGATTAATAAATTAATAAATATAATTTTTATTAAAAATGGAGTATATTTATAACATTAAATATTACATTTTTATTTTCAATTTCTTAATCAATATACATAAAATAATGAGTAATAAAATTATATTAATTATTAATTTTTATGCTCCATCTTGTATAATAAGAATGTTTGCTTCTTTTTTTTATCACAAGTATCTATATTTATATCACAAACAGAAGAATTTTATGAGTTGTACTATTCCGATAACAATTATTTAATATTTTTTTTACCTCGATCTATTATTGGTTATATCATCTGTCACGTTTTTTAGTTTTCTATATGTTTTTCATTTATCCTTTTCTCAATTATTGTTGTAAAACTGGATACATGATTTGTTCTACAAATAATAATATTGTTCACTTATGATAGATAGATTGAGACGATGGCATGATTGATTGATGAAATTGTATCCTTCCCCGAATCATCATGCAGCCAATGTCTTACAAGTTTCAGCATCGATCTTAAGCCTTCATTATTTATTGCACAACAATCAAGGAAGGGAGAAAATATAATAAACGGGTAAAGAAGCCTTTGATGGAGAGACAGTAGAGGTTCATACTGGTGGTTGTTATTAATGTTACTAACACGGTAAATTTATTTATTTTTTACTGAAAAAAGATAAATTTATATATATATATATATATATATATATATATACTTTTTTTGTTTCTCTTTATCAAATTATATATCTGGTCTTGTAAACCAAAAATTTATAAATCTCATCACGCACGTCTCGTTTTTTTAGTGAGTACTCTTTCCTTTTTCTTTTAATCTGTCTCACGTAAAAATTGACTTGAAATTTTATGGCGTAAATAATGTTACTCCTAATTATATAAGATCTTAGAATGAGAAGCAGCTTGAATCAGTGGTAAAAAAAAACTTACAATTTACAGTGAAAATCATGTGATCGAAGTGAGAAAGGCAGGAAGGAAGGAGAAGATGGGACGGGTCGTACGCAACCCAACAACGTTAATATCTTCGAACTTTCTCTATCACATTGCCGTACCGTGCCTCGATATTCATCAGCGATTAATAATAATCTCTCCCTCTCATCCAAGTTTAAAATATTTTTTTATAAGACTTAATTTATAATATAATTTGTTATTATTTTTAGATTGGAAATATTTCTTAATTTAAAAAATAAAAAATATATCAAAAAATAATTAGGAAATAGAAAAATATTAATTAAAAGAATAATTATTAAAAATTATGAATTTAAGATAAATTTATTATTATTAACTAAATTATTTTTTTAATCATAATAAATTAGATAATTAAATTTTATATATAAAGAAAGGAGTAATTTGTAAGCAGTGACAAGCTCAGGTAGCTATACAACCTATATATTAGTAGTGTAATGACACCACATGCTCATACCGCCACTGTGCTGTTTGCTTTCAACATCATTGTGTTGTATTGTGTTGCTGATATATACCTGATAGATAGATAGACCTACTAATTGAAACTTTGAATGTTCTTATCTTATCTGTGCCTTAAACCTTAATTTGTCTCATTTGGGTCCAATTTATTCCCATATTAAAATAAACACAAAAGGCAAAAGTTGGAGTGGAAAGCATACGATGGTTAGGTAAATATTTTACATGAGCAAGTTATGGTCATCAGCATGTGTTTGTTGGGAAGTTTTATCAGTGACGAAAATGATTATAAAATAAGTTTATAAAACGTGTAAAAATATCATGACGGCAACTCCATCACTCTTATGTAAAACTAGGTAAATTAATGTAGCAATTTTAATGCAATATGAAATTGTGAGGTTATTTAAAAAAAAAAATAGAATTGTTAAATTGGAGAAACAACTTACTTACTGAAGTTGTTTAAAATAATAAAAATGATATGACATTATATAAAAATATAAAATTTAGTGTATATATAGAAACTCGCTTGAGTTGCTCGGTTTAAAGATACTCTAAGGGTCGTGTTTTATTGTGATTAGTGAGTTGATATTTCTCCCTTCAGTCACCCCTTGAAAATGAATAAACTACTGTACTGGTTTTCTTTGTGTCTTGCCCGTGTTTTCTTCATATGTTGAAACAGAAGAACCTTTTTAATCCCAGTTATATAATTCGTAAATTAATCTGATATCCTCAATTAACCTGAGTGAGGAAATCTACTTAATTGAACTAATTATAAAACTTCCAGTGTCACCATGACTCAAATAAAGCACGCCGGAAGTTAGTAGGCAACATTAAACACCGCAAATAGCCATCAAGCTTAAGCATGAGAAAACTCAATGCAGAAAATTATACATATAGTACTACTAATTGACAAAACCACGACCAATTCAACCAATGGTTAATTGCAACTTTAACAACATGATTAATCTTAAGCTCCATCTCAACTATATATGATTAATTAATTAAGACTACACATATGTATGTACACGAGGGTGAAGTTTAGTATTAATTAACACATTGATAATGATTTAAGCAAGTGAAGTACTATATATGAAGGTTAGTATTTAACATAGATTGTGGCAGTGTCCAATAAATAGAAGCATGAAGAGGTCGCTGGATATTAATTAAAGGGAGGGTACCAGCTGTCAAATAGTGCTTTCCACACACTTTCACCAATTTATAAATTATTTGCAGTTACACTCCAAGTCTACTTTTTCTTTGGCAGCTTAGCCTTCCTATTTTGGAAACCCTCTTCACTGCTCTCCCACCTTTTTTGTGTGTATGTGTATGAGCTTCTCTTCTACTCTATTCACTGCACTCTTATTAATAAATATCAGTGCTTGGAAAGCAGAAGAGAAGATCCATAGCTAAGATAGATCTCGAGATGGGTCGTGGCAAGATTGAGATAAAGTTGATTGAGAACCCCACCAACAGGCAAGTCACCTACTCCAAGCGAAGGAATGGTATCTTCAAGAAAGCTCATGAACTCAGTGTTCTCTGTGATGCCAAGGTTTCACTCATCATGTTCTCTAAAAACAACAAGATGCATGAATACATTAGCCCTGGCCTCACGTCCGTACCCTACTCTTTCTATCTCTTGTTGTGGAAAATCACTTCTTTTTTATTTACTTATTTTTTTCATTCCATTTGGTTGTCATCACTTGTGTAAAATAGGACAAAAAAGATCATTGATCAGTATCAGAAGACTTTGGGGGATATTGATCTGTGGCATTCTCACTATGAGGTTAACCAATCACTCTTCTTAATTTCTCTCTCTTTTGTTTTGCTTTCTGACTTTGTTAGGTTTTTTCTTGGTATCAGAAAATGCTTGAAAACTTGAAGAAGCTGAAAGATATTAACAATAAGCTCAGGAGACAGATCAGGTAAATAAAACATGAAAAAAATAGTTGATATTCTTTGTACACGTGTTCACTGTTTTGGTACGGTTGAAGTAAGCTCATTGGTGGAGTTGTGTTGTGTGAATTGAAAAAGGCATAGGATAGGTGAGGGCTTGGACATGGACGACATGAGCTTCCAGCAACTGCGCACTCTTGAAGAAGATATGGTTTCATCCATAGGGAAAATACGCGAACGAAAGGTACAAAATTCTTTCACACTTGCTTCAGTTAATCAGTTTTTGTTTATGAGCTAAAATAATACTGTATAGCTTCTTCAAACGCTGTAAAGGATTAACACAGCAGCATGTTAAAATGGAAAAGATTTCCCTAACTACAAAGTTTGAAGACAGTCAATCATGATTTAAACCTTAATAAGGTCCAATAATCGGATTAAGTCAAACTTTCCTTCTTAAAAAGTATTGCATTTCTATGAATCCAAACACACCATGTGACTACCAATCATATTGTCATCCACAACTGCTCCAGACTTTTCCCTTTCACTAATTAAGATGACTTCTTAAATGGCCTCTAAAATTGGAAGCTGGAAAAACGTAAGTACAGGACCAAACCTGTGAAGAAATTAATTAATTATGCAGAAGAAGAAAGGTGCCAAGATATTTACCATACTAGTTACTAAAAGAAAAAAGAGCACAACTTATCTAGCGGGACAAAGATAATGTTTCTTTAGTTAAATAGTGGAATGGTAAAGGAGTTTAGGGTTAATGTGGTTTGACTTCGTTCAATTCAGTAGTTTCCCATTTCTTCATCCTTTTTTTATAAACTATTAATTTTCCTTTCTTTTCAATTTTATCTAGCAATATTTTTGTGTTGTTTCTTCTCAATAAAAAGGAATCGTAAACCAACTCTTTAAGTGAGATTGCTGATTTAGCTGCGTGACTATTTGTCCTTAGGCTATAAACTGACATGTTGTGTTTTTTTGTGCATGCACTTTTATTTCACAGTTTCACGTGATCAAAACTCGGACTGATACCTGTAGGAAAAAGGTCAGCAATATATTGTAATGATTAATAAGTAGCTCAAGTTTAGTAGCATAATTAGTACTAATTAGTGCTTTTCTTGGTTATGGTCCACTCTTTTATCTCTTGATAATCTGATGAAGTTGATGGGAATAATATAATATACAGGTTAAAAGCCTGAAGCAGATGAATGGAAATCTGCTGCTTGAACTTGTAAGAACTAGTTATTTCTTTTGAGTTGAATATAATAGATATGAAAGTTGTTGCATATATATTTTGTTTTTGATTTGGTTTCATTGATGTTTGATTGAATATTAAGAAGGAAAAGTGTGTGATCCATCCACAATTTCTTTTGCACGATGAAGGAGACGAGGAATCAGCAGCAGCAGCAGCAGCAGCAGCAGTTGCACTGGCCAACGGTGCCTCCACCCTGTATGCATTCTGTCATCAGCACCATTCTCATCTGAACCTTTTCTCCCACCATTCTAATGGAGAAGAGCAACCCTTTAAAACTGATCATGACCTTCGCCTTGCTTGATCCAGTGCAACAATTAACTAGCAATAATGTAAATTAACTAGCTAGCCAGCACTAAGCACTTGTTATTTATGCTTTAATTTGTATTAATTGGACCTGTTAAACCCAACTTTGCTTGCAACCTCTCTAGTTTCTATCCAGGTAGAGAATTAGCTAAGCTTATATAGTGTTTGGCAAGAGCGTGCTATGAAAAACAGAAAGACTGTACTTTATTTGTTATTATAAGTTTACATTGAGTGATTATGTTATGTTAATTGCTTGGTACGTTGCTTAAGTGTAATCATTCTACTTATAGATAAAACTAGTCTACCCGACCCGAGTAGATAAAACAAAATCAAGATTTATTAAAAATTAATGATGTGAGAGCACATTTTTACTTTGTAGGTTTTGTTAATCAACAACTTTTCAAAATAAATTATTCTCTTCAATAACTTATGCATATCAAATTAATTTTAATAATCTAATCATTGAATTAAATGTTTTTATTGAACAGACCAAGTCTATAATTTTTTATATGATTTTGTAAGAATTTGATACTTATAATTTGTGAACAAAAAATACTTGGATAATCTAATGAGCTTATTCATCAAAACTGCCCATTTAACCTATCCTTTTATTAGTTACTGCACTTAATCTATCACGTTTAATCCACCCCAAAAAAAAAGCAAGCTTAGGATAAGTTGATCCTATGAACAAAAAAAATATTTCAAAACTAATGATTTTTATTAAGTTTTGATATTTTATTTATTTGATGTTTTTTTATATTCTTTTCGGCTTGGGTGGGCCAAATTACTCTAATTTTAAATTTTTTAATTGAGTTAGTGGATCACCGCCCAACTCCAAAAGGGGTGGATTAAGTTTTTAAATTTATTATTAAAAAAAAAACAAAGGAGTCAATTCAACCTGTCTTATGCAAGTGAGAATCAATTAAAATAAAATAGAGCGAAAACTCAAATATAGTTTTATAAGCAGCATAAAAATAATCTAATTCAAGCTATTTTGATTTTAAAAAACTAAATTAAAAGTAAATTTAAAATAAATTTATTTAAATGTTAAAAATAAAAAAAATCACCAGATTGAATCCAATATTTTTTTCTTGAAAATAGAATTAATTAAATTCATGAACACTATTTTTCTATTACCGATTCTCCAAAGCTGAAAAAGTATGTGTATGTTTGAATTCATTTGTGGAAAAAATGTATTTCAACAATTTATTATATAACATGAAATAAACTCTATGTTTATATCTGACGAGTGAAAACTGGTTTTGTGTTAATTTTTTTTGTATTATATAAATAACCATTGTTTACAGTAAAATTATAGAAAGGTGTGAAATTATTTCTAATTACTAATTTTATATTAAAAACCTTTAATTATTAGAGATAAAAAAAACCCAAAAAAAAATATCTGAATTTTCCGCAGAAAATTTGAAAATTTTCTTTATTATAAAATGGGTTGTTTTCTAAGAAAAATAAATAAATATTATAATTAAATTATCTTAACGTGAAAGAAGGCTAACAGAGACAGCTTTTCTTGATTCAATAGCTTTCTTAAACTAAAAAATATATGGCAAAGATACTCTTAATTTTTTTGGTCCAGTTATATTATTTAAACTCACAGTGTACCACTAGTCCACAAGTCCAAAATAATAGAGTTAAAAAAACTGGTTAAGTGCAGGCCTGGTCCCGAGACAGGTTAGCCATATCACCCAAACTGGGTCCAGCTGCTGAATTTAATAAATGGGCTTAAAAATTAGAATCCTAACTTATTCATTTAATAGTTAACAGTTAAATAAGGACAAATAATAAAAAAAAGGTAGTTAACTTGTTATGCGGTTCAACTTATCATTTCATTCCCCAAACCTTGATCCATTGGTTTTTCCTCAAGAACTAAAAATGTAATTAAATATGTTTATAATAAAATGAGAGAATTTTTAAAAATTGAGATTTTAGACGGTTGTTGTTTTACAATTAAAAGAAAACTCATCCGGGGCAAACCTTGAAAATGTCAATAAGAATGAATCTTTAAAGGGAAAAAAAGAAGAAGCAATAAAAAACCAAGAAGGAAAGTTGTGCATAATTTTTTTAATTCGCAAAACCAACATCAAAATCTAGGCTAAATTTACTTAAAGATGAATTTGCAGTGGAATTAGAATATAATGAATACTCTAGAATATGGTTTGCAATCCTAAACTTAAAGTGTAATAAATACAGTGTTGACATTTGTAGAATAATAATTTTATTACTAGACATGTGTGAGATTTATTAGAACAGAAGTCGAAAGTAACTTGGGTTTATAATTGTTGTTCATCTAGCAATCATTGTGCTGATGAGGAAATGACATGTACCAAATGCATGACTTTGGGCGACACCTAATCCATCAAATACACTGTTTCTTCCAGAATTACTAATGGTTTGATAAGTTGGTTGGAAGCTCCAATAGAAATTGTGCTTGTAAGAGATAGGCGAGCCCTCTGAATGACTTTGCCAAAATTGAAAGTTTGTTAGTTATGATAATCATAAAAATGTCTAAACACAAATAACTATGCTTTAGCATTGGGATCCGATGCCCAATCCACTTTGCAATTGCAACCACCGCTATCGCACAAGATGCCACATTGCCTGCCATTTGATTTACTAATCCTCACCAACCTTAAGAACTTCCTTCCATCCCACCACTACCTATTAACAACAAGGCCCATTTGCTAGTTGAGAAATTTTTGCTTTATGGGGGAATTATAGGTTAATTTTTCATGTTTTATATGTATTTTAAAAAAATAATATTTTTAAGAAATGATATTTTTTTATTAATTTTTTGCGAAAATTTCTCACAAAAGAGGTGAAAATTTAACTTTTTAAAAATTTTAAATTACAGTAAATATATTATGTTATTTTTTATTAAATTATATAATATAATAAATAACTACAATGATCAATAAACACATACGTAATTTTATAATTCTTAAAAAAATTATCTAAAAGATAAAAATAACCTATTCTACGTCCCCTCGTGAAACAATAATATTAATATTAGGAAACTAGCTATTTCAGGTTTTCCATTCATACCCCATTCTTTTCTTAAGTATATGACATTTCCAAGGACAAACTATCAACGTTGGATAAGAAGCGGGGCCAGAAGGAGAATCATACATAACGGCTAGCCCAGCTAGAGAACAAAAAATACATTAAAAATTAAAAATAATAATGTCCGAAACGAAACTAACCCGAGATTCATACATATAAACAGCGAAGGAGTCGTTACCATTTTACCAAGACACAACACTCTCTGTGCAAACAGCTAGCAAAGAAACAATAAAAACACAGACACAAAAATCTGAATGTGGAAAAGTGTTGGTGCATCGGACAAGTTTCTGAGTTGAATCAGCTCCGCCCGTGAAGCCAAAAAGATCTCTGACCACTTTGAGTGGGATTGAAGCCTACGCTCCACACAAAAAAAAAAAAAAAAACTCACCTTTTTCTTCCATCACCATCAAAACTCTCACTTTCACTCCGCATCCAAAGGTCCTGATTTATTGCCCACTTCCTCTAATTTGCCTCCAATTCCACACACAGAGAAGAGTGAAAACATCGCGAATGGGGACTCTCTGCTTCCCTCTATTTGCGACCATGGCAATTTGGGGGCTATTGTTAGGAGCAGAATCAAAAACACATGTCGGAGATGCAGAGGTTCTGAAGGAGCTGAAGCAAGGTTTGGAGCCTGGTTCGGTGAAGCCAGGCTCGTGCGTGAGCTCCTGGGACTTCACCTTGGACCCATGCGACAACCTTTTCGGCGACAAGTTCACGTGTGGCTTCAGATGCGACGTCGTCGTTTCGGGGCTGAGTCGAGTCACGGAACTCGCCTTAGACCAAGCTGGTTACTCTGGCTCCCTCTCCTTCACTTGGAACCTTCCTTATCTACAAACTCTCGATCTCTCCAACAACTACTTCTCCGGTCAAATTCCATATTCCTTCTCAAATCTCACTCGTCTGAGCCGACTCAGTCTCTCGTCCAACTCGTTCTCCGGCGAGATACCCTCTTCTCTCGGCACACTCTCCAACCTCCAAGAGCTTTACCTCGACAACAACAACCTGCGAGGAACAATCCCACAAAGTTTCGACAACCTGGCCAACCTTAAAAGACTCGAACTCCAGTCAAACAAACTCAACACCCGCCTTCCAAACCTGGGGTCCCTAAGAAACCTTAAATTTCTCTACCTAAGCGACAACTCCGTCACTGGAACATTGCCGGCTTCTCTCCCTGTTTCCTTGGTTCAGATTTCACTCAGGAACAACAACTTAAGCGGTGTCTTAGTTGGTGAAAGTTTCAAGAGCTTGACGAGGTTGCAGGTGGTGGATTTCAGCTCCAACCAATTGAGTAGTGCTGTTCCCTCTGTTTTCTTCCAGCTTCCGTCGTTGCAGCAGTTGACACTGTCCTTCAACGAATTCACGAATCTCGAAGCGCCTTATAAGGGAACGGAATCTCAGAGCGGGCTTGTAGCGGTTGATCTGAGCAACAACAGGCTTAAGGGGTTTTTGCCGTCGTTCATGGCGGTGATGCCGAAGCTTTCGTCGTTATCGTTGGAGAACAACGAGTTCACGGGGAGAATACCGACCCAGTTTGGGGTGAAAACGGTGTTTCCCGAAAAGGGGGTGTCTTCGTTCGGGAGGCTTCTGTTAGGTGGGAATTACTTGCTGGGAGGGATACCTCGACCCTTGTTAGCGCTGAAACGCGATTCTGCGAACGTGAGTTTGGTTGATAACTGCTTATACAGGTGCCCTCATAGTTTCTTTTTCTGCCAGGGTGGCCAACAGAAGTCCTTGGCACAGTGTAATAGATTTAGCCCTGCCTCCACTCCTTAACCTCTTTAACTTTCACTTCTAGATTCTCTCTGTTTCAACTCGTGTATTGTATAGTTCTTTTCTTTGTTGATTTATGGTGAGAGATCTTGTCTTAAATGCAACACAATCATCACAAGGTTTGCCTCAACGCTAAGATCCACTGCCAGATTTTGTCTCTCCTAGACGTTGGATTTGCAACCACGTGACCCCTTATCAAGATGACATTCCATTTTTTTTTAGGTTAAATTACTATTTGGTTACTTTAATTTATTATTTAAGTTTATTTTTTTAATTTAATTTGATTTTCTAATTTTTAAAATCGATTTATTTTAAAAATATATATATTTTGGAACGGTTTAAAACCGCTTAGTAGTGTGATTTTGAATCACCATGTGATTTATTATAATTTAAATTAAAAGATTAAATTAAATCAATTTAAAAATTAGATAATTAAATTGAAATTAAAAAATTAAAGAATCAAATTAAACCTAAATAATAAATTAAACGAATAAAATGTTAATTTAATTTTTTTTATATCAGCCGACGTATATTAATGGGGTACATTGCATGACCATTTAGTTTTTGAGTTTTTTTTTTTAAAAAAAAATCATGACTTTATAAAATCATATTCACGTCAGTTTTTTTTTACGATAAAACCGTCCAAAATTTTAAAATAGAAAATAATTAACTTAAATTAGTTTCAGAGTTAAGTTTTTAAAGCAGGCTTTTTACTTATTTTTTTAAGAATTTTAGGATTTACTCTACGAAGATTTTTTGTTGGTACATTTACTCTGGGTTAAGTTTTTTTAATATGTAGTTTTGAAATCAATATGGCCTTGAGTGCTCGGCCTAGTATAGAAACAATATGGCCCAGCTGCAAAAAGCCCCAATTCCGGATTTGGATCAAGTGCAAATGGTAGTCCATTAACAATTCTGGAGAAATGTAGGCTTTTCCACGTTAAACCGGGTTATCGAATTTGTTTAGCAATGATTGGGCATGAAACGTGAACTGATCGGGTGGTGTTAGTAGTATTAAGGAGTTCAACATTCCAGTTAGTTTGCCTACTCAATTACAACCATCAATTTACTAATTAATTTACTCCAAATTAACTCAAACTACTAATAATCATCCCAAGTATTTTAAGAAAATCAAATTAGATATGATATGAGACCACACTAAAAAAAAATTCTAAATATGACTTTTACTCAAGATATACACCATAGTATAAGCTAGGGATTGAAATATATGGATTCAAATCATCTAATGCAGCAACAATATCACATTTGCAATTGCCGCCATAGTCACGTCACTCTGGATCATATTTAGGGGTGAAAATAAGTTAAACAGCCTATTAGAGACCCATGATCAGCCCTAGATCGGCTTGACCTGTTTTTTGAAAATGTCAAATTTGAGTTTTTTTAAAAAGTCTTTTTAATTAAAAAAAGTCAAGTCATAGGCTTTAAGATAAGCCCACTAAGCCTATATAGTGGACCTGTCTAAACTAAAAATATTTCTACTTCTATTTATCGGTTGCTTCACTTACCTGTAGGCCATAAGAGTCACGTGGTCCATCAAAGACTTTTACCTTTCTGCTAGAATACATGTGATCTACAAGAGTCACATGGTATGTAAGTTTAGAATCGGTTAATCACTTTCATTTCTACTTTCACATTCCTACATCCTGAATACATTCCTATTTTCTTAGTTTCTTTCTTTCAATAGTAAGTTTGTCTTGAACTCTTCGTCCGTCACTTGACTCACGTCACTTTTATGTTTAACAATATCATGTTTGGTAATTTATAACTTATAAGCGAAGGATATCTATTATGCTGATTTTTTACTTTTAATTGTTTGTTATAGTTTGATCAGGCCTTCTATATATGCTTTCAGGTCTTTTTGTGTATTTAATTAGGTTAGGTTTTGTATATAGGCTTTCAAGTCAGGCCTTTATGCAGGGCAAGCTCAAGCCTTAATAAATTATTTTTAATACATAACAAATCAGACTTTAGACTTAATGTTAGTGGTGCAGGCTAGGCTTAGGTCTACCAAAGTCTAACCTGACCTGATTTATTTCCATCCTTAATTATATTGGATAAAAGACCACAACACTACAAAGTGACCACGACTCAAATTTAGAAGAGTTTTGAAATTGTTGGAACCATAATAAGCTTTTGATAAAAACTAAAAGTAGCTTGTAAATTTTTTGCATGTAATGCAAGGATAAGATTAGGTGGTTAGCACTTTGGAATTGCTTGAGTGCGTGTCACACATAAACACAAATGTTCTTTTGGACCCTTTTGCTTACTCATTTCACTTTTTACGCACGCTTTGTAGACTCGTTCTGATGCATGTTACATCTCATACGAAATGGAGAGAAAGAGAATTAGTCAAATAAGAGAATAAAATGTATTTATTCAACTGATCAATGAACTGATACAAAAAGTAGCAGAACCAACTAAACAGCTAGTTCTAGTTGTTAATACGACTAACAAACTTAATTACTGAAAATAATTAATTGATAAAACTAAGATGATGAATTAATAGACTAATTATATATTACTATTAGTCCCTGCACAATTAGGTGATATACACCCCCCAATTGGAGGTTGATAGATATTGATCAACCCCAATTTGCAAAGCAAAATTTGGAATGGAGAGCCAAATGCACTAGCCTAGTTTGACACTTCTTGTGGAACATGGCAGTCAATCTCCAAATGTTTCGTGCACTTGTGAAAGACCAAGTTCTTAGCAATGTAGGTTGCATTGAGATTAGCTCAGTAAACACAATAACACATGTTTCTTATAACATGAAATATATATATCACACAACAAGAAAACAAGCCATTGCAACTCACAAGTTTCACAATCTAAAGCCCTTTATTCAGGTTTGGAAGAGGAACATACAAGTGTGACTTGTTAGCTTGATTTTACATGTTTTCAGCATTTATAAATCATATTGTTTTTAAGCTTAAAAATAAGTCAATAAGAGGTGGGAATTTACATGCCTGATATTCATATTGGGCCAAGTGAGTCTAGGGTTGTGGAAATTCATCAATTTGCCCTTCTTGTTTAAATGATGGTAAGTCTTATTTTATTCAAATGATGGTAAGTCATACTTGCAATTGTGACCTAATAGTAGAGCCCTCGAAGCCATAGGCTACTTTTAAAATCTAAGTCATTATTTTGATATAATCAGAATCGCACGAGTCATGATTGAACTTAGGGTTGTTAAAATAATTGGTCTAGCCCATCTTGATATGTCCCTTAAATGAACTAGTCCAATTCGAATCACTTAAAGTTAATTCCTAAAAAAAGTGGTCTAGCCCGACCCATTATGGATTGGTCCACCAATCCACCTAAAAAAATTTGCTTTTTTAAAAACAAGCAAATTCAACAAAAATTTAATTGTTTTAGAAAAATAAATTTAAATAAATTAGAAAAATATTAGTTAAATGAAATCTTTCACTATTCACACACCACGGTAAGATATATTATAACAAATTAGAAGCCTAGAATTATAATAACAAAAATTTAAAAATTAATCTTAAACAAAACACAAAATAAAATAATGTTAAATAATATTACAAAATACTAAAAGTGTATTTTAGGTGAGTTTTACTCTATTTCTAGTTAAATGAGCAAAACACTTTAAAATTTAAAAAATATTACAAAATAGTAATAGTTTATTTTTTTTAGACGAATTAGATAGGTTAAACCACAAATTAATCGGATCAAATTTTATAATCAATTATAATTTTCTTCCTTTTTTGGTCCAATTTGATTCGAACCTAAAATAAATGAAATTAACCCATGAATCTGGACTCATCTTAACAACTCTAGTTGAACAAACGGATTTACAACCAAATAATGCCTACATATGAAATTAGGTCCAGGTAATTGTACTATTTTTTACATAAAACAATAGTCCTTGAGTGTGTTATTTTGAGGCCCAAAAATTATTTAAGCGTCCCACCTTTTTAATACCAAAATGAGCATACAAAGTAGACTTAATATGAGTGATCTCTAGTGCATTTATCAGCCAGTACTATAATAACAACCTTAAGTAAAAGAGCAAATGGCATTCGTATGCTTCAGTTTAGGATTTATAAAATTTACAACTCAAGTATTTATCATTTTTTATTAATATTTAATCTTTATCGGATAACTTTGTAAGGTTTGAGTTTTAAAATTCTAGTCTTAAATCCTCAACATTTCTCTTTAGACTTCAAAATTGTTAAAAGTTTGATTCTTAGATCTTTGTATATACTATCCATAATAGCATCAATTAAGAGAAATTAATTCTTTAAATAATTTTTAAGTTTAATTATCTATTTAATCCCTATAATTTTCAAACTTATTTTTTATAGTTTCTATAACTAATAAGTGAATTTCTTCGTCTTCGAAGTTTATATTTTAATGTCCCGATTGTTAATTTTTTTTTAACTTTATTAGTTAAAAAATTTTAATGCTAGGAACCTTTTAGAAATTAAAATATAAACTTCAAGAATTAAAAAATTTAGTTATTTACTATAGAGATTAAAATGGATAAATTTAAAAATGGATAAATTTAAAAATTATAAGGACTAAAAGAGTAATTAGACCTAATTTTTAATATCTTAAAGAATTAGTTAATATTTTTCTACTGAAAATCGTCCAAATTTACTCCAAAAAAATTTGATTTTGGCTCCTTTTCATTTGTTAATATAATGTTTTTAACAACTGCTAAGTTACTAATTTATTAGATCATATAATATTTTTTAATTGTATTTTCATATGTTTATTCCAAGTACTCTATCACTAGGCTAACGCTAGTATATAATATAATACTACTATTAAATAATATTGCTACTGTACGTAGGGTTGGTAGTATTGAGTGAGCTTTCCTCAAGTCGTAGTAAATACGTGTCCTTTATGATAATCTAGGACTCTTTCCCATCTCTGACTTGCTCACTCTTTCTTCGTGTTCACTTCTGAGTTCTGAGGAAAAGCCTTTCATTGGAAACTCCACAAAGTTCCGTATTTTTGGTTTCTTTCTTTATCACTTTCTGCTTTTTACGTACAAACTCATACGAACAAGACGTATAGTAACCCGTAGTACCTGCTCCAGCTACGTTTAATTCCCATTTATTATACGATTCATTGTTTCAACGTTACGCTACGAAAATTGAAGAGAACAAGCCAACGTCATTCGCCTAATTTACCCTTGGGTACATGAAAATATTTTTTGAATAACGAAATCCCCCTCTATAATTTTAGATATGTTTTTTTAGATAGATACATGCGAAAAAAGATAAAAATAAATAAATAGATAAATCTATAAAAATAAAAAATAGTATAAATCTTATATATAATGTTAATGGTGTATGTTTAAATAATGAAATTATTAAGATCCGTAGTCTAGACGAATTTTCGAGTGTGTGTACATATACAAATGCGTCACAGAGACAAATTATGGTATCTCCAAGTCTATTGTCATTCTCTTTTTGGAGCCAGGCTTCACGCGCGCAGAGTTCCCTTTGCCATTCCTTTTTTTCTTTTTTTTTGTTCTCTTTTAGGATAAGTTTCATATGATGTAAAAATTGGTTTGAAAAAAAATATAAATCAATTGAATTTTGAATTATAATTTATACTTCATATTAAACAAACATTTATGTCGTAAAAAAACCCCTTAAAGAATTTACTAAAAAAAAGTTTTAAATACATAGATAAATAACATTTTTTATAATAAGTATCAAACGCGTGTTTGATTTGAGTCCTTTTTAAAAAAAAATGTTTTTATTAATTCCAATACCTTTTTCTATAAGCTTATGAATTATATCATATGAATGATATTTATTAAGAAACTAAATATGGAAATCACTAAATGTTTTTTATAATTTTAATTATATTTTATTTTCTTTAATAAATACTTCAAATAGGTATTCCCTTCATTTCGTATTCTTTATATGTTTCAATCTAGTGTTTATTTTTTTTTATTAAAAATATTAATTCCATAAATTATTGTGATAAAGTAATATTTTTTATTAAATTACCTTCGCTAAAAAGTTAAAATGCACTTGTGATCTTATTTAATAAATGATAGTATTATTAAAATAATAAATATTTTTAATTTTCTAAAATAATAAATATTTTGAGATAAAGAAAAACACCTAAAAACATGTAATATCACTGGCTCTGAAGTGATATTTTTTAATTAAAATTGTTGAAAGTTTTCAGGTATCTGGGTTGTTTTATTATTTTAAAAAGGATTATGACGAGTATATTAAAACGTTAATTCATTGAATAAAGTAAAATGTTGATTGAATAAACTAAAATAAGACCCCACACGTAACATGTCGCAGATTTAAACTTTAATTCATTTTCTTAGTATGAGTAAATAGAATAAGCCTGCTATTATTACTTTTTGAGTTTAGATATTTATTTTTTTCTTGAATTTAAACGCCACCTTCTTCCTTTTATTCTTTTTATTTATATATAAAAAAACCCTACTGGATAACGATTAATGAACCCATTGTCGTTGTTGGGCAACAAGGCATTTTTTAGAAAAAGAAAATTAAGAAAGCAACTGAGCAAGCAGTAAATCACGCCTAAAGAAGAAGGAAAAAGAAAAGGATAACCTTCAAATCACAGATTCGTGAACAACGTCACTTATCAATTCCATACTCAATCATACCAATACACATAAAATATACAAAACGACCTGGGTCGGCTGAAAATAACAACAACTTTGAATTGATTAATTGTAAGGGTGTGTTTGAAGGGATGAAAGGAAATAATGAAAGCAAAATTGAAATTTGAATTGATTTTTTTTTTAAATTTTGCATTTTTAGATATTGATGTCTGTAATTGAATTGAATTTGGAAGATGTGATGTATTATAGGAAAAAGTTAATATTTTAAGGTTTAAAATTGCAACATCTGAATTTATTGTGCATTTAGTGCTAATTGTTATTATAAATATTTTTTTTTAAAAAAAGTACAAAGTTATTGTGTTTTTTTGCTGAATTATAAAATTAATAAAATTTATTGTAAGATAACTAAAAGTGAAATACATGTAAAATTTTATTACAAACAATCAAAGTTAGTAAATTAAAGGTACGAATAATGTTAAAATAATAAAAATTACTTGATTCTAACGGGATCCGTCCAAAAATAAAACAATTAAAATTTAAACTTTAGGTTCACCTAAAAAATTACTTTTAGTTTTAAAAAAAGTAAAAAAGACCATATTTATTAGAAAAAAAGTTATTTTAACTCTCACTTGCTGTTAATCCGATCATGTATTCTATATTAAACAATTTGATCACTGAAAAATTATAAAAAAAATATTATCTAAAATACTAGGTTGTTACGTTTATAAGTTATTTACTAATTACTAGTGTTATTATATATATTCAAATTTATAATGCAACCCAAAAAAATTTCTATGCTAAACGCATAAACAATCCCCTCGTTGTATATTAAGTCAATTCCGTGGTAACACAACTTGTAATATTATAATAACAGCTTTGGTGGTTATTTTTCTCACTATGCAGCATTGTCTAGTGTTTAATGTTTAATGAAATTTTATACTGTTATTTAATTATAAATTATTATATATACATTGATTTTATAATAATTATTTTAAAAGTTATATAATTAATAATTTTCAATTAATTAACATGTAAAATGTTTTATACTTGACTGTGTATAGTCAAAAACGATCTTGTGTTTTCTTTTTCTGATAAATTTGTAAGAATTATTGTTATCTTATAATAAATAAATTTATGGGCGCGGCTAGCTAGTTAATAAGTATTTATTTTATACTACGAAATGAGTGAAAGGAGTATTAATTTATCAAGAGACATCAGACTATTAATTAATACTACTACTTTTAGAGAAAAAATATACTTATTTATTCATATAAAAATTAAAGATAATATCAGTTTTGTTTTTTATTATACATTTTATTTAGTTTTAAATACTTATATATTTATCATAAATGAGAATAATAATAAAGTCATATACAAAAGTTAAAAACAATTTTAATATAAACAAAAATATTAATTATATTTTTAATCCGAATTATTTTAAAAGTAGACGGAATACTTTAACTAAATGTGTGGGTTTCAGACAAATTTTAAGGGTTTTGTTTAATTATAGCGAGCTAAAAGTAAATGAACTTACTAAATATTATGAAAAGAAGTTATGGGGCGGCATATAAAAAGATGGAATCAATTTAGTAACCTATTTTTACTTACTGAACCTAGTTGAGCCTAATTTAAATGGAGTATTTAATAATGGTGAAAGTATGAATATTTAGGCAAGAGAGTGGTTATTATAGATTAATTTAGGAAGCGGGGTGTGGGTGAGGAATAATGTCAGTTGTGTTAATGAGCGACAAAAGCTGATTGGTGTCATTGCTGGGCATCACTTTTACTCACTTTGCTTCTAAGTCATGCCATGTCCCAAATCCAAACCGATCAAGCCTACACAGGGAATTTCAACCCTATTATTTTCAGTTATTATTCACTTCAAATAAATACCTAGAAATGTGAAATACTCTGTATATGATGTTATTGTTTTTTTTTTTTCTTTTTCGAGAACAAAGAAAACACAACTCAACCTACGGACACGGTGAAACATGTAGTTGGGTTTGGTTTAATTTCACTGAATTGTGTTTAGTATTAACATATGCCATATGGCATGGGAGATTGGGAGAAGACCCAAACTGGCATAAAGCACGAGGGAGCCATTTTTAAATCAATACAAATAATTTTAATTTATTTATTAAATAAAACATACAGTATTTTTCATAATTTTAAGATATTAAATATTTATTTATTTATTATTCCTCTTAGAATAATGCTCACTTCTTGTTAATTCTCAATAAACTCAATACTTTATTAAAAAATAGTTTCATTATTTATTATATCTGTTTTTTTAATTGCGACTTTTTGATTTTTTTTTCATCGGTTATTTTAAATGGTTAAGACAACAGTATTTCTTATTCCCCCCTTATTTTAGAAAATAGGTGACATTAATTATTATTTTTTATGAACAAAATAGATAATTATGGAGAAAATGAATAAAATAAATTAAGGATGTATTAAAAATTTAAATAGAATTTTAATATATTACATATATTTCTTATCATGTGTGTAAAGTTTTAAAAAGACAAACAAAAACGGAAATAATAGGAGTAATAAATTGAAAGATTTAAAATCATCAAAAAAAAAAACTGTAGTATAAGATTATTAGATACATAATGATCAAAAGATTATTAGATACTGTACATTAATCCTACTGCTAACAATTTCATCCATTTCATTTATTTATTGGCCATGCGAGTCACGATTTGTCCCGGGTGAGCAGTCGCAGAAACGAGAGGGAATTCCATTTTTTTTAACCGATGTGAAGTACAGTCATTGTCGGAGCATTTATGTTTTTCTTGTCACAATTATTCTACGCTCCAGTTCAAGTTTCAAACCTTAAACCCTTTTATTTAAGCAGGTTCAATTTTAAGACAAAAAACGGTGTGGTTTAATTGATGAAATAATACATTGGACAAATCAATTTGCAACCCCCAAATTAACCAAATGTAAGAACTAAGAAGTACTACTTTACATTAGACGATTGATTTCCTATTGGTCTGTACCATTGCCAGTTAAAGGCACATGCGTTATGCGTATCAGTGTATACATGTATTTCACGCCAACGCGAAGTTTGTATTAAGAGTATAGATCCATAACTCTCTCCAAGTTTCTATTAGCCTTTTGCCTTGACATACGTAAATAGATTTTCATTATTACGGATAGATATAAAGCCTAATAAAGAAATATTTAAAAAGCTTCACCAAAAGTTCATTAGTGTTTTCAAATAAGACTAAGGAGTTTATCCTGTGAATCTACGATGGCCTTTGCTCCTTTTTATTTAGTTAATTTTGCTAACTGATAATTAGAAATTTAGAAAACAGAGAGCGGGAAAAGTAAACCATCCAAAATGAGCGGCGATGTGCAGCAACAACCAGGTAAGGCAGGTATTTAAGTTAATTTATTTAAAGACTTGGCCCAAATTCTAGTTTTCTACTCTCATAATATTCCGAAAGAGGAAAAGGAAAAGTTAAAAGAGAAGGAGATTTTTTTTTAAGAAAGAAAGATTGTGGTTTCCTAGGTCTTCACGATTTTGGTTTCCGGTGGGAAAAGGGTAACAGTAAGTCTTGTATAACATGGTATGTACCAACCTTGTCTCGAAAATAAAATAAAAATTTGAAGAAACGGTAAAATGTAGTATAAATTTGGTAGCACATAGTGGCGGATAGTTACTTACGGAACGAGTCGTCCTAGTCCTCCCGCAAAACGCAAATGGGAATCCTCGCTCGAAATTTCAGGTTTGTGTTTGATTTTTTCACTTATTTATGAGCATGTACAGTTACGTATAAAAAAATACAAACGTATTTAAAACGTATAAATACCGGAAAGAGAGTGGGAAAAAGTAAATAAGGTAGGAGTGGGGATATCTATATAGAGAGAGAGAGGAAGAAACGGGAGCTTTTAGTAGTAGTAATAATCAAGTGACGCTTTCGCCCCTTATTCAATGCTTTACCAAACTCCCTATCCTCAACCCTTTCAATTTCATCATCCTTTGCCTTCTTCCTTCTCCCCTCTCCTTGCAGTTCCAACCACACCACCTCCTCTCTATCTCCCTTTCCCTCAGGTATTCACTATTCACTCTCTCTGCATCTAAATTTTTCTCAATTTCAAAACAAGCAAAAACGACCGAGTTTTGTTAAAGTCTATGTCTTTTTTCTTTCTTTCTTTCTTTCTAATATTGGGTCGTGGTTTTCCTGTCAGGCCGAAAAAGAAATGGAGTGCGTGGAGGCAGCGTTGAAGAGCAATTATAGGAAAGAAATGACCTTAAAACTGAGCCCACAAACCTTCACGGAAGAGGTTAGTGTCCAAAACGGCACAACCTGCGACGACTTTTTCGTTAACGACCTCCTTGACTTCTCTCACGTCGAAGAAGAACCCGAACAACAAGAAGACACTCCTTGTGTCTCCCTTCAGCATGAAAACCCAAGCCACGAGCCCTGTACTTTCAAAGACGATTATGCCTCTGTGCCCACTAGCGAGCTTAGCGTCTTGGTACCTTTTTTTTCCACTCAATTTGTATTTTAATTGTTCTGTGTTAGTGGTTGACGAAGAAAGTTGCGATTTTTACAGGCGGATGACTTGGCGGACTTGGAGTGGCTGTCTCATTTCGTGGAGGATTCCTTCTCGGAATTCTCTGCGGCCTTCCCCACCGTAACGGAGAACCCAACAGCATGCCTTAAAGAGGCAGAGCCTGAACCGGAAATCCCGGTTTTCTCTTTCAAAACCCCGGTTCAGACCAAAGCAAGAAGCAAGCGAACCAGAAACGGTCTTCGTGTTTGGCCATTCGGTTCACCTTCCTTCACCGATTCTTCCTCAAGCTCCACCACCTCTTCCTCTTCCTCTTCTTCACCCTCTAGCCCCTTGCTAATTTACACCCAAAGCCTCGACCACCTGTGCTCCGAGCCAAATACCAAAAAAATGAAGAAAAAACCCTCTTCCGATACCCTGGCGCCGCGAAGGTGCAGTCATTGCGGCGTGCAGAAAACCCCTCAGTGGAGAACTGGGCCGCTAGGCCCAAAAACACTATGCAACGCGTGTGGGGTCCGCTTCAAGTCGGGCCGGCTCTTACCCGAATACAGGCCTGCTTGTAGCCCAACATTTTCAAGTGAATTACACTCGAACCATCATCGTAAAGTGCTCGAGATGCGGCAAAAGAAGGAGACAGTTTCTGTGGATGAGACTGGTTTTGCCCCTGCTCATGTTGTTCCCAGTTTTTGATTCTTTTTATTACATAAGAAAAGAAAAGAAAAAAAAAAACTAGGTGCTGTAGTGATTGATTACTCAGATTAGAGAAGGTAGCGCAGACTTTAGACCCGGTTCAATGGGACCCGAGTTAGTGTACATTTTTTTCCCTTGTATTGAGTGCGGTATGTGTTAGCTTTTGTAACCCATTAGGAGACTTTGATATGTAATGCAAGTCCTTTTACCTTTTATTTTTATTTTTCATTTTTAATTTGAACATATTTAATGTAATGTAATAATGGGTATGGGGTGGTTTGGGTTAGTGGTTTTACAAATTGAAATGAAACTGGGTGGCCGTTTAGAGGCATGAACGTTGTGAACGAAACATCGCAAAGAGAAGTGGTTAAACTAAACGGCTTCTTTGTGTCGTAAGTTGGACGTACTGTGGGAAACCGAAAGCATTTGGAAACTGCACAAAGATGGATGGTATCAAAAGAAATCAAACGGTCCATGATCATGAAGTTCCTCTTTTGCCATCATCATCACTTCCAACAAGTGAGAAGTAACGTGCCGGGGCATAGTAATCTTAAACTTGAACTTGCTTTGGATTTTTATGCGACACTTGATTTTGGACTGACCTGTTATAGTGGGGCACCACCGTTTACTTATTTAAGGTATTTGATTTTTCACAAATGTTTTTTCATACCAGTGAAGAAAAAAAATGGAATTCATCTTCCCATGCTTAAAAAATAAAATTATTTATTAATAATCACTCTCATATTGGTTTTCTCATTTGGATTTATCCTTGAAACATGTGAAATATTCTATTTCTTCCATTTATTTACTTCGTTTCCATGCCTCTGCTGGAATGTAACAGCAAAACAAGATTTTGAAGTATTACACGCCATGTCTGTGGGCCTACAAAAAACAATAAGAGGGTGGCAAATTGGAATCTCAATAATGTAAAAAATGTTGGATGAAATAGAGTGGCTAATTAATATGACATTTCGGGTTTATTTATCATTGGCACTAAAAATAGCATCATGGTAATCAGCATATCGACTTCGATCTTTCACAACGTTTGGTAAAAGGACGTAGAGCTATCAAATTAATTGTTGAAAACTGAACACCCAAACGAAGCTAGATTGTTCGGATGGAGCAGTATACTGTAAGTGCTTTACTAACAGAGCCGGATATCTTAGCATTTTATGTGGTTGTAAGTTGCAACCTTGCGAGGAAATTCTCTAGGGCTATGAACCTATGACCACGATGTAATGTACATTAGCGTATTTCCAATTAATTGAGGGATTGATGTTGCAGAAAGCTAATCAAATGAGTAATGATAATTCTTGTGTAGCAATTTGGTCACATCTTAAAATGAATCACAACAGAAAATTTTATTAATAAAATATGATGTTAATATGTTATTTTCTTTCAATCAAAACAAATAAGACTGAATAATGGTATCTATTTTAAGTCTTAACTCACTGTTAAAGAATTAATGATCGGTTCATCAGGTAAGAAAAGAATCTGTGTAACTGATAAGATCAAAAAAGCGTGGAGGGTTACACATTGTTTTCGAACTTACTCAAGGTTTCTTCATTGAGTTTAACTTGAGTGTCTTAGAAGAGAATCGCTTATTTGGATTGGTATCTGTATCTGGTAGCGTTTGTTTTAGTAGGTAGTCTTTCAAATGTTAACAATCAATGCAACGAACAATTCGATTGTGGTGAAAAAAGTTCCCACTTGACATTTTCATTCAGACCTTTATGAGATGTTCCTAGCACCGGATCTCCATCATATGCAGTTATGTCCCTTAATTAATTTTATACATTCAATTTTAATACAAAAACTACTATATAAAATTTGAAATGGTAAGATGTTCCTTATGTTAGGGATATTGATAGGAAGGGTTTGAATAAATTTAACTTGTATTTACCTGACTCTAAATTCTAAAAAGTCATATATTTAGACTCATTCATTTATGTCGATACTCAATAATTTATAGATAAACTTAGAAGAAATACCCACTAAGTTTGATTTAGTGGTGACATTAGAATAGTATGCATGATTCCATAGATATGAACCTTCACGTGATCAACCATTATACATGAAAATGGATAAAAAAAATAAATAACTTGTTCTTTATTATAGAAAGATTACATATTATTTAATACAATTATGTCCTTTTCATAACAATTACAAAATTACCTTTTTAATAAATTCTAATTTTGTTGTAGCAAAAGGTGTTTGATCACGTTGCCATATTGAAATACAAATAATCGTCTTACTGCCTACAGACACATCACACAGGGTTTCAGTTCTCTCTGCAACAAGTACACAAGCTTCTACAGTTTTACCTATCATCAAACATTGTATACGTCTCAATTTTAATAATAATTATTTTATGTTACAATATTGATATTGCTTTTAAAATAGAATTTTCTTTAGTTGGGTGTTATTTGGCATTTAATTTCACTTCTCATCATCTATAAACACTAATTATTTAAAGAGTTTAATGCAATTAAATTTTAATTATTAATTATTGTTTGAATTATTTTAAAATAATTATTTTAAAAGTTAATAAATTTATCATATATCATAAATTATGTTTGGATGGTTATATAAAACGTTTTATACGGTCACTGAATCACTTTTTTTCTTCTTCTCTTATTTAAATACCAATTTTTACAAATTAGAATCATGAAAACTATGTAACTTGCATCTTTCAATAAATTGAGAAAGGACTCCTTTGATCTGCTGATAGAACAATATGTTTTTGTTTGGTCCATTATTTTAATAAAATCAAATAATATTTGAATATGTTAAAAACATTTGTTTTCCTTGAATATTTTTTAGTAAAATTTCTCAACATTATTTTTACTTATCCTATTGAAGCTCGAGCCAAAGGGAACTGGTAAAAATTATGTTAATCATGAAAATTATACTTATTTCTTGAAAAAAAAATATTTTGTAATAAATTAAGTAATTTTTATTAAATTATTTTATTAACAAATAAATGTTTGAAGATGAGACATTGAATCCATTTTCGATTGTAAGTTCTTTTAAATCAAACAAACAAGTTTTTAATTTTTAACTTATTAGAGAATTATCTAATACTTAATACATATAATAATAGTAATTTTAATAAAGATATTCATTTTTAATTATAGTAATATTTTACAATGATCTAAAAAATGATTTGTAAGTAACTTTTATAGTAATGTTTCTAAAGGTTAATTTTCATAATTATTATACTTCAATAGTGTTGTCGATGTTTGATAAATTAAGTAATGTTTCTTATTATAAACTTCTAATACTAATGGTCGAACTCTATGATTTTGACATGTGTATAATGATATTTCTAAATACGTAGATCTAATGTCATTTGACCTTTTCGTGCAACTTCCCTTCAACTGATATTTCAATTATCGAAAAGATATTGCTTTTGAGTGCTTTCCAATCTCACGTACCTTAATGAAGTAATCCAAACCATCATTTTCGATTTAAAATAAATTTATTGGATGACGCATTTAACTTTCTAAATTTTAGTTCATACGTTGATCCTTTTGAATGTATTATTCTATTTCTCTTGGTACAAGTTCATCAAACTATACATAAGTTTCAAACTTAGACAAATTTTACATAATAGAAGTAACAAATTAACAAAGCTCTTTCTATTAATTCTTAACACAACTCCCTGTTCAAATTCAATATTAGTAATAGTAAAATTTAAGTAATTCTCCTAAAAATGTAGTTTAAATAACTTCCTGTTATTTAATTTCCGTGCCCATCGTTATTAATGTCTGCATTACTTGGGCCCAACTATTTGTTTTCTTTTTCTGAACACACCTCCTGTACCCTTTTAATTTTGAACTTAGATTACAACCCACAGCAACTTCATAGGCCCACTATTTTAATCCACTACTAAAGCATTCTGGATGGGCGTATCTCCGATTAGCCGTGACGATTGCCTCCTAGTCCAGAATATATTGCTTGGCCCAAAGAAAATTAAAAGACTTGTTTATTTATTTATTTATTATTATATTCAATAGAACCCAAACAACAAGTAGCTGGCTATGAGTGATAATAAACTAAATAATCATGGATACCCCTTGCAACTCATTTTGATTTAAATTGAAGATGAAAAAATTTTATGGCTCTCAAATCATATTTAATGATTGTCATTCCTAATTTTACGGTTTTCTATAAAGTTTAACCAATTAAAGAGAGTATGTTTAAACTTTAAAGAAGTGTGTTAGAGAATATAGTCTTAATCTTCTCCAGGTCTCCTCCTAACAATGATATGTGTATCCAAGTAAAAAAGATCGAATAGAACCACCATTCTCAAGCTCCTGCTGATACACAAATTCTCAATCTCCTATCACTGAATGGAATGATTGCTAAAAATAAATTGTGAATGGAATAATAATCATATTTAGAGACCACAAGTATTTTTTACTAGAGATAATTCTATTTCGATTGAATACAACAATATATATATATATATATACTTTTGAAATTATAAGTTTTTTATATTTTATATTAGAACACCATATCCTAATCCTATTTTATTAAGAAAAACTGAAACGACAAATTAATCCAACGAGATTTCTAATAGATTTTGAAGTATTTTGTCAAACATATGCCTGGACCCAAAAATCAAACTTGTTATCATGTATTCTTAATGGGAGGAGAATCAACCCAAAAACTGATTATCAGGTGGAAAAGCCCAATAGCTGCTTTAGTAATAACCTGATGTTTTAGATATGATGATACTCATGATACTCTTTCACAAGTTGGTTTTTGAGTTTTATTCTCTTTTACAAACTCAAGTCAAAGTAATTGGTTCTTTTATTAGGAGTTGAATTAAAATAAAAAGAAAAGGGTTATGTTTAAGTTAGAGATTGAGGTATATTATCACTAACATTATATTCGTCCCATAACTTCAAATCTCTTTTAATTACTATATATTTCAATTAAATTTGAGCTTTATAGATAAAAAAATATAGAAGCCCTGCTTGTGTAATACATGTTATATGTGTTGTTTATTTTATTTTCTTGCAGAAAATGTGAAATACTTTAATTTAAAATGTTAAATAGTTGTGTTTTCTATTTAATATATTTTTTATTTTATTTTTAACATATTCTCAGAAAAAATATTAACAGCACCAATTTAAAGATAAATAGATTTCCCACGTGACTGAGGCAACATGCTATATAATAATTAATACATTATTGTATTAATACAAGTAATTAGTCAATTGAGGATATAATGGGACTACTGTGAAAAATTGATGTTAATTAATACATTGTTGTTGGCTGTCAGAGTCAGTTGCAGCACCGTAACCAAATGAATAAAAGAAATGTCAAGCTGTAAGAATTTTGTATACAAGAAAATATGTTGAAACGCGGCTGGTAGTGATTCAAGTTGCGTAACCATACTTGAAGAAATGAATGTGTCTGATATATATTCTCTGCTCAGTGCTCACCGTACCCCAACACCCAACATCCGAACTTGCCATTACCTTCGCCCTAGCAGTCTAGCACATATCGTTAATTAGCATGTGACAACTGACAAAGATTCTCCCATGAATTTAGTGGATCTAACTTGAGTGCGTTATCCACTACTCTTGATTATCCAAATTAACAATGACTTAATTAAGATCACCACCAGGAGCACTGTAGCAGATATAAGCTTTTTTGAGAGCTTCTATGGATATATACTCTATATTTTTAGTAGAGAAACTCTCAGAAGAGTTTATGACTTATATCCAAACAAGTACATATACTATGCATTTCACTAACTAGCTTCCGTGATAACACCGTTTTAGTACTGCCCTGCAATAACACTTCCTAAGCTACAAATTCCATATATAATATTTGCATATGGCTTAGGGGTCACAAATGGATTTATTAGTGCATCATTTTTCCAATCTATTCATATCTAAATCCAATCCAAATATTCATATATTTACAACAATAAATGTCAGTTTTAGTTAAAGTACCAACTAAAATAATAATCAATCAATATCTTTTAGATATCCAATTTGGAACCTATTCAATGGACTTGTTGAGACTCATGAGATGAAGTGAAGTCCATATTCAATCTCAAATATAAATAAAACACAAAACTTTGACCAAAAAATGTGCTGATATATAAATATATTATTTAGGTTATATACGCGTACACACTTATATATTCACATTTCATATTTTGAAAGAAAATATGTCAATATTGAGTGTATTAAAACTAATTTTAAATAGGTGAGTTAAATATCATGATTTATGAATGATGAACCGGAGATCCCGTCGTTAAAAATTGGCCATAATGTTTTAACTGTTTTCTACACCGAACCTTAAATGATGTAATTTATATTAACCCATCCATTCTGATCCAATCCAAAATTTATTTAATGATCACTCACCGGCTCCTTAATCTTACGAGTGCAAAAGCTAGGCGTAAAGATGATGAATATATAGAAATGTGATTTTCCTTGTAATGCCATATTCCCCACACCTATATATATGTATTTTTACTGAATTTTTATGCCGAGCTACATCAAAAGTACATGCACTTAAAAATTTAATGGGCGGTGGAACTTTTAAAAAGTCAGAAATTGGATGTGAAGATCCTCAACTGGGATATATGAACATAATAAAAGAAAAGAAAAGAAAGGAGGTACTCCTACAGTTGAGGATAATGTCACTAGTTCACTATCATTTGTCTGTCCACTGTCTCTCTAGGAAACTCAAGTAGTCAATAATTGACTGCACCAATACATCAATTTGGAAATTAAGATTTGTGGAGGAGTGCAGCACCCAAGCATGCCGGGTTTCATTAGTATTGGTTAAAAATGGATAAGCATCCTGTTTAAACTTTAAAGTATAATAATGGCTACTGTGTAAGTGATATATTATAACATTCTTTTCGCCGAGACTTGCTAGGTAGCGATTGAGGATGATGTCCAGACCACGTCAAGTTGTAGAAACGATCATTTATACCTAATTAGATGTATTACTATTGATTATTTCAATTTTGATAAAAAGAATTACTTTAATTACTCTTGGTATCTGCCGAATGCAGATATTCCACTGAGCTTATTTTTATTATCTGCAAATTATATGGCCTCTATTTCTGCAAGTTATATGCCCGGAAGGTCTCTCTATGCAAAAGTATAAGGGATGGTCATTGTAGTATATAGTCTTATCCTTACTCATGCAAAGAAACTGTTTTCATAAAACATAAGCAATCAATCACTTAAGAGACACAACCTTATCATTGTGCCAGAACTCATCCTCTTTTTTTACCTTAAAATTATGGGAGAAAAATACATCAACACCAAAAATTAAATGAGACTCAGAAATAGAGAGAAAAGAAAAATATAAGTACGATTAATGATATGATATAATAAAAAGAGAAAAAAAAAAGAGATGTTGACCAGTGTTTGATATATCATATTTAGAGATGTCTAAATATCATTATTATAAAATAATATATATTTAAGTAAGAGAATATTTTTTTAATGTGAGATTAAAAAAGTTAATTATTGAATTTTATCATAGTTGGTGAAAATTGTAAGATTATATTTGATAAAATTAACTAAAAAAATTTAATAGATAATTAAAAATTATTAAGCTAACTTATTAAATCATAGTTATTTGATAAAATTATTTGTTGAAATAATAAAATAATTTAAAATGACGGAAATATAAAATCACACAAAATAAATATAAACCAAATTATAATTTTTTTTTACCCAGACATGGCCTGATTCGAGCTTATGAACGAAGTCAAATTGTTGGCCCGGTAAATACAAATGAATCAGATATATGGCTAGACACCACACAGGTCCTTATTTTGATATTTTGGAATGAACGTAGAAACAGTTCAAAATTTGCCATGTTATTTGGTGAATGTCAAGGAGAGGGCCACCCATATTGGTAATGCCTTTTGTTGTCTGCACTGCACATGACCATTATCACTAACATAGTAAATTAAAGAGTTGTTTGGTATGAGATATATAATATTTTTATTTATTATTTTTAATTATAAAAAATAGCTTATGTTTATTTTATTTTTAGAAAAAAATTGTGCAGGCCTAGGAAATATTAAAAACATTTTTAATTATTTTTACTGTTTGTAATGTAATTAAAATATAAAAAATTGAAAATGATGTAATAGTTTTAGAGTTAAAAATAAATAAAAACATTTCTAACAAAATCAAATATCCTTTAATTAATTTATGTGGATAAGTGTGACACTTGTAAAGATATGGTATATGATATTCTTAAAATAAAAAATTATGATACGTGCATATCAGCTAAAGATATAGAGTAAAAACAATAAAGCGATTAAACAAATAAATATACTTTTAAAAATATTCTAATTCAAGTAAAAATTTCTATAAAAAAAATGAAACATATTAATGACAAAAGCTGATGTTCTGTTTGGATTCACTAATTATATTTGAGTGATATATGAAATCTCACAAAGTAAATTTTATTTAAAATTAAATAAAAATCTAAAAAAACCCCTTTTCAAACCCTAATATCACATTACAAAATCATTCAGATTTAATCAGATTTGTACCAAAATGACTTTTAAATTTTTATAATTATTTTTTTAATGGTCAATCTTTTAAATTTATTTATATCCCAAGTTTATCACAAAGCCCTAAATATTGAGATAGAAAAGGAAAATATGAGTTTTATGTTGAAATATCTTTAATCTTTATTCTTTATTCTTTACGTGGAAACTAAAAATTCACAAGTTTCTATTCTATGATAATTCACTAAAAGTCCTAGGATCTACAATATGCTTGATTATTAAAGATTAGATAAAATATCGAAATCCGTAGTTGGCTCATAATCTAAGCATTTTTAGACGTTTATTGTAAGATCTTTACGGTTATTTATCATGATTACGAACAATGTCATTATAATTTTTCTTCAATCGAAATCACTTTATTCCTCAATGTGTGACAGTTTGATATATTGTGGATCATAACTTTTTTATAGCTTCTTAATCTAATAGGATTTTCATTATCCCCTACTGGGCCAGTACTGACATCTGTTTCATATTATTATTTAATTGTCTAATAGACTCATTTAAGTTGATCACATAAAATAAAACTTACAAATAATAAATAGTTAATATAATTATTTTATAATATTAGTCCATATTAATTATTAGAATAAAAAATTCTAACATTTTAAATAAAAGAAAATCAATTAATAGATACAGCATGCACAAAAATTTATAAATTTTAAGAATAGAATGACTTAATTTGCTTAAAAAAATTCAAAGGACTAAAACCACACATAATAAAATCTAAATAAAAAAGATTAAAAATGTAATTAAGTCTATCTATATCTAACAAAAATATCTAAACTGGTCGTAAAAAGAAAAGAAAAATATCCTGGTCAGTAGAATATGTATTGGATACGCCACCAACAACCATCATACGTACCGCAAGCCAAATACACTGAATTGTTTAGAATTTGAAAGTTCATTGTTGTGGGGTGTATAGAAAAGGACCTGGTCAGTAGTCTCACTAAAATTATAAGAGTTTTTTTTTAATCTAATTCTTCTAAAGTGAACAATTCATTTAAATGATAAAATAAGTAACTTCGTTTATTGATGAAATAAATAACTGTCAATATGTATAATAATTCATGAATGTTTTGTAATATTGATTATTAATCTTCTCATCAACAATAATTGAAATTAATAATTTTTTCCTACTTATTTTAGATGAACCAAATCTGTTTTTTTATTAACTTGTTTCTTTTGATGATGTGTGTTAGGGCATATAATTTTTCTTTTAACAAAACAATAAGTATTTAGCACAGGATTTTTTTTAATGTCGTTTAGTTTAAGAATATATTTATTTACGTTTAATATAACAATGAAACGAAAAATATTTCTATTTAATATTGCAATTCATTTAAGAAATTGTTTTATTATCCTCGATATTTTTACTTAAAAATACTTTTTCAAAAATTATCCTCATTTAATACAAACTTTTTTTATAAAAAAAAATCCTTATTTCAACATAAATGTTAGAAAATGATCATAATCGATAACCATTTTCTACACTACACATATCAGATTATTTTCCTTTAAAACAAACTTATCCTAGTCAATTATCGCGTGTGGACAGAGAAAATGGGTGCTTCTAATTTTATGATAAGAGCACTATCGAAGGGGCGAATTGGTTAACATTCATGTGTAATATGGATGTCTAATTCTAAATACATAAACATCAATCACTTTTATTATCCTAATTAATAATCGGTGAAGTCAGACTGACCAATGCATGAAGTAAGAAGCCACGGTTGCCTTCTCTGTGCTTCTGGGAAGTGACCTTTTAGATATTTTTGTTTTCCTTAGCCTCACTATAACTATAGACCTCATATACTTCAAATTAACACAATATTAAAGTTAAACCACTTTCAAGTTTGGCTTATTTTATCTTCACCTGGTAATTAGGCTATATATTCTCTTTTACTGTCGGCAGTAAATTAAATTGTGTGACTGGAACCCATCAATATATAATGTCGTCGGATATAGGTAGTTGTCTCATGCGTCGCTCTCATTCCAAATGTCATCATGAATTAGTAATTAAGTAATTTTACCTTAATTAATGGCGAATATTATTGCTTTTGATCCTTTCTCTTCTAGTCAAATTAACAATACTCTAATTAATGATCTATTGGAGCAAGTTTGATTTGGATGTTAATTATAACGGGCCTCTAATCTGATTGGCTCCAAGTTTCGTTGAGGATGAGAGTTTGATGCCAAATAATTGAGATAGATATGATCATAGACGCAGGTTTTGCATCTAATTTGGCCAACATGCATGTTTGAAGTGCAAGACTTAAAATTGAATTATAAAGTGAGAAGAGAGTTATCTCAATAAACGACTCCTTAGTTGAATGAAAAAAAAAGGCAGTTTAATTGGGACTTGAGTGAGACATATCATATCAAAACATTAACTTTCATTCAAGTGGTTGCACTTTAAAGAGATAAACGTGTACTGGTAGTGGTATTCTTGATCGCTAAAAGGCTTAACTTGTCCTTCTTTCAAACTTATTGAACTGTGCCAACTGCCAAATAGAAAGATATGTATCAGTTTCCGTTGCTTGGGAATAAAACAAATGTTCTACTTTTAGCACAAGTAAATGATAGATGTTAGGAAACCGTGGCTTTGTCAAATATCGTAGATAAAATTTCTATTATCACACTCACTATATTAAAATAAGCGAATTCAACTAGAATGTGTAAACTAATTAAAAAAATAATAAGTGGCAACAATATATATGCAGACCACCAACATTTTTTATTTATTTCTTCTTAACATGACTAGAATATGCTAGTAGAACTGTAGAAGGATGAGGAATTTGAGTTTTGGTAGAAGAAAAAGGGTTACCATGTACCCCAAAAATTATCTGGTTTTAATTACCACATGATCTATTAACTATTGATCTCCAAAGACAGTTTTGGCATGTTCTGAGAAATTAAGGGTACGTGTAAGGGCCAAGTGGGTTTTAATTTGTTTCTTCATTTGCCAGTTTGATACAAATTACATTTATACTATGCGAGCATGATAATAATGTTATAAACAGCTAACTTGCAAAGTAAGAAAGCTGGTAAAACGACAGCAAATCTTTTCCACAAGAAAATTAATTAATAATAAAATACATCATTGAGGATGAACTCAAGGGGTAGCTGATTTAACTCCACCAAACACGATAACGACATCTTCTTCCTGATCTATTATGATGCTTTGATAAAAATTTGTTTGACCTAAATGCATCATATATACAGCTTCCCTTTATATCGTATCAATAACTATTTTAAGTGAAATATTTGATTTTATAATAAATGTAAGATAAAATTTCACATCAGATTAAAAAGAAAAAATTAAATACCATATAAATTAAAAGAAACTCATAAATTTAATTCTTAAAATTTTGGATTAAAATATGATAAATTTATTTATGTGGTTATTCATGATTTATTAGTGTAAATTTGTTTGGTGTTTACTTTCTCAATTGCACAATAATAAGACAATTAATAAAAGGTACGTAATGCTTATCTCACCTAAAACCTAAGCTGATCGATCACGTTAATTTCAACATGGCGACACGAACATATATATACATGTAGCTTGAACTTACTTTCACCACACACAAAAAAAAATGTAACTTATGGTGTTTTTTCTTTCTTCCATTCTTCACCTTAAAACTGATAAAACATCTAAATCCCCCTGGTCATAAATAAAATTTAACCATATAATTTTTCAATATCAACGAATATTTAATTTACTTAAAAAAATATATGCATGTTTATATAAATCTTCACACATCCATTATAAACTATCATAAATTTTTTAAATAAGTATTATATCTTTATGGTTTATATATAGACACGTCTTTTCCCTTATATATATACATTTAAAATGTCACTTGAAAACGAGAAGGAGCTAAAATGTCCCTTGTAATTATAGACTAGTAGAGTAGTAGTTGATAGCGCATACTTAATAAAACGATACAAGAATTCAAGAATTTGTTGATTCACACAAATATTGAGAAGTTGGCGATAAAAATTGAAAAAACCCTCAACTTTAAATTCAATCAATTATTCCTTCATATATAGATGGTCTTACGTCTCTCTCTCTCTCTCTCTCTCTCTCTCTCTCTCTCTCTCTCTATATATATATATATATATATATACACACACACACACACATGCAAAAATATCAAAAAGGGAAAAAAATGTTGTTTTTACCCTTAAACAATGGAATTTGTCCTAAATTTCATGTGTTTTGCTGGTAAGATCATTTCTTGATGAAAAAGCACACTTTTTGTAAAAAAAAAAAAAAAAAAAACAGACATTATTGTTTTTCTTTCAACTTTGCTTTATATCAATAGTTTATGGCTACCCAAGATAACTATCGCATCATATTCTCTAAATGTCATGAACTAGAATATTTTTATTTGTCTTTCTATACAAATATTTTAGTTTTTTATAAATAAAAAAGTTATATTGTGTATATAATTTAGTTCCTAGCGTTTGTTTCAATTATCATAGGATAAGGGGAGAGAGCAAAACTTAGACTCATTTTTTAAGTATTTTTTGGTGTTATATATACTCCAATTATAATTAATATTTCAAATCAATAATTTTATACTCACTTTTAATATAAATATTTATTATGCTAAATTATGACGAAAAAAACTCTAATTTTAATTTTTAAAAAATACTGTAATATCAAATTAAAGCACGTACACGAGAATAAAATGTAACTTAAAACATATCTAAATATAGCATCCCTCAAAAATGAGGTTTACAGCAGGGAAAGTCAACTTCTTTAACCTAAAAATCCTAATCTGTTAATTAAAAATCAAATAAATGGTAATGTCGATTAACCTTATCGACTATGCTTTGTACCAAAAAGTAATCGACTATGCTAAATTTATGCCAAAGAAAAGTGCCATAAAAGCCCAATAACCAGTCCATTGCAACGCGTCACCAACCCACACATCCTACTTTAGGTTTTGTGTTTCGATGGCAATGCAAACTAAGCTGGCAATTGGGAGGGTAGAGGCTGTGGTTCATGGCAAGATGGTGCATGCAGCACAAGTGCACAACGAAGACTGGCTGCAACATGCAATGCAATTAATAGTTGCTATATATGCGTTCATGGTTGGTTGGTTCGGAGACAAAAAAAACTACCAGTGTGGGGGAGATCCTAATAGAGCTGTTTACTAGGACGCTTGATTTCTGGATCTTGTTTGGATGATGCATGGTTGTGGCTCTACTATGAGGGCAAAGATGAAGGTTTTACTTTTCTTCTTTTTTGGAGCACTGCTACTAGCTAGCTAAGAGACGTGTGTAATTGCAACATATATATTTTCTGGGTTATGGGAATTGAATTGTTGTTTTTTGTTACTAGTAGTTGTAGGAGCTCTGGAGAAAAATGTAGCATTGGGAGTTTCAGTATTTTGGTTAGGTGGTGATTTATGGAATTTCTTTGGAACAGTTGGTTGAAGATGCATTTCTGGATATTATAGAATGAGCGAGCCAAAATGGATTATTATATATGTACGTATCATGATTTGGAGAACTTTGGTCTGATGGTTTGCTTGCTATTTTCTTCTTTATTAACAATAATGTAATGCTCCCTCTGAACACATATAAATAAAAAAGGTGATTTTGTAGCATAGAACTAAGTAAATTTAATTAATTTTATCTTATTTAATAATATTATTTTTAAAATATTTTTTATGTAATTTTAATTTTATTTTGAATGATTTCTTTTTATTCATAATATCAAGTTTTAATAAAATTTATTTTAGAAATAACTTAATTTTTATGTGAGATTAAGAAAATTAAATAATATCAACTAACTTTTTTAATATAATATTTAATATAATATTAGTTATTTTTAGTTATATATAAATCCAAAGGAATTACTTACTAGTATTAAACATTGAGAGTTTCTACAGTACCCGGTTAATTAGGAGGGTTTTGATATGGTTGGTTTTCAATCAATGGTAATCAAGTTACATTATTATCTCATTATTTTGATATTTAATGAAAATTTTATTTTATATATTTCAATTTAATTCCTGAACAATTAAAGTATTTTAAAAAAATCACTACGTGTATCTTTCTCAAGGTCTATACATTTAAAGTGCGTCCAATAATCAATTTTCATGAAGAATACTTTTTAATATGTTGTTGCTCCCGCACAAATAAAAGTTTATAATTAGCTGTAACACGCACATCACATACTGTCACTGCACTTATTGTTAATCTAAAAAGTGACAATTAGTGAAGCATTACACCAAAAGAAACCATGAATTGAATCACAAAATTTCCAATAATCAACGATTTTCTCCAAACACCCCTCACACTCAAGATCTTCGATCTCTTTCTTCTTCATTGTTGTCACCTTCTTGATCTACTTTGACAACCACGGGTCCAATGACTTCCGACAACTTGTATTCTTTATTCAACGATCCAAACTGGACCTGAACCCAAAATGTGGATGCATGTGTTTGCTGCTATGAGTTTTGGTTTGAACTATACATGAACTAAATTAAAATAATGAGATAATTATATAACTTGATCATTATTAATTGAAAAATCAACACTATCAAAACTCCCCAAATTAATAGTGCCCAGTAGAGAAGTATACTACATTGGCAAGCAATGGGTATGCAGAAGACAGATATAAAGGAAGATATAACTCACCACTGGTTGAAGATATAAGTGGAGTCTCTATATATGGAGAATGTCTCACGTGAAATTGTTTATATATATATATATAATAATATTTAGTAATTTACAATGGACTTAACCCTAATTACTTATCGAGGGCTTAGTACCATCAATATTTATTATTTACAGATGCTTTTGCCTTATGTAATGTTTTCATACATAAAAAATTAATTAAAATTTTATAATTGATATTTACTTAGAGTTAAGTCCTTGATAAATTTATCACGCTATATATCCTCTCTAGATAAATTATTATAGTTACTAATAATCGACTCTAATAACGAATCACTATTTGATCACTTTACTAATTGATAAATAACCCCTAAACAATCTCTTAATTAAGAATTTAACCTACTAATGACATCGGATTTTAGAGGAAGTTAATTCTAATCGAATAAATAGATGCGTACACTTTTATTTAAGTTAAATTAAGTTTCTACATAACGACAACCATTGTTTATCCCTAAATATTAGAACTAATAGACAATTACAAATCTACAATCCTAATTGATTTAATACAATTTCACAAATTTAGCAAATTTTCATTTCGTACAACTCACAAAATAGTTTTTGGTGTGAAGAATGGTAGAATAAATTCCCAAAGTAAGAAAAGTAATAAACAACGTTAAGATCCCACGAAAATTACACATTGGTTATCTCAAACTTAAAATAGAGTTGAGATCTTGATGGGAGTCATGAAAGTACAAGAAAAAAAATAGAAAACTAGAAAGAAGAACTTGACCTAGCCAAATATTTTGAACAACTCACTGACATTTTTTATGTGTGACTATCTCTCGCTCTCTCTTTTTGTCATATTAAATATCTATTATATCTATTTTTTTTCTAGACGTATATTAACATATATATATATATATATATATATATATATATATATATATATATATATATATATATATATATATATATATATATATATATATATATATGGGATATTCATTTAAATTTTTCTTTCAAAAATATGTTGAGAACTGCGGAAGGAAAAAGTGTTAGTAACATTTAATTTCAAGCACACTTTCAATTTAACTTTATTTGAAACAACAAAAATTACATGCAACACTCATTAAATAAGAAATGAAACTTATAATTTTTTATTTTTGAGTAAATTTTAATTAATAAAAAATATTTAAAAAGTATATTAAATATAAATAAATACTAATCAGCATTCTTAAGACATTAATTAAATAATTAAAATGATTTTTTATATTAAAATACACAAAATTATGTTATATATGACTTTTTTTTTATTTTTTCTTATAATTTTTATACCAACACTTTTTTATTTTAATTCTTTAAATAATATGCACTCATTAGTAAGATCCTAAAATATATATTAGCGGTATTTCTCTTTCAAAGCATCATGTGTAAAAGTTGGTGCATAGTCAGATCAGTTTTACGTTTCAAGGCACATCTACATCATATGGGGCGTAAGACAAGGTGCTGGACGAGGTGTATGCATATTTATTTCGTAAATTAGACTGGTTCAATACTGGATTCTTATGTGTGAGGCTGATTCGAAACAATGTATATCTATAAGCCAAAATTACCTGTTAACGATGATCGAGTCACCACTAAGAATGTCTTTTATATTTTTCACTCTTTAATCCACACATTTACATTTACAATCATGTAGGAACATGGCTAACAAATATAAATAATGGTAACTATTAAAATCAGCTCAATTATAAAAAAAAAAAAAATCCATACCATATTCAGAATTTTAAAGCAATTATGCAGTTGGCTCATAACTGATATCCTTTTCCATAGTCAAAATCTCCTTTTCCTCTTGAATTTCGCTGTGGACTTCTCAACTCTAATTAATTGCTAACTCCGTCGGCGCCTTCGACTTGTGCTTGTCACAACCAATCAATTAATAATTTGCCTATCAACTAACTCATTTTGTCAACTGATAATCTCATCAGCTAACTAGACCCAATTTGATTAGTAGTGTTAATCCAAATATACTTGTTCATTTTGTTTTTGTATGCTATTGTTCAAAAGTTAAAAAAATATTTTAAAGTTCTTATATCCCCTCCTCTCCTCCCAAATAACAATAATAAATAAATAAATATATCTCTCAAGGTTAACATACTTCGATATTTAAATAATAGTGATACACAAATATTCTTTCATTTTAAACATTCTTCTATCATATCTTATTTCTTTTTATCTCTTTTTTATCATATCATAAATTTTATAATAATTATACTTTTTTATTTCTCTCTCTTTCATTAAGTGTCTAATAATATTTGGGTGTTCATTTATTTTTTCCATATTTATGGAAAAAAAAAGAAGAGAATGTCTGCTTTATTTGCAGTCCAAAAATGCGACACTTGCGGTCCCATGCCTGTGGGAGGATTGTTATTGCTGGCTATGATGTCCACGTCGTTTTTGGTGGGTCCATCAAACTATCCTAAGCTGTTTTCAGAATTTCTGGTAATGAAAAACACTGCCTGATCAATCTCTAATCACGCTTTACTTTTAGGCGTCTCAGCTTTTGCACTCAAAATGAGACTTCACACACTCATCAATTTCTTAGTTATTTTATTTCATATTGACTGATAGGCCATATTAAGGGAGTAATTATCACTTCCCCTAATGTATATCAGGACACAACGACAAAAAGTTCACTAGTTATTGCTTTCATAAAGAAAGTAACGTTACGGTGATGCCAAAACACGCAATATATATAGTATATGCAATTCATATTTCAGTGTGTGCTGATCATAGCTATAGATTTCAATTTTTAGGAGTAGCAAAAGTTATGGAAGCAATAATTATGGCAGAAATATGCGTAACCCGTATTATTAGCTAGTGACTTAGATGGTAAGGGAGAAAATTCAGCAAACAGAAAAGAAAAACAAGAAACCAAATGTTAAAGAAATATTGAACTAAATGGTAAAACGAAACCGTCAATGGTTTTGATGTCTAAGACAGAGAGCGACGCCATAAGCATATTATAGCTAGAAATTGATAGTTACATAAAAGTATTCGGATGTATGTTTTTGAAGTAATAAATTTTTTTTATTAGTGTGAAAGACTTTACTTATAGAGATTAATTTTTGTTATCAACTTCTTTCTACTTTACAAGTTTAAAACTAACTTAAAATTTTCTATTGTGTGTCTGGTGCATTTTGTCTCAGGTAAATGCTTCTATTATAATGCTAATGTTAAAGAGATATGGATTTAAACCCTTTTTCGAAGAAAAAAATAGAAAAGATTTAAAATAATTTCATATTTTTTTATTTTTAGAAAAATAAAAATTATCTCATACCTTTTATTTTAATAAGCTTCTTGATATAAGACAATGATCATTCACAATTAATCACATGACTAATTATGATAATTAATCACATTCTTGGTATGTGAAATAAAATAGTATTCTTATTTTATGAGCAAGTTCCACATTCATAAAATAATACTCCATTTTTATATTAATTATATTCTTGGTGCTAGTAAAAAATATAATAATATTTCACTAAAATATTTATTTGATTAAATTAAATTCTCTAATTTAATTATCAAATAAATTATTTTCTTTTGTAAAGATTAGAACACTCGTTTATATGTAACCCCGTAGGTTTAATACTAAACTGGTAGTAAATTAATCATAATTAATTTACTAATTAAGGAAGACGTCTAGCAGCAGTCCATTAAGTCCAAGCATGAAGTAACATCTTTTACCTTCAAGAACAATTGAAGAATAATGTAATATTTCATTTCATTGTTGTTTATAACTCAAGGTTAATTCTAAAGTATAATATTATTATCAAACTCTAATAAGATAATACATTTAATCAATGAATGACTTAAGAAACTCTTTTTTCTTTCATTCAATTGTCATGTCTAAGATCTTAATTCTATCATAGAGCTCAAACTTGTTACCTAGAGTTGGTGGATTCCTTCTTGATTAATAATTAATTCTATAAGTATTTAATCATATCCAATATTCATTAAACTAGTGCCTTAAGACATTAAGTGTCTAAAATTTAAATATAACAAATAATTTGTTAACTATTATGATAATCTCATGTCAAAGGAAACTATTATATTTCTTCTTGAGAACTTTCTATTGATATATTAAGATAATATTAACTATTAGGAATTTTCAATTAAGTCATTTCAATGATGACATCCATATATATATCATCTATATATGCAATTTAATAAATAATATTTATTAATTTTTATCTAATAAAGACTTTTACATATATATTAATTTATCTGAATTATTGATGTCTTATTCATAATAATCTTACGATTAAGAATAATTTATATTAAAATTATAAAGGAATTATTTATCATTATCATAATCTTGATCATGATAACAAACCTCTAATTTTAATTTTGGACTTGTCAATTCTACTGGAATTTTTTTAAAAAAGATGAGTGCATTGCAGTATGGCAGAAACCTTCTCACAATAGCTGCTATATTTTTGCATGTTAGCTAGTGATTTTAATAGTTAGTTTTGGGTGTTGGTAGTTTTCTAGTTGTAATTTTTGTGGATTCTTTTTGTTGATATATTCCTTAAACATGATTTTAATAGCCTTATCTTTTAATAATTGTGCTGTAAATGTACTTTAAAAAATTATATCTAAAACGGATCGATTAGAACTTTTTTCATTAAATTAATTTTTTTAAAAAAATACATTCTAAGACAGTTTTTTTAAAAAAACCTTCTTAGAAAGTCTATTTTTTAAGATAGTTTTTGGAAAAATCATCTTAAAATCTTCAAATTTTTTAATTTTTTTGTTTTAAAAAACACATTCTAAAATGGTTTTTTGAAAAAAATCGTCTTAGAATCCTTATTAATTTTTTTTATTTTTTTAAAAATGATTCTAAGACGATTCTTTTAAAAACCTTCTTAGAAGGATATTTTTTTCTAAGATGATTTTTAATGGAACCGCCGTCGAAAGTCAAGATTTTCGATGACATTCGCTTCGAAGACAATCTTGAGTCGTCTTTGAATGTAGTTATGAATCGTCGTGGAATGATGCTTTTGCAGTAGGTTACAAAATTATTTATCATATAATATTAAAATATATAATAAATATTTACTATATTTATTAAAATCTATTTATTATTTAAATATACTTATTTGTTAAATATTTATAATATATCAAATATGATATAATACATAAGTATATTTAATAATAATAAATATTTGCCTATAACATGAACACAGCAAATTAGAATATATTTTTCTTTTTGTTAAGAACCAAATTAGAATTTAAGAAACTAAAATCATGCAAATATAAAAGTTTGGAAACTAAAATTATATAATTAATGGTCCAGATTTTTGCAAATAGGTAATCCTGAAGCTGCAAAGGCAGGAGATCAGATCCCTGTCTCCGTAGTATCTTATTATATTTAATATTTAATATATAATTAATTAGAACGTCCACGTTTAATAAGTATCTTGCAGGAAGAAGAAACTGAAGTGTATATATAGGTCCCCATGACACTCCCCTCAACTCAGCAACAACAACACTTACTTGAAGTTGTGCTATTCAATCCCAAAGCCACAGAAATAATATTATTCAGATTTTAGAGACTGAAAACATCATGGCCAACCTCGACCTCGACCCATTCCAGACAAGCATCTTAATCCTCGTCCCAATAGCACTCCTGGTGGCGTTACTATCTCGTACTCGTCGAAGAGCACCCTACCCACCAGGCCCAAAGGGTTTACCAATCATAGGAAACATGTTAATGATGGAGCAGCTAACCCACCGCGGCCTCGCCAACCTGGCCAAACACTACGGCGGCATCTTCCACCTCCGCATGGGGTTCCTCCACATGGTCGCCATCTCCGACCCCGTCGCCGCGCGTCAGGTTCTCCAAGTCCAAGACAACATCTTCTCCAACCGCCCAGCCACCATCGCCATCAGCTACCTTACCTACGACCGCGCCGACATGGCTTTTGCCCACTACGGCCCCTTCTGGCGCCAGATGCGGAAACTCTGCGTCATGAAGCTCTTCAGCCGCAAGCGCGCCGAGTCCTGGCAGTCAGTCCGCGATGAGGTCGACGCCGCCGTTCGCGCCGTCGCTAGCAGCGTCGGAAAGCCCGTCAACATTGGAGAATTAGTGTTTAACCTCACCAAGAACATCATCTACCGCGCCGCGTTCGGGTCGAGTTCCCAAGAAGGCCAGGACGAGTTCATTAAAATACTGCAGGAGTTCTCCAAGCTCTTTGGCGCGTTTAATATTGCGGATTTTATACCCTATCTCGGGTGCGTGGATCCACAAGGTTTGAACTCGAGACTCGCTAGGGCACGTGGCGCGCTCGATAGCTTCATTGATAAGATCATCGATGAGCACGTGCATAAGATGAAGAATGATAAGAGCAGTGAAATTGTTGATGGAGAAACGGACATGGTGGATGAGTTGCTGGCGTTCTACAGCGAGGAGGCGAAGTTGAACAATGAATCGGACGATTTGCAGAACTCTATCAGACTCACTAAGGATAACATCAAGGCTATCATTATGGTATGGATTCGTATTCAAATTAATATACTATCTTATTCTTATCAGCCACCTAATGAAATTGATAATTCGTGGCATGAAAGTTTACGCATTTGACTATTTCATTAAGAGTTGTTAAGAACACGGTTTTTCTCAAAAACCACGTAAGCACGTACAACGCCAATACCTCGATGATTGGATGTCTTTTGGAATCCTTTCTAGTTTAATGAGATTTTTTTTAATTGAGAAATCTAATTTCTTACATGATTTTTTCAATGCAAGAAGAGAAGATTCAGATCAATAAGGTTTATGCATGATTATAGAAAAATTGGATGAATTTAAGCTTTTAAAAAGTTTATGTATTTTTTTAAAATTTAATGTAATATTGACATAGAGTATTACTGATTTTATTAATGATTAATTTTCGTTAAAAAATTTGGTTAATAAAATTTCTTATTTTAATCAGATTTATTCTGCGTATAAAATTTAAATTTAAAATCTTACTTAAACTTTTGCTTAATTAATTTAACAAACACTTCTAAAAAAAAGAAAACATATTAAGAATAACAGGTAAAATGCTTTAAAAGTGGTTCTACCTTGAGTTTATAGTGAATATGTGTAAAAATATCCACTTTTGTATATCAAATTATAATAGATGCTTTTATAAAATAAAATTTAACTTTCTAGTATATTTTCTTCAAAGGATGGTTAATGTTATTTTTAAAATTTGAATTTAGATCTCTTTTAAATTGATTGTATCTTTTTTATAATTTGAATATTTTTTAATTTATTTAAATGTTTTTTAATTTTTACCTTTTAGATTTTATTTAAATTTCAAAATGTCAACATATGTTACATGAAAACTTGCTAAATACATAAGTGTTTGCATGCCCGTCAGTAATTTTGGTTAGTGAAGTTTTAATTTGTCAAAAGTTTATTTGCATGTCTAAGATATAAATTATCTATTTAATATTTTCTCAAATCATACAACCACCTCACATTTACATGTGATCATATTTAGTTTACTTATTAAACTGATCAGAGTTCATTTAAAAAGCAAATTGTCAACACTACAAAAAAAAAAAAAAAAGTCTCCAAATCAATTATGATTACTTATGCCGAAATTGAAAAAGTAAAAGCAGATTTACTATAGTTATTATGGACTAGCTGGAGATGAACAAATAAAGTAGATAAGATCATAAGATTGAGAATAAGATTTGGGAACACTAGCCACCAAAAATGCAGTGAGTGACTATCCCAACGTGATCATAGTGGGTTTGGGTACGGTTGGTGTCATTTCCCCGTCCAAATCTACAGCTTCTTCTCTTTATTTATTTTTTTCAATTAAAGTTTGATTTTAGAATGCAAAATTCAATATTGTGTCGTATGAAGGTGGTAAGTAAATAAAGAAAATTGATATCGGTGATGATTGTTTGTTTGTGGTGTGCGTTAACATTACAATTTACACAGGACGTGATGTTCGGAGGCACGGAAACGGTAGCGTCAGCGATCGAGTGGGCCATGGCGGAGCTCATGAGAAGCCCAGAAGATCAAAAGCGGGTCCAACAAGAGCTGGCGGATGTAGTGGGCCTGGACCGTCGGGCCGAAGAGTCCGATTTCGAGAAACTCACTTATCTCAAATGTGCCCTCAAAGAGACCCTCCGCCTCCACCCTCCGATCCCGCTCCTCCTCCACGAGACGGCGGAGGACGCGACGGTCGGCGGTTACCTCGTCCCCAAGAAGGCGCGTGTCATGATCAACGCGTGGGCCATTGGGAGGGACAAGAACAGCTGGGAGGAACCCGAGAGCTTCAAGCCCGCCCGGTTTCTTAAACCGGGCGTGCCCGATTTCAAAGGGAGCAACTTCGAGTTCATTCCATTCGGGTCGGGTCGCAGATCCTGCCCCGGGATGGTGTTGGGGCTCTACGCGCTCGAGTTGGCGGTGGCGCACCTCCTTCACTGCTTCACGTGGGAATTGCCAGATGGGATGAAGCCAAGTGAGATGGACATGGGTGACGTGTTCGGACTCACCGCTCCAAGATCCACGCGACTCATTGCTGTGCCAACCAAGCGCGTGGTGTGCCCTCTCTTTTAAAAAAACAACAATTTGGATCTTTTTTCTTCCTTTTTTTTGTATTTTCTTTTTATCCCTCAATTATACATAATCATATTAAAATAATATAAAGGGAAAAAAGGCAGCTACACAATAAGAATGTGGGAGTATTTGGAAGAAAAAAAAATTGTAAACAATCAATTATATGCATTTTGTTATTTTTGCCCCATTTCCGTTTTGATTCTTATATACGAGTAGAGTAATGATGGAGTCATTCTTTTTAATACTCTTTCTTAAAGACTTTTTTATGATTAATTATAATTCATTAAACAAATATTAATTTTGATTGATCTTGTTTTTGATTTAATACAAATAAGGAGAATGAATCATTAAATAAGAACAACCAAAAATAATATTTTTAAATAAATTCTAATTAATCATAAAAAAATCTTAAAAAAAGAGTGTCAAAGATAGTACATCTCTCTTACATATTAACAGAAATAAAAGTGTACCGGCCATTAAAAGAGTCAGTAGCTATGGTGGCATAATGGCATGTTACCAATAATTGTTGTGACAAATTAAGTTGCGCGATTGTGGTAATTTAGTTTCATTTTTTGTCTTCGATGCGACAGTGAATAAATTACCACAAGTGCGTACCATGGGGAATTTATTTTTGTTGCGGGGATTTCACATCAAATCACGTATTTAACAGTGGTAGTATTGTTTTCTAAGTGGGTTCTAGAGGCGAAGTTGATGACTTTTGAGTGTGAAAGATTGATAGGAAAGTGTAGCTATTATTAGAAGGGGCGATACAAATCAACAAGTGTCCCAAAAATCAACATCGCTCAGGTTGATTAGTCCTGAAAATATATATAACGATGTTGAAATGCATGGACCCTGCGCTATAAATTGCTTTCCTAATTGAGTTTGAGCGTGGCAATGGCAATGGCAAAAGAATTTTAAGAATGCTTGCTCACTGACGCTGCTTCTAATGGGAAAGACTTTTTCTACATGCATATGTTTTAAGAAAAAGAATTTATCGTATAAGAAAAAATCTAGGGCGAAAAATAAGTTACATTAAAAGCTTGACATGAATTAAGGGTGCCCATGTGAGTCAGCTGTTAACATGAGATGAAAATTTATTGAACTTATCTTGAATTTATGTAGTTAATTAGATTTGTCGGTGCGTATTCCGAATATGGAAAAGTGGCAGTAATTTGTTTTATATAAGAGAAATGATTGAAGGTGCAGCGTGGAAAAGTATATTTCAAAGCGTATATGTAATGGCGTGTAATATCGAAACAGAAAGATGAATGAGTAGAAGCCGAAGAGTTTAGGTGAGTGTTAAAAAGAACCAGGGGCCATTCTCTGATTTTATTCAAATTCAATATCAGAAAATGACCCTCGTTGGGCCCTTATTTTGTATCCATAAGCAAAGTCAACTGAGGAACTCTTCCGGGGTTGCAAAGCTTTAACTACTTTGTGATACCAACACAGACTACACTTGTATTTAAGGTCCGTTTGTTTGACTATTTTGCTTCTGAAGAAGAAAATTCTACCACTCGTTTCACACAATGCTTCTTGGTCAGCGTGAACACTCGTTGTTTTCAGACGTAGAATCTCAAACAAGTTAAATCGGCAGATTATCATTTGCTTATGTGTGTCTTGTTAAGGTGTGAAGTTATTACTCTTTACTAGACAGTTAGACATAAATATTTTCAATTTGCTGGTTCAATCAGACAATGTGAACAAATTCCATAAACAATCAAATTTTGATCACCATTAACCTAAAAACAAAACAATAAATGAGGACCGCCCAATTTTGTGTTTAGTTTATTAGCTAAATAAACCCGTGGAAGGCCTGCTTATGGAGTCATGGTCCCATGCCAAGATTTTCTTTTGTTGAATTTAGAGTAGATTTGAAGAGAGACAGAGAGAGAGAGAGACAACCGAATCTTTTGGAGAGAATGCATAAAATGAAAAAGGCTTTCTTATTCTTGTAAAATGCAGTACAAAGATTTTGCATATCATTTATATGAATAGTAGGGTCAGCCCAACAAATTTTGTTGGACTAATACAAATTCTATATTTTAACTAAGGAACAATTAAACTAATTCTTTAAGACAAAAGCACATACTAGTACTAGTTATAATTGTCATATGTAACAGATGATGAAAAAATTATAAAAACTACAACCACCTTCCCTATCTTTAGATATTCAACATCAATGGACACATTAATAAATATTAATATATGAAATGTATCAAGTGTGAGGATGTCTTATATGTGAGAATAGGAGAAATGGATATTAATTATTATATCTTGTCTTGTTATGAATAGTCAAAATTAAACAAATAAATTTTTGAGTTTTTTAAAAAATTAATTGACATTAAATTTAGTTTCTCCACAAATAATTGTATGGTCCAAATTTATTCTACTAGCTCTTTTATAAAAATAATTTTTTCACTAGATATGTCTCATATATATATATATATATATATATAAGAAATTAATAGTTATTATACTTTATCTTTTGAAGTATATCTTCTTACTTCAAAAGGAACTAAATTCATCCCAATATAATCTCCTAATCTAACTCTTCTAAAAAGAGTTCTAGAGTTATTATACCTTTATGTGATATTATATTTTCAAGATGTTATTCTTGCTTAATTGAACTTAATAAAGTTTAACATTTATTACCACTTCATTGTTGTTGGGATAAACTATGTTTGGAATCCTTAATAAATATTTAAATTTTATGTTTGTTCCCAAATAAAAAATTTCTTAATTTTACTTCCTTATAAAATAAAATTTTTGTTTTTAATCCTTCATACTATTTTAGTTCATGATAATCTAACAAATTTTGTATTTAAAAAAAGACTAATAACAAATGAAAAAAAAATATACAAACACAAAATTCATTAATTTATCATAGACTTAAAAAAGTGTTAAAGACTAAAAATAAAATTATTTTATTAGAGATTCAATGTAAAGAAAAAATTTATCAATGAACAAACACAAAATTTAAATATTTATTAGGAATCAAAAACATATTTTATCCTTGCTATTTTTCAACTTTCTTTGATTTCATTAGTGTAACCAAGAAATATATATTTATATCACAGTTTAAAATATCGTCAGCTTACAATTTTTTTATAACTTGAATAATAGATATTGTATAGCTATAATAAACGATCTTAGCAGGCTATACAGTAATCCATATACAATACAAGGCATTAATTCAACACAAGCATTTTAGTGAAAAGATACTGATCACTGTATGTTTCTTTGGGAAAAATTGTGGGAGAACCCGATCCACTTGACAGTGACACTAGGAACTTATTCATATACTCAAACATAGGAGAATTAGGAAGAATCACTGTCTGGAAAGGAATTTGTTATAAACGGGATAATAGGTATCTAATTCAAGTTCATCTAGGACCTGTTGTGTAGCCCACAAATATGAAGAATGACCCTCTATATGATCTGTCACGTCAACCTGCAAATCCAGGGAACCAAAACAAATGAATACGAATGTGGCACTAGTTTACAAGTTAAAATAGCAACTTGCATATTGCAACTGTAACCCAAAATGAACAAAAAACAGAAACTTGCAACAGTAGTCATGCGTAGCCAAGGAGATAGAGAAAAATCTTACATTTTGGATCCCAGGAATATCGACAGGTTGGATTCCAGCTAATCCTTGTGAAAGTAGACTGCACAAAATTAATAGTTTGATTAATTTCTACTGTCTACTAAAGTCTACAGGAAATCCCTCTATTTTTTTTTCTTAATTATTAAACTTATTCTATTCATAATACGTTAGCATGCTCTTTGTGAAAACTGACCACGGTCACAAGAACTTTATGGATCCCTATCATTAGATGAAACGGAGTCAATGAAAATATGGAATGCTATTCTCTGCCATTGCAGGATCAGACTTACATAACTCACGACTTGGTGGGTAAAACTGTGTAAAAAGCATTTGGTCCAAGGATTATGTGGTGAGAACCATGAACACTACATGCCATTCTTTCATTTTTTTTTTCAATTTTGATTGTGAAGTGAATCTTTGGAAGAATTAATCGATTCATATAAGTTATTTACTTTGAATCAACAGGAATATTCTCACAACACCACAGAATTCTACCACTACATTTTTGTGTACCTGGCGCGGAAAGCAACTCCAAGCATCCAGTCATTTCTTGAATAAGCATTGACAAATCTTCCTGCTACCATCTACAGAATACCAGGATCTCATAGTAATTAATAAAACTATATTTCCATCATACATGTGAGACCAGAAGATACGATTCATGAGAAAATTAAATCCTCTTCCACCTTTCTAGCAGCTTCCCAATTCTCGTCCTTGATTGCAATGGGTGCTCCAAGAAGAACAACTCTCTCTACCAGTTCAGCTGCCAATAAACAGAAGCAGCACCCCAGAATAAGGGAACATCTTATTTAACAGATAAACGCACGAGTCCCCATAGAAATGATATAATATGTAAAATAACCAGATTTGAAAGCTTATCCTTCGAGAGACAGTCAATAAGATTAAAAATACCAAAAACATAGAGAAATAATCTATCACATCAAAGACAAAAAATGTGGAAATACATACCACTGTTTTCTGTTTCAGCCAAAAACTCCAGACACTTGAAAATAACTCTAGCCCCAAGTGAGTAACCTACAAGGGTAACAGGCCTGAAATTCATAGATTAAAAATATTTCATATTCCACAATTTTAAAGGAGCTAAATTTTATAAAGAAACTTTGAAATAAGCAAAATACCTATTTCCCTGCAACCCTCCCAATAATACTTCAGCAAGCAACTTTCCTGCCTTGTCTGATCTGAAAAGTGAGATAATGCAGGATTAATTGCAAACTAAGGATGGAAACTGACTTGAACAATTATTGTATTGTTAAAAAAGTGTTTTTTTTAATAAAGTAAGATTTTTTTATTTTTTATTTTTTAAGAAGCAAATCCTATCCATTGTAAAAAAAAAAAAAAAAAAAAGCAAATCCTATCAGTTTCTTAAAAAACCACTTTTTTAAAAATCATTTTTTTAGTTTTAAGCAAACCGACCCTTGAAAACATCACTCCTTGCCAAGCCTCTTATTAAAAAGAGAGAGGAAATTAATTAAAATTAGTCTCATGCAGTTTCCAACAACCATGACAGTTTTTCAACTTTATGAAACACTATAATTATCCACTAACTAGCAATTGCATCACTAAGTACTATTCAGTAAAACAATTGAAACCTTTCAATTGCCTATGTGGTACCAAGTAACAAATAGCAAGTAGATGCTTTTCCTTTTACTGTGCAATTGTCCATACAATCAAGAGATAAAAGTAAACCTGTCGATAGCAATTGTCCATGTGCTGTCTATGAACTCAGTTGCAGCAAGTAATGCAGCTGGCCAAGCCAATGCAGTTAAAAGAGCATGCAAAACCGTCATCATTGCCCCTTGCTTCATCAGCTCTGTTGCAATTCCTAAAGCATATGACAACAATATTGGCACCAATCATATACATCTCTACTCAAATATACCATACAAAAGTACTAGCATCCTGGAATCAAAACCAATTACTTGAAGTAAGCCAATCCTGAATTGCAGTGCTCAGGGCAAATAGATTCTTGGACTCCCACTTCAGTGCATACCTAACTTTTGGCAAGGCCATATGAAATGTCATTTGAGTAGCAAGGCCACAATTATGCGCTTCTTTGGAAACAATTGCTTCTAGAGTAACAATCACTTATTTTTCAAAAATCTCTAGGAAGCCAGTAAAAATATGTAGTTATTTCTCCAAAATAAGTTGAACCAAGCACACTAAATTACAGGAACTTCTGTGATTAAAATTTAATGCCATAATTAATCAACGTTTTTCCTTTGGCTGATGGAAAATCATATTCAACAATAATAATATTCACAATTCTATCAACTACTTTTTCCTAAATAATGATTAACCAAACATAAACCATTTTAGAAGAAGGAAAACGGTAATTATGTGTACCTCTCCAAGTTGTCATCCAGTCCTTCCCACGGCCTTATAAAATCGTCATCCTCAAAGACAAATCCAGAGATCATGATCTCAACCCCAAGCCTCTGCAAGCAGAAGTCAAATAAGAATCTAATTTAAATCAATAAACTAAGTGCAAAGTAGTGATACATAATATGAGAAAGGTTAGACAAAGATCGCACATGTGTATTTTCCTCTGTAAACAGATCACAACTCAAGTAAGAAATAGTCACCAGAAAGTAGGAATATGAAATCAATAAAAACTTACACCTTGGTTATGGTTTTCTCCTACAGCTTTGAATTCAAACTCCTCAACATCCCCAACTCTTCTAGCCATTTTGCTTCCAGTGAGTCCAGCTCCAGCAGCTAGTAAAACAAAGTGATACATAAAATATTTTCATCATCTAAAAATGGAGCATCACCAACAGCAACACACACACACAAAAAACAAAGTGATACATAAAATATTTTCATCATCTAAAAATGGAGCATCACCAACAGCAACACACACACACAAAAAAAAAAAAAAACTGCATGAGAGTTGTTTATTTTCCTTATAAATACATCTGAATAACATATAACTAGCTTTTATTGCGATTTGCCAAGGAATATTGTAAATTAATGGCTAAACGTAGGCTCCATTTGTTTTACATTTAGAAATCAATTCTCACACTTTCCAATGAAAAATACACATTACAATGCAATTTCTCTCTCAGCTTTTTCAAAACCAATTCTACTTCAACAATAAACCAAATAGCCATGTGCTGTCTTCAAGATAATAGCATATAGGAGGTATTAAAGGGCATGCTTAACTCCTCTAGACTATTTAAAATTAAATAAAAAATCCATATAACCTCTATAACTCCTCTTGGAAAGACAATTCAAAGAGTTCCTTTTGCAGCTTGACTGAGAATTATCTAACTTATTTCATTGAAGCAATTACTGTAAAGTGTAAACAACAAAGCCTTTTTCTACTAGGGGTATTGGTTACATTAATCAAACAATGCCATAAAGCAATTAGTGTAAGCATTCTAATTGCTAAATTGAAGCAACAAAGATGCAAGTTGACCAATAATGTAGCAATTGAAGATAATACACCATTAAGATGCATAAATGTATGAATAATGACTTGGTAATTGGTGGTTCTGATAGTATCCTTAAACTACACTAGAAATTCACAAAATGCTACTTAATTTCTGTATAAATTGAAGGCTTAATAGCACAACATGAGAAGATTATAGTAAAATCCAAACACATATAAGGAAATATATACCTCCAAATGATGCAGCAACAGCAACAGAACCAGCAACAGTTCCAGCAGCACTAGCAGCTGCAGCAAATCCACTTGCTCCAATTACGGGGATCAGAGTACCCAAGGTTGGAGCCAAAGCACCAAGCCCTGCAGCAATTGCTGGGGCAGCTAATCCTGTTAAATGCATAAAAACAAAAACAATTAAATCAACAAGGAAACTCATCCAATTTGAAATCATATATTCCAGAACACAGAAAAGATGTTAAGGTATTCATACCACCAGTAACAGCCATCAAAGTTCCCCCAGTTAAGGCAGCAGCACCAATGATACCACCCCTCTTCCATTTAGCCCACTTGTCTTCTTTTGATTGAGTTTCTTCTTTACTTGCCTCTTGCTCTTTAATGAAAGACATTGCAGAACTAGCAACTATTGTCTCAATGGCCTCCTGCAAAGCGAAGATTCATCTTTATCACTAGAAAATATGGAACCAAATAAAAAGTGATTTTTTTTTCACAAGGGACAATTGAAAGCAAAGTTTATTGAATATCCCCATGTAGAATTAGGCTCTGAATTAGTAACTTATATATCAAGGGGGAATGTATAGGCAATGTTCATCAAAGTGAAGATTAGTTTTTGCCATGTCTTTATTAATACAGTATAAACAGTAAAAAAAACCTTGCTCTTATATCTCATGATCACCTCAATTCATCAAAAACATTCAGTTACCAATTAAATGATTCATTCACCAACCATTTTTGCCCACTTGATATCAAGCCAAGTTGCCAGCAGGCGTAGAGTGACACGTTGTCGAGCATCGTAGCCCTTTCTCCTCCGGCTATATTTCTTGTTATTTTCACCTAAATCTGATAGGCAGGCAGAGAGAAGCTCGTAGAGCACTGTCACTTTCCTCGGATAGCTGAGAATCATTACCTCTTCAGTTGGAATCTCATCAATATTACTATCAAAAGATCCCTGATGTGAGTCTTCACAGTCAAGGAAAGGAGTACCTGTGTCCTCCTGGGTTTCCAATTGCAAATCTACCTTCTCAGAATTCGGTTGAACATCAGCAGTCGAAAACTTTTCACGACATTGATTCTCATATTCACGTAACTTCTCCCTTCTAGACACGAGAGACTCAGAATTCTTTTCCAGGCTATGTACCATAGCATCAACAGCTTCTGACAAAGCAAGTTCTTGATCCAACCTTTGGGAAGAATCATCATCATCATCATCAAAATCTTCTGATAATAGTCTCAAGAACTGTGACATTCAAATACATGATCCTTAAGTGATGTATTTGGGGGGAAAAGGGTAAAACAAAAAATGTCTCATATTTGGTATTCAGTCGAATACAATTGTAAATTACAAATTGAAGTCCTTTCAAGCTTATAGTTTAGAAACTTGAATCTAAAGAAGCAGTTAAGAAGAAAAGAAGAATGAGGTAGGTACCGGACCGACGTGACGTGAAGCCGAAGAAAAGCCAGCAGTTTCCTCGAGTCCAGACCATGCTGCGGAATTAATATCTAGGTACCTGATAAACAACACAATAAGAACACAGAAACAGAACCCACAATAATTGGATTGGATTCTCTTTCGGAATATCAATGAAAATGAGGCAGAGCATGAGTATGCAGTACAAACAAACAATTAAGTATGCTTTTCAAGAGAAGAGAAGAGATACTTTAAAACGGGGCGGAGCAAACCGGAGTTGTGATGGACCCAAAGGTTGGGGTGTTCGGAAACAGCGAGAGTGGAACTAGTTTCAGAATCAGAAGGGAAGTCGTCGGTTGATAGGCCCAGAGGGTGGGTCTGGTGAAGTTGGGCCTGGTGCAGAGCCAGCCCAAACAACGCTCCGGCAGCGTACCTCTGCGTCCCCGTCAGATACGACGTCGCCGCCGCCATCACTTTCAATTTTACTTACCCCCAAATGCAGACCAGATTGTCTTTTCGATCACGCAAATTCTAATTTTGATCCTTCCACTCCGTTGACCGGCGTGATCAAGGGACTTTCTATTTTCTCACGCGCTTCGAATCCTTTCGTATTTTTCTAATTCTGCTTCGTTGCATTCATTCCTCTCTCTGTCTCTTTCTTTTCTTACATTACTCATTGAAAATAGAAAACCCCTATCTTTCTCCTTCTCTACACGTTAATTTCTTCTTTTGTTTTAACTAAAGTCTAAGTAAAAGAATTTTTCTTTCGCTCCGGTTCTCCGTTGATTTTCACCATGAATAAATTTTTATTTATATCTACCAATTAAATAAATTATACATTTATATAATATAATTAAATTAAAATATAATAATGCTGTAAAATAATTTTTAATTAATTAAAAAAGTAAAAGTATTCATATTAACAATGTATCAAAATCAAACTCTTATAAATATATAATTTTACAAATGATTTTACATGTATTTTAAAAGGTACAACATATCTTCAAAATATACTTAATTAATAAAGTATCATTTAATTTTTAAATTATACAAAATTTTATAAACATAATATTTTTAATAAAAATTAAATTAACAATTGATTTTTTTGGTACAGAAATTAACAACTGAATTGATGCAATTAAAAGTTGATACAAAGTCATTAACCTACGTATATAATAAATTTAGCATTTACTCTTCGAGTAGTAGTTCTCTCTGTCCACATATATAGAGAAAGACATATCAAATTTATGCTTGAATAAGACATTATGCTCTTACTCTCTAATGACATTTTTACTAGTTTAACCATTAAATTATAGTTATATATCATTTTAATAGTTTTATCAAATATTATAAAAAATAAAAAAATTATTAAATGACTTTTATTCTTATAAATTATAAAACATACTCGATCTATCAAAACTCAATTATAAGACAATAAAATTGATGAACTCAAATATCTCCAAATTTTAACTACTTTCATTGAATTTAATGAAACACCAAACAATTTAATTAAGACATCAAGCAAATTAAGAATTATTCTATCAAGATATTAAAGATTCATTTGACAAATTGACATTCTTCAATATTTTTTTACTTTAAAAAAAATAATAAATACGGACTTGTGAATTAAACCTCTGACCACATATTTAAAAGATACAATTATATATTTATCATATCACACTGTATTGATAAATTAATTATATAATATATTGAGAGTTGGTGAGAGTTAAACGGTTCAAAACAATTGATAAAAATTTACTAAATTACAATAGAAGAATTATCTACCAATCAATATATCCAATTAAATTCAAAATATATTTTTTTTTACTTTCTTAACATCACTTATTCTCAAACTTGGTTAGTTATGTTGTAAATCTCTCAACATTATTTTCTTTCATGCAAATAATATATATATATATATATATATATATATATATATATATATATATATATATATATATATATATATATATATATATATATAAACATCACCTATTCTCAAGCTTGGGCACCTTTTGAAGCTATTTCCTAGGCTTCTAGTTTGGGTCTCACTAATGTTATATTTGAGACAGATTGTAAGGCCATTGTGGATAACATCTCCACCACGATCAAGGGATGCTTACACTACCATTTCATAGCTGACTGCTCTTTCTAATGTATCAAACTCAACTCAAGTGTGAGTTTTATAAAGAGACAAGTCAATTAATTCATAGTATAACACGGACTTCTAAATTTTATTCTAACTCTCAGGTTTTTTATTGTATCAGTTGTATTCGATCAATTATTATGAATGAAATGATATATCTTCTCAAAAAACATCACCTATTCTAATTATTTTTTCTTCTCTTATTTTTTAATTTCTTTTTACAACAATGGACTTTGGAAATTCATCTATCAATAAAATACTGCCCCCATGATCATGCAAATTCCTTGTAACACGAGCTAATCGACCGAGTCACTGAAAATTGTTTCTTAAAGCAGCCAAAGTTTAAAAATACAATTTAATTTTTTTGAGAAACCATGCAAATTCATTAGAATAAAATTTCAACAACAAAGTTAACAAAATTTCAAAATATAAAAGAAATGACACCGTTTAAACAAATTATAGTAATCACAATGAATGTCAATTCCCTCCTTCATAATTCGGAAATGGCCTACTAATACTTACAACGTTGGAGCCAACTTAATCTATCACAAGCAACTTGATTCCGAGTTTCCTGACCCTACTCGTGCAACTACCGGTGGGATGTTGGTACTATATTTGCACAATTCAATCTAAAGATCTCGAAGAACAGATATACATCCCGTAAATTATTAATTTCTTCGAAATTTTGAAGGAAAGACGAATACGGATCTGTCAAACAATAAAACCTAAGAAAGTTCTTCACATTTAAAATTCAATGAGATTACATAGAATAGACAAGACTACGAAGAACCCTAACGCTCTTTCTTTTCTTCATCAACAAGCAAACAATGAAGGCGAGAGGTTACTGTTTGCAAAGAATGCTGTTATAAACAGGATAATATCTATCCAAATTAAGTTTGTCTAAGATATGTGTCGCCTAAAGATAAGAAAAATGGCCTTCAACATAATCTGTCATGTCAACCTGCAAATGCACAAGAACCATTTTAGCAAAATATTCAAATTCGGTGACTTATGAAAGCTAGCAAAATATCCAAATTATACGAAATATGATAACAACTTGCTAAAATAGCTAAGAAAGTGGAGAAGCAACTTACAATTAGGTGGATCCCAGGAATATTGAATAATTGGATTCCAGCTTATCCTAGAGAAAGTAGACTGCACAAAATTAGAAGGTTAGAGTCTACTTTCCGGTCAACAAAAAGTAATCCTTTTAAACTAAATATAAAAAGAAAAAAATTATGAGACTAGTGAAGGGTTTTCTTAGCCTGATACACACCTCAACTTCTGAACTCTTTGTTGAATGCTCCCCGGATATTTTTTGAGGATGATATACATCTGCTTGCTTAAACGGTTCATCTGGTGTTGTGGTTTGAGATGGTAAGTATAAATCACCTGAGGAGCTTAGTGCATCACCCTTACCTGCATCAAGCATTGGGCTAAGCGCATCTGCAAAACTAAGACAATCAGTTATAGAACCGTCAGTCAACTCCTCACCACATTTCATGATTGAAGTGGGAGATTCCAGGCCCCCAAGTGACTCCATTGCCTCCACTTCAGCCAACAGATCTGAAACTGACTCATCCAAATCATTTGGTTCACCAAAGATTGATAGCCATGTAGATATGTTACATACTGGATTAGTTACATCAGGGCATCTCCAGTTCTGACCAGAAGATAGCCCTGAATTCTCCTCACTGTCTGATTGTTTCTGACAACTTTGCCCACTATTACTTTGACCCTCAGAAACTCTGTTCAAGACAGAATTTCCATTATCTTCAGACATTACTTCAATCTTATGAACTTCTGTTAACTTATCAGAAGGATTCTCGTTCAGTTTCTCAGAAAATGCAGTTGAAGGCAGTGAAGTGTATACATGGGGGATGTCATGACAAGAAATTTCACATTTGGGTGACTCCTCCATCCTTTCAGAATTTCCACTTTGCCCCTCATTGTTATTCCCATCTGCTTGTATAGTCAAACCTGGAGACTGAGAGTTCCAACCATTGCTCCTTACAGATTCATCTTTACCATTAGATTGTGTATAAGTATCAGCCACTTTTTGCTCATCACACTGCTCAACAATTTGATGGTTTGCAGAATTTCCATTCCTTGTCGCATTGTTCTCATTCTCACCACCATCCTGACTATTTTCTTTATTTTCCAATGTACTATTGGTTCCCAAAGACAGCTGTTGGCTGTTGTTTGGCAATGACACATTTTTTGAACACTTCCCATTCAGCACATCAGTTAAGAATATAGAGTTATTTTGTGTCTCGTCTACCCTCCATATTCTGAGATCTGAAGGAAAATATCCACAAGCATTCCACTTATACAGCTGCAATAAAGAGAAAGGTCCTTGAACCTTCCCAGTTGGATCCTGATAATGCCACGGTTTATCATTCGCAAAATTGTTGATTGGCAGCTCCATCTTTGGAGAAAGGAGTAATGATGAAACATCCACCGCAACACCAGATGCTTCTAATCTTGCAACTCCTGCATTGTGCTATCATTAATTACTGTTTCATTAGGGTAAATTTAGTTCTTTATTATACATATATTCACAGTTGGCTCACAGGTCATGAGCAAGTTTGAACCTCAAAACTTATGGAAGCAGTACCTTTGCACGGATTTTTAGCTTGAAGGATCTCATCAAATGTCAAAGATAGCTTCTCTTTCAAATACATCCAGTACACCTTGAAAAGATACTCCCAGCTGCTCTTGTCATCAAAATCCACCTCACACTATAAAAGTAGCACAAGGAAAGAGAAACAATAAGGCCATCATGTATCATTAAGTAAAGTGCTCACCCATTCCTCTTTTTGTTACACATGGTAACAGAAGAGGGGGGAGGGGGGTAGTATCAGTGTATAACTGTACATGCATATATAAGAAAGTTGAACATACCTCCGCCTTATCACCCTGGGCACAATTCTCTATCAGCATTATAGTCCTCTTGCATATTCCACATAAACCTTTATTTTCTCTGATAGAGACAAAATCGGCATTTTTTGTGCATCTCTTGCACAAAGAATAGGTACAAGTATAGCACATATAATGCGATCCCTTCCCACAAGCGCTACATATATGCCAACCTAAGTAGTGCAAAAAAGGAAATGTTTATTAAACGAACGATAAGCCATTTAATACATACTAAAATATTAAAACCAATACAAATAAAGGGGATTGATTTCTCAAAAATGAGGAGTGAACGTGCACTGATTGGGAAATGTAATAATTGCAAAAATCTTTTAAAAGAGATAATAAGTGAATATCATTGAAGGACATTGAGTTGTTTCTCTATAAAGAACGGAAGAGACACATGCATAGGAAATCTATATAAAGAAATCCATGCAAGAGGAACCAATGTCACTTGTTCATGAATTTCCCCGTCCAAATTAGCATTCCCTCGACACAATTGTGTCATCAGTTAATCAACCCTATATTCAATTATGCTTTAATTTTCAAAATTTCAAATTCCAATTTCATTCACAGCATGATCAGATTGCATTTAGGCGATAATGAAACTTTCAGTTTCAAAATTTTGAATTAATTCAAATATCTCTTATCTCATACTAGGAAAACAAGCATAAGATTCTGTAACTTCAAATTTTAATTAGAACTCCTCAGTTTACATTAATCACTATTCACTAGGTACAGAAAACACAACATATGCAAGTATAATCAACCATACATATTATTCATCCAGTTTCACAAAACACTTAGAGCAAGCGAAATCCGATCCAAATGCATGTTAATAGGTTATTCCAGCAAAATAACACACATACACAGATACACGTAAAGAAAGAACACAGTTTAAAAAGCAACATACCGCAATTCCATTTGGCCTTCGAGCGAAAAAAGGCTTCGTCTCGCTTAATACACCAGGGATGATACGCTTTAGGGCATCCACTAAAAAAAGAAGAGAGAGAAAAGGAGTGTTAGATAGACAAGATAAACCCTCCAATGATTACAACTGAATAAACAAACCCTCAATTGCAGTATAAAACCCAGACTGAAGGAGAATATCAATTATCGCAAAATAATCGATGAATCAATCACAAACAGGTAGCGAAGAACGGTGATGACGACGACTCACCGGCGATCACAGAGAACAAGGCTTCCACCGTCGAAGCATATGAAGCAAACATCCTCTTCTTCCTTTTTCTGCCTCGACGGCGGAGTCATCCCTTTCGGAACGCGGCTTCCCTTGGCCGGACGGCCACGCTTCCGTTTCAAAACGGAAGCGCAACAACCGGCGTTTGCCTCAGCCATGGCAACGTGGCGAACCTCCGTGACATCACTGACATGCGACTTCTCGGAATCCTCAGCGCCAGCGCTCACAAGCTCTGGCGCGGGCTCCAGCTTGGGCTGAAGCTGCGGTTCCATAGAAGAATCGAATCGAATAGAAGAGAATGAATTAAGAAAAAGAGAACATGAATTGGAGAGAGAGAAACCCTAATGGGGGGAAATTGGGATTTAGGCGTGGTCGGTCTGATGAAGTGAATGGGCACACGGAATTGGAATATGGACTGGGTGCAGATGTAAGGAGACTTGTTTGCTTGTTTGTTTCTTCCTTCTTTCCTTTTTTATTTTAGGAATAAATAAATAATTTTTTGCCTTTCAGGGCTATTTTATTTGGTTAATTAATTAATCCATTAAGATTGTGAATGAATGGACAAAAGCGACTCTTACGTCTGTCCGATTCTGCGTTCCTTGAACAGCACGTGGTTAGTTGTTACCGAGGAAACGCCACTCATTGTGGCTTGGACCTACTTCGCTTTATGTTCAACGCTTAAAACATGATCCAAATCCTATTCTTCTTTTCCCACATATACCAACATCATATTATATTTATCATAACAAGATTCAGATGATGAATTATAAATAGAATTCGTTTTATGGTTTTCCAAATTAAAATCAATTTTAAGGTAAGTTGTTTTTTTATTAAAAAAAATTGTGGAAATTATTATCATTTTATTTTAAAACTATATTTTAATTTTAAAATATAAATGCATTCACTAAATTGTCATAATCCGTTTGTTAATTTATTTTATTTCAAGTAAGCATTTTGTGAATTTGAATTTTAAAACATTTGTTTTTATTAATCATCTTATTGGTATGAAGTATCATGACTTTGTGGATATTTTTGTCAAAAAAATTAATTGATTATTTTTATTGAGATCCTCTCATTTCTATCAAATATTTTTTCATTTATAAGACTCACACTTAAGATCTTGTCTAAGAGGCTCGAATTCAATATTATTTGGACCAATTGGACCAATCACTCGTTGATAAAATATTTATTTTTATTAAGACAACAAAAGAATAATTGGTAAGTAAATTTTTAATGTTGTTTTATAAACAATAATATATACTTAACCAAAGGAAATAAATTTTTATTATATAAATATTTCAATTAATGTATTATTTTTTATTTATATAATTTCTTTTTTACCTTTTGACTTTGAAAAAATTTAATTTTCAAATATTGAAATTCACTATCATTAAGTTTTCTATTTATTATTGTATATAACAATATTATTGATTTATTAAAAAGTCAAATAAAATGTCAAGAGACAAGAAAGATATAGTGAAAATCAATAAAAATTATCTTAATTACAGTTAGAATTTAAAAATAGTTTAATGATTATATATTATCTTTTTTATAATAATAAATGTTAATGTGAGTTGGGTTCCAAAAATTCATTAGAATAGATTTTAAGACTTAAATAATATTTACAAAAGATACTTACATATTATTTATTAATCATCAACAAAATCCTCAAATCGAGGACGATAAATAGAACCTATATTCTTTTAGAATATATGTTTGTTTCTTACAAACTAAACTAACCTTTATTGATTCTATATCTTATCATTTATAAAAACTTTACACCATCAAATAATTATAAATCATTATTAATATGACTGTAATTATCTTAATAAAAAATAATAAATTTATAATACTTTATGATTAAACAATAATGAAAACTAATTAACATTGTGAATCCATCCATGGGCCTATTTGCTAGAAAAAATCCATTAACCTATTTTCTTGTAAAAATATTCTCAATGTCAATAGAAAACATAACATTTTTTATAAATTCACCATCTAAAATGTTTAATACTTGATAAAGTATTTTTTAAATAAGACTAATAATGTTGAAAATTCAACTAAAGAATATAAATAAAATAATAAAAAATAATGAAATGATAAGTACAATTTTAAGGGGAAAAAATCTTTACATTAACTATTATTCTTCCTGTTTTTCTAACATATCCAACATTACATACAATAATAAGAGTAATTAATGACTTAATTTTACAAAATTTAGATGAATAGTTATTACTAATTTTTCAAATTAATTAAAATTTCTCCCTTATTTATATTAATAGATTCATTCTTAATCAAAATAATAAATATTTATCTCTCATTTATTAAATAGATTTATTTGGTATAATATTTTCACTTTAAAAGAGTACTTTAAAAAAAAATCAAAATAATATTTAAACGCCATAATTATATTAATCAATTTTCATTAATTGTAGTGTTGTGTTTTCCATAACATTAACATGTACGTTCTCCCCGTTTTCATTTTTAATTTATTTTCCTCCTTTTACAAAACGACATGTTGTTTTTGGGTATCCTTGTGGCATAACAGGATTGCATGGTCAAAAAAGTTGACTTTCTGGTTTGCTTCCATACAAACTTTTTGCTTCTGTTTGCGTTATTTTAATTTTTGTTTATTGTGTGGATTTTCGATAACAGGTAAGGGTTAATTCTTTCCCCCACTTTATGTAAAACAATAAAATAGAGTATAAGTTTAACTGTCAAAGATAATTTTAACTTTTCCTTGCAAGTAATGTTTTGCCCCCGCAAGTTAATAAAGTCGTTATTATAGAGTACAGTAATTTTTTCGATAAATTACCACGTCAGTTCATGATGTCTGCTGTCAGAAGTTCAAGCATTATTCAAGATGTTGCCCATAATTTACCTAAAAGACATGATGTCGTCCATCATAAATGTTTGGTTTGACTCGTAGTTTGTTCAGAGCCTCTTCTCTGTTGAAGTTTTTGGTGGACAAGAGGATGTGATTCACGTGTGCCTATTTTTTTTTTTTAATGATGCCTTTATAAATATCTAGCAGTTATTTTTAAATACTTAGAATCCAAATTTTGCATCAGCAATAAGAATTTTTTTACAAGGTAATAAAAGGATTGTTTTCAACTCGAAAAATAGAAACTCAATTATGTAATATGATTATTTTTCATCATTATGCAAGGAGTTTATAAGGCTGAATTGATTAATTATTTGGACAAAGATGTTTAGATAAATACGGCTTCCTTTACATGATACAAAAGGTTTTTATATACATACTCATACAAACGCACCAAAGCTATTCAAACATGTGTCACGTAAACTGATATTAATTAAAGATAAAATTATTAGGATAGCTCTTACATATTGCAAAACAGTTTAAAACAAAACAATTGACTACATGTCAATATCACAGCAGTGGAATTGGGATAAATATTTATTATATCATCTTGGAATGGATATTTTGTACTAAGTTTTCATATATACTCTAAATGGTAAATTTTGTCTCTATTCATTAGGAAGTGGAATTGTCATTTCCATTTATGTTTCCAATTGGATGGCACCACTCATGTCACACCAGTTACTTGCTATATTTTTATATACCCATTTTGTCTGATGCTTAAGTTTTTAGTTAAAAAAATGAAGAAATATAATTAATATTTTAGATTTCATAAAATTTGATATAATTTCCTAATATATTTCTTATCTTTTTATATTAAAAATATAATAAAAATATACCCATTCTATCTCATTTACATTTTTATATAATTTTGCTATATTTTTATATAATAAAAATATACCCATTCTATCTCATTTATATTTTTATATAATTTTGCTATATTTTTATATAATTTTGCTATATTTTTATATAATAAAAATATAATTTTGCTATATTTTTATATACCCATTCTATCTCATTTACATTTTTTATTTTCTCACTTTACAATAAATGATTAAAAATATAATAAAAATGATTTAATAATTCGTTAATATTACAAACTCACAATCAAAATGAAATGAAAAAAGATTGTCAAAACGTGAAACAAAATGGGACACGGAGAACATTATAATTCGCTGGTTAGGGAGGTTGGTGTGTGGGACGCTAGATGGACGCTCCTACACCGGCAGCATTTATTCTTAGAGTTCAAGTGTGAAAAATAATACTATCTATGCATTGTTTGATAAATATCAAGAGCGCTGTTATATACTCCAATTATAAGATTACTGTAACTAAAACATAAATGCATGATGATGAAAGTTATATTTCTCTAAACATTCTTTCTCCAATTATGCATTTGAACTTTTCTCATTAAAGTCTCGGTTACAAATTACTTTGACACAAGATTTTATTTGGTCCTGTTACTGGCAGTCTGGCATACAACATTTTGTTAGATGTTCTTTATAAAGTACACAATTATTTATGAATTTTTTGGTGTTTTAAATTCTATAGTATTAATATTTACATTTTTACATTAACGAAAGTTTTATGTAGGCGTGTTAAGGTTTGGGTTCCAAAAACCTTATATCAGCTGGTTTTTAACTTATTTAGTATGTTTTTAGTTTAATTTATTTAGAGGGCATAATAAAAAATAAAAAAACATAGGCAAACAAATTGGTAATTAGCAATAAAAAAAACAGATAGATAAAAGAAGAGTAGTTTCATATAAAAAAAATTATGCCACTTGACTAATAGTGTCGGTTAAATTACAACAATTGGAAAGAGCCAACTTCAGATATGTTAAGGATTACAAAAAACAAGTGTGACCAGTGCTAATGGAATCTAAAATCATGGGTGCCAGTAATCACAGGATGCTCCCTTCTTACAATACCCACTTTCATAAAATTTACAAACTCGCTGCCCTTTGGGCAGAGGCTTATATGATGCTCCATTTCCAACACCATATGACGGTTGCCTGTTATATGGAATTCTGCTTCTACTCAAACCTGATTCCCTACTATGACCTTGAAAACCCCGATCTCTGGACACAGAAAATCGATCACTGCCATATTTTGTTTGGCTATCCCCAAAGCCTGGAGTTACTGCAGAAGTGTATGAACTAGAACTCCTGTTTTCCTGCACTGCCGTCTGTCCTACTCCCCAACCCACATTTGCATTTCCTTGATCTATTCCACTCCATCCCAAGTGTGTATTCTCTAACCCAAGTCTCCAAGTGGTGTCTATAGCCAGGCCCAAGGTTCCAGGGGATGGAACAATGGGTGAATTTTCTGAGCCTGAATCCCATTGATTACCTGAAACACCGTTCTTTGTACCCACCTCAACTTTAGAACTTCTTGAAGGATGCTCCGCAGAAATTCTTTGATGATGATGGTGATGTACATCTGCTTGCCGTAATGGTTCCTCTGCTGCTGTCGGCTGAGATGGTAAGTTTAAATCACCAGTAGAGCTCAGTGCATCACCTTTACCCGCATCAAGCATTGGGCTAAGCTCTGCAACAAAACTGAGACAATCATTTTTAGAACCTTCAGTTAAATCCTCGCCACATTTCATGATTGAAGTGGGAGATTCCAAGCCACCAAGTGACTCCATTGCTTCCACTTCTGCCAACAGATCTGAAACGGATTCATCAAAATCATTGGGCTCACCAATGATTGCCTGCCATGTAGATGTATTACATGCTGGAGGGGAAGGAGGATTATGCAAATCAAATCCCAGCTTATGTGGTGATGTTTTTGTAGCTGAAACATGAGCTGGTGTGGTAACTAAGCAATTGGAAGAACTATTTATATCAGGGTGTCTCCAGGTCTGTCCAGAAGATGTATTACAAGCTGGAGGGGAAGGAGGATTATGCAAATCAAATCCCAGCTTATGTGGTGATGATTTTGTATCAGAAACATGGGCTGATGTGTTAACCAAGCAATTGGAAGAACTATTTACGTTAGGGTGACTCCAGGTCTGTCCAGAAGATGTATTACATGCTGCCGGAGGGGAAGGAGGATTATGCAAATCAAATCCCAGCTTATGCGGTGATGTTTTTGTACCAGAAACATGAGCTGACATGGTAACCAAGCAATCGGAAGAACTATTTACATTAGGGTGTCTCCAGGTCTGTCCAGAAGATTTCCCTGAATTCTCTTCACTATCTGATTGCTTCTGATAACTATGCCCACTATTACTCTGCCCATCAGATGTCCTGATCGAGCCATTATTTCTATTTTCGGAATTTCCCACAATCCCATGGCCTTTCCTTAATTTATCAGAAGGATCCTCATTCAATTTCTCAGGAATGGCAGTTGGCAGTAGTGAAGGGTATACATGCAGTTGGCCATGCCCTCCATTGCTCCTAACAGGTTCGTCTTTGCCATCAGACTGGGTAGAGGTATTATCCACCTGTGGCTTTTGTTCCTTGCTCTGTTCTATAATTTGGCCATCTGCAGAAATTTCATTCTTTCCATTCTTCCCAGCATCCTGACTATTATCTTTATTATCCAATGTAACACTGACCCCTAAAGAGAGCAATTGGCTGTTGAATGGCAATGACACATTTTTGGAACACTTCCCACTTAGTGCATCGGTTAACAGTATAGAGTTATCTTGTTTCTCACCTACCCTCCATATTCGGAGATCTGGAGGGAAACATCCACTTGCATTCCACTTGTATAGCTGCAACATAGAAAAAGGTCCTTGAATCTTCCCAGTTGGATCCTGATAATGCCATGATCTATCATTCAAAAAATCATTCAGTGACTGCTGCATCCCAGTAAAGAGAAGCGGTGATGAAATGTCCGGTGCAACACTGGACACTTCTGATTTCACAACTGCATTAGTGCTATCATCAATAGCTGTATCATCACAGTTGATATTATTCTTCACTGTGCATGTATTCCCAACCGGTTCTCGGGTAGCAGGCAAGTCTTGTGTTTTACCTCCCATGTCGTTGGAGGCGCCATTTGAAATTCTTGGAAAAATAGAACCCCTCTCTTTTCTATCAAACCCAAGATATTTTGAAAATATATTGCTATCTGCATATACATAATTATAGTTACCATGAGACAAACATTGTTTGGACAACTGCCAAAAGAAACATGAAACAAGGTCTGTGGAGCAAACGAATGCTACCTTGCTTCCTTTCATCTGACTCTCCATCATCTTCATCAGACTCAAACATTGAATCCAAATTGGGGTCGGAGTGTACATCTGGAATTTCATGCTGCCTGCGTTGACGTTCCTCCGGAGAGTTTAGTAGCTGCAACTTCTCCACATATTCTTTAAGCGTGCAGTTTGGTCAAGGAACCTTGATCATGCCTTTGGTAGATGCGTATGCACGCGTGCACGCACATACACACACACATGCAGAGAAGCCAATCACCAACTAATGTGCACCTACCCATTTATTGCTTAACCCATCTTTGTTAAAATTTCAATCTAGTTTACAAATATTTTTAGCATGTCCAATTATTGTTAAAAGCAAAACAGTGCAGCATATCACATGACTGCATTTATAAATTAAGCACACACAAATTTAACAACACAGTAAAAAAAATGTAATTCCAGCAATAATATATACATGCACAAGACAAAGTAAGACAGAATATTTATAAATAAAACTAATTTTTAACATGTATGCCTCCATAGAACTCCCAGGATTTTAGCATCCATTCAGCATTTCAACTAAGAACCCTAATGGCTTAGTACACTAAACTACTGTGTATTCATAAGCATAAATTTCACCTATGGATGATGAATAGTTGCAGAATCAAACTAAGCATTATTCAGTACCCGCAGTTTAGTGTATCAGGAGGAATGAACACCGAAGAATAAAGTAGTAAATGGTAAAGGATATTCTTTTCTATGCCCCTTTTCACTTGCTCTATCACGAAGATGATTAAGCCGTAATATCTCAGCTTCCAGCAACTATATCAAATAAAGAGCATAATGTTTAAAATCAAGGCCAACAATATGGCTAGTCATGTTTTTAAAGGTACAATATTAAAGGATGACAATATATATATATATATTACTCTGATAATAAAAGAGGGGGAAATTTTATGCCTCTAAAGTAAGAGCATTGCTATTTCAACCCGAAAGTTCCACTAAATTCACGTATTGAATCCATCAGGCAATTGTTAAGTGGCAGATAATAATCATTCCATTCAAAAATATTTAGATTAATGGCTGTAGTCAAGTGACATAATATGGCACCCTAATAATTTTCTGTATAGATTTTTCATTATGCTTTGAATTCTTACAATAGACATGAGCATTGACAATAGAACATATTTTCATTGTTAATGCTCTAATTGCTTGAAGTTAAAAAGAAGGAACTTACATCATTAACTCTAATTGCTTGAAGTGTCACTGCTTTGTTTAGAATCTCTCCCTACAGCCAACAAAAAAAGTCATCTTAAACACACGAAATACAACACACTTTATGAAATTGACATAATATGCACACTAACCACAGTCAATCTCTTTGAGAGCCCATATTTTATACTCTGACGCAACCGCTTGCATTCATCCTGGATATTAAATAAATATATTAACCATCAGCAAACTCACATAAGAAACTTAAACTTCTACACATTCTAGAGATTTTACTAAAGGTAATATGATTAAAATATCTATTCACCTCAGAGAACTCCTGATTAGAAATTTCAGCAATGGATATGACCTCCTTCCTGTTTAAGTTTAAAATTTCAAGCTTAATATCTGTTGTTCTTGTGCCAATTTTGTAAGGTTCGGCAACCTTGCTTGTACCTGCACAAATAGTTACCAAAACCAATTTCAAGTCATGTGCAATTTATAATAAGTGTAATTTAATGTGTATTGGATGGTGTAAAAGTTCATTTACCTACAACTTGGACAAGTCTATACATATCTTGTTTTTGATCATTGCTAGATATTCTTATCCGCACAAATGAACCAACAACCTTCTCATGAATCTTTTCAGTATCTTCAGTTAGATTCTCCATCAGACTTCGCCGCATGTAGATCAAGTTAATGTTGTGAACATCTATAGCAGCATATGCATCTGGATTATGTGTCTTACATCTCTTGTCATCAACCAACATCAACTGTTTATTGTAATTGTCAATGGCCTCCCCTTCACTAGCAACAGCATTAATAATTCCCGCTCCAAAAGTATTTTCTGCAGGGCCATTGTCTTTTAAAAGAAAGTGGGGCTCAAGGAGCTTTAGCATTTCAATGTGGCCAACACGTGTTTTTCCAAACAAATTTAAAAGTCTAGAGTCACAAACAATTTGTGACTTCTGTTGAGGATCACGGAGATTATTTTTATTTGCATACTCCAGCAAGAGAGTCTGGACATCAAATTGAGACAGGAGAGATGTATCACCATTTTTCATATGTGCAACAAACTCTAGAAGCTCCTTTGATGCCCATTTTGTGCATTCAGGCAAAGACACACCACTGTCACCACCAGAAGTTATCCTATCCAAGCAATCACCCTTATCAAGAAGCTTTGGCTGTCTCTTGGGCTTCTTGTTCTTCAAATTATTTGATTCTATGTCTATACAGGAGTTCTCTGAGCCAGAACCTTTGTCATCTCTAAGATGATAAAGTTCATGGGGACTTTGAATCTTATAACTCATAGGAGCAGCACCTTTCCATGGATTTTTAGCTTGAAGGAGCTCATCAAATGTTAAAGATAGCTTCCCTTTCAAATACATCCAATACACCTTGAAAAGATACTCCCAGCTGCTTTTGTCATCAAAATCCACTTCACACTGTCAGAGTCACAAGGAAAACAGAGATAAAAAATTAGGCCATCAAGCAATCATGCATCATTAACTCAACACAAGTAATCTAGCATAGATAACAGTACTAGTGTACCAGCTATCCAGTATAGATAAGAAAGTTTAAAATACCTTTTCCTTATTTCCCTGGGCTATGTTCTCAATCATCATTATAGTCCTCATGCATATTCCGCACAAACCTTTATTCTCTCTGACACAAACAAAATCAGCATCTTTTGTGCATCCCTTACACAAAGAGTACGGGCAAGTATAGCACATATAATGTGACGACTTCTGACAAACGCTACATATATGCCAACCTGAGTAGCGCAATAAACAAAATGGTTAATAACGGAAAACTTCCTAATTTTAATGCAAACTAAATATTAAAATCCAAAACATATAGAGGCTATTAACTTCTCAAAAACAAGGAGTAAGTAAAGGTGCCCTAATTGCCAAATGTAATAAATACGACACTCAACTAACGAGATAATAGATTAATAGCATTGGAGAATATTGAGCTGATTCTGTGTAATCTATAACAGTTATCCAATTCCAAACCTTTCAAGCAAAAAACGCAAAAAGAATGACACGTGCATAAGAAATCAAACCATATTCCAGAAAACACGCAGGGTTAGTAATCCAATTGCATGCCAATAAACCAAAACAATTAATAAAGCACAACATACCGCAATTCCACTTGGCCTTTGATCGAAAAAACTCTTCGTCTCGCTTAATACACGCGAGATGATACGCTTTTGGACATCCCCTAAAAACGGAAACAAAAAGAGATAGAATTTAATCAATTTCAATTAATTATTAATAAACAATACTAAAATTGACACGAGGGATTAGAATTGAATAACGCAAAGCATAAGCACAAGTGCCTTAATTAATTGCAAACTAAAAAAGGCAAGTGGAGGTAGAAAGAAGTTGATCAATCAATTTTATCATACAAACACGAAATCAATCGCAATGATGACTCACCGGCGATCACAGAGAACGAGGCTGCCACCGTCGAAGCAAATAAAACAAACGTCCTCCTCGTCCTGCTGTTGCCTCACAGGAGGCGCCACTTTCGGCGCTCCCTTGGCCGGCCGACCGCGCTTCCGTTTAAAAACGGCACCACCGTCCACGACGGTCACCTGCAAATTCGCTGCGCAACTGTTTCCCGCTCTCTCCGCCACGGGAACTCCGACCAGCCGCGACTGCTCCAAATCCCTAGCGCCGACCGCGGCGGTCTCCGGCTGCGGTTGAAGCGGTTGCTCCATAGCGAGAACAAATCGAATCGAAGGAAGAGAAGAGAAGAGAATCAATGATTGCGGAACATGAGGTGGGAGAAAGAAAACCCTAATAAGTCTAACATGGAGTGCAGAGCGCAGGGAGATGAAATAAGGCACTGTTTGTTTTGTTGGTAAATTCGTGTCAAAAAGCGGAGAGATCCCGATTGCTAGAGAGAGAGTGCGTGGAACTCTGACCTCTCAGTAAGAAGAAGGTAGACGACATGCTCGTTTTGGATTGGTTGAATGTGCCCAACTCTTACTAATTTTTCTCTCTCTCTCTCTCTCTCTCTCTCAATCTTTTTACTGGCATATTTTTTGTTTTTTGCTTTTTCTCCATGTTTTCAATTTTTCATCTCCCCACTTGAGATGAGAATTCAAAGTTCTGATGAATCGTCAAAACGCGACTCCTTTTGAGTACGCGATTCTGTTTCTGTGTTTCTCGAGCACCACGTGCTTAGTGTGAGGCCAGCCAATGTGGGAGCCACTTGCATTTTTTCTTCAACGCTATAAACACGCCCTAAATATTTTAACCTCATACATATTCCTTGATTTTAATTTCGCTAAAATATGATTTTCTTCATCAAATGCATAGAAATATTTGGATCTTTTTCCAGTCAAATTTTTTAATATGTTTCCTTTTCATAAAATTAAAATTTATTTTTTTTGTCTAAATTTGGATTAAGATAAATTTAAACCTAATGATAAGTGACTTAGATATTTTAACCTTATATCAGATCTAAAAATAATGAAAAAAATACTAATATTTTTATATTTATGAGGATAAAAAAATATTTTAGTGTTATAATTATTAGTTTTGAGAAGTACTTTCTGCTAGGGTTTAAAAAGGGAAAGTTAGGCTTGTTTTTATTCTTGAGGCAGAAAGGGGGATGTTGGGTGAAAAAGAAGGCAGGCTTACTTGTTCCGCTTTGGCACTGGCTTTCCCATTTATCTACGTTCTTTGGTTTAATTCTTGAAGTGGTAATTTTCTGACATTAAAAAACAGATTTTCACAACACTATGGCAGCTACTAGAAGTAGAACTAGAGAATTGACATCCATTATCCATCCCTGTTTGCATTAGAATATTGTGAGGTGAATTGCACACGAAAGTTATAAATAACTAAAAAAATGGATTATTCGTAATCGTGATTAAGGTTTTACTCACTCTCATGTTAGCCGCGATAATTACGTCACTGTTGTGATACCTGTCATTAGTCAAGAAGTTCCGGCATTATTTATGTGAAGATGGTATCCTAATAAATGCTTGGTTTGGCCCATGGGTCGCAAGGATTGCCATTGAATTTGTTTCAAAATAATAGCCCCCCTCCTATGTTTATATAGATTGTTTTTTTCAATCTCAATTGATTTGACAAATGTGAACGGAAATTTCTTTACAATTGAAAAATAATAATATTTTAATTTTTTTTAATTATTTCTCATTTTAATAGGCTACAGTATATCTTAAATATATTTTTCAAAGAAATTCCAATTTATTTGGTTAAAGTACATTTTTTAAAAATGAATATACATTACAAAATTCCACATACTAACATATACTTACTTCTTCTTTTTTACAGTGATTGAACTTTTTTTTCTTCTTTGGAAAAATTATATCTCAAAATATATCTCAAGTAGAAAATAATTTATAACGAAAATTCTACATTTCTGTTGGGCTATCATATTTTATTGTGTTAAAATTTATATATTAAAATAATATCTCTTCTTAAATGTAAATTGATGTATATATTAATTTTAGTTTAATATGTTTTGTCATGTGTATATATAATTTTACTGTGTCTTTGACCAAATTATTTGTGATACATATTTGAAGATCATTTTATTTGATAAATGTATTTATGAAATATTAAAATGGTAACATTATTATGTCATGTGTTGAATTTTTTTTTCTTATTTTGATCTATAATTATCTTTGCACATAGGGTATATATACTTCAATTCTAAAGATTATATATATATATATATATATATATATATATATATATATATATATATATATCAAAGGATGTGTGGTGAAGAGAAAAATAAGAGAAATGGTTAAATATATAAAAATATGTGTAGAAAGTAAAAATTATTTGAACATTTTTCTAATTGAAATTGAAAAAAAAAAGTCATTCAAATCATGTTTCTTTTGACAAAATTTTTTAGTTTGTTATCATTTTTTAAACATTTATATCCAAAATAAACAAATTATAGAAATATATGATGATGTTTGTTTTTCTGCTAGCATTTGATAGATAAGAATTCTAGGACAGTGAAAAATAATTAATTTGATATTTTTTATTTACTTTTTTAGAAGAAAAAATTAAGAATAGTATTATGGTGAAGTCATTATAAGAACACGATAGCTTATCCATATTAAAATTCAATTTTTTTGGTAACGAAACATTCATGTTTTAATGATTTACATAAACTTTTCTTAAGAAGAAAAGTCATCTTAAACACCTTACAAAAGTTTAATAAAACTATTTTTTAACATTATTAACTATTGATTAAGTCATTTCTTCATAATTTGATATTCATGATCCAAATATAAAATTCAGCAAAAAAAAAATTATCCAAATACAAATCCAAATATCAATTTTAATATAAATTTATACCACTAAATACTATAAATATGACATAATCAAAGACAAAAGGAAATTATGTTCCTTTTTTCTTCTTTTCTTTCCAATAGACGCATAGCATGCAAACTTCAAATATCTCAATTACACACAAAAATGAGAGAGAAAAATAAAAGCAATACAAAACAAAAGGAAATTAATAAAAGGCAAGATTAATTTAAAAATTTGTTTGAAAATGTAAATAAAAATAATACATGAAGACAAATAAAAAGTCTATAAAATGTAAGAAATTTTCTTACTTTGCCTATCCCATTTATTATTTATTTTATCTCCAACTCAAAGACTTTGTCAATACAACACTATACATATTTTTACCATCTTTGAATATTAGAAAATTATATATTCTCATAATTTTCGTTTCCTAAAGACACAAACATGATAAAAAAACAATTAAAAACTTGTAATATGAATGAGATAAGGGAAAAATTATTAGATTTTTTCTTTTTTACCTATAAAATTATTTAAGAAAAAAACAATAAAGTAAACAAAAACAAAAAATAATATGGAAGAAGAAAACGTGAAGCATTCTCAAATCATTCCACAATTCCCACTCAAGTAACACCATCATATACTTCCAAATCTTGCCCAATTAAGCACTACCCATACTATCAATTAACAAAGAAAAATAGCACAGCATCCTTAGTCTCGTGATTGTCATCCAATAAGTCTCAACCCCAAAGTCATATTGGATTTTCCACTGCAAGTCTGCAAAATAAATTAAATTTATTTCAAATTTATTATAAAAAAAAGATAAAAAAGATGTAAGAGAGATAAGTATAACTTTTATTTACGAAAGATCTAAGAATTATAAAATATTTTGAATGATAAATATAATTAACACACACTAATGTAGTAGGAGATAAGTGTAATTAGTAATATGTAGATGCTATAAAGACAAAAGTATTAGAAAAATGCATCAAGATCCTTAAAAACTTTGACTACATTATACATTTGTCATAGTGTCCCATGAATTGTTCAGTTTTGCCTATATAGGAGTACGTGGGAGGGTTGGTTAATGAATAGAAAATTTGAAACTTTTTGTGTTTATATTGTTTTTCTCATTTTATCTTTTAACTAAGAACATGAATTTATTTATAAAGATAAGTATATGGGCATAAACGGAAAGTAAAAATGGAGACTAAGAAGTAGGTATAGATATAAAAAAATACATTTACCGAATAAAAAATACAATATGAATTATTATTCATTAATTGTTTTACTTTTTATTTATTTTTGTATGGCGGCGTGCGGTGGTGGTTCATAGTACAGGTTCCCAATATAGAATATGCATAATATGAATTTAATTCTAAAGCTTGACCTCATGCAAGTTGAACAGAAGTTTAAGCCTGTGATAAAAACCCATTTATTACATCATGAATATAGTTCTAATTGGCTAATTAATTCTATTCGATAAAATAATTTTTTACATAATTATTTGATAAATGAGTTTATTAAGTGAGGAAGGATCAAATTATATTATTATAATTTTCATAATTATTATATTATTTTTATAATATGATAGGATGAGATTTTTATTGATCTAACCGTTAAATTATATATATATTATTAAAATTATTTATGTTATATTTTGTTAAAATTGAACAATAACAAAAAAAATCAAATGATCTATATTTTAATATATTTTAAAATATTTATATTATATTGATTTTAATTTATATGAAAGATATATTAAACATTTTGGATTAATATGAAATTTTATATATGTGATTTATATAATAAAAGAAACTTTTTATCTAACGGTAAATTTTAAGAAAATATTATCAAGTTAAAAATTTTAAAATGATATAATAATTGTTAAAATTATACCAATATAATTTGATCCTAACCTATTTTTACTATATACATAATCTTTTATTTCACATTTGTATTGCATTAGACAAAATATTGTTTTCTGTATATATTTTAACTTGATGAAAAAAAAATTTTAAACATGGTAATAAGTTGACTTTCTTTAAAAATAAGATGGTGTTAAATAATGATTTTTTAAATCAGTTCTTCACTTTACTTGAAATACATTAATGCTACTTTTTGGCATGTTAAAATATACATATGTTTCCTTTTTTAATTACTTTCTTTTACTACAATTTTCTTGCATTATTGTTTTTTTAAAAAACTTTTTAGGGTAGCAAGTGAATGAGTATAAGTCCTTCTTGTTACATGGCTACCCCCCCCCCCCCCCCTATATTATGTTTAGTGCTTTTTTACTATGATATATTTTTCATGTGATTAATTTCGAGAACTCAAATAACTTATTAATGGAAATTTTAATGAAATTATTATGTTATTTGAGTTCTCCATCATGCTTATATGTGCTTCAATGCCACCACCTAACTTGATATCTATAAAAACGACCACATTTTTTACTTACCATGCTGGGGGACATGCCCAAATTGGCTTTCCCCAACCAAAATCAGCATCATACACTGGAAACCTGCACAAAGCAGTGAAGGTAAATGGCACAACTTCCCCCTTGATATTCTCGAATCTACGCAAATCTTCTCTAAGAGAGTCCAAGTACTCAGAGCCCTCTTGAAGTTTGAGAATATAATCACGGTCAATTTTCCTTATTTCTTCTCTCAGTTTCTCCACCAGCTCATAGCTATAGGCATTCCCCTTTATGATCAAGTGATGGAAACGCTTTAACAGCCCGATAGTAATTCCCAAAAGCAAGTGCTGGTAGTGGAAGGTCCATTCTCGAACGCAGGTTCACCGTGTGAGCCACCACGTAGAACCTAGATCTCTGATCAGATGCTGCAACTGCAACCTGAGTGGATGATATAAAGCGGGTCCATATGAAAGTTGTTAGAGCCTCAACTCGTGAAGGGGGTTTCTGCAGAGCCATCTTTTCTGCATATTTTGCTTTAAGGCCATCTATAACAGAAGCATCAAACACAAATATCTTCGGACACTGTGTTAGGTTTTGTGATGGTTTTGTTGGGATCATACCAGGGTATATCCCTCGGGGGAACTAAGGTTGAAGAAACGAAATGTGTATTGATTTCATTGTAATCACGTGCTTCTCCACGTGCAATAGCAGCCCAAGTTTGGATGAACATAAAATAGGACATAGCATCAGCTATCTTGTGGGACATGCATGCACCAATGGCTATTCCACCGCATTCAAAAACGTTGAGTTGAACACCAAGGGGTGTGTCAACGATCTCATCCATTCCAAAGGGTAAAAGCTTTGTAATCTCGTAGGGGACAGGACTATCCAGTATCCACAGCATCGTTGAGCTTGCACCTCACTTTGTCTTCCAAGTAGAGGGCCCCTTCGTCGTTGCACTCTATGAAAGCCTTGTCCACGAATCTTCCCGCAAGAGGGTAGTAATGTGTCAAGGCTTGAGAGAGTGTTTTCTTAAGGTGGTTGGAAGCATTTAAAGTGGTGTTTATGAATTGGTTTGAAACACCATTGGCAGCGAAGAAGTATACCATGGAGTTGTTGAGTTGGGGAGTAAGGTGGTCGAGCAAGGAGAGATTATAATGGTGAAGGTGATTGGGGGTGGGAGAGGAGGGTTTGATGAGTTCTTTAAAGATAACTTCAACTTCAACCTTCATTTTTTCTTCTTCTTATAGCTAGTGCTAGTAATTGACGAGGATTAATTGTCTAGTGTTAGATTTGCTCGTGGTTTGGTGAAATGATTCACATGCATTTATATACACACACCAAAATAGTATACGACCCGTGAACACCAAACAATTAGAAATAAAAAAATGATTTTAGAAACTTTCGAAGTCACCAAATATTTTTAAGTTAAAAACAAAATCCATAATCATAAGTTCATAACTCGTGATCCATTCGCACATCATTAAAGCTTCATACATTAGTTCATAATCCGTGTTCCTATCGGACTACAACAATATTATCTTAAAATATAGAGAATACACACTTGATTTAAACCAAAAAAATATTAATTCATAACTATGTATAAGTCAACCCCCAATAACCCATCCAGGGGTGTTCGGATTCACAGGTCAAAGATGTCTAAACCTATCAATATCAAACAACTAACGTAAAAGACAAGCACATAATTCATGATAATTAATGTCGTTTATTAATTTTTATTTTTATTTTTTTACAAGAGAAAATAATAAGTGCTTGAAATAAGACTTGTTAAATCAAACTAAGTAACTATTTATTGTTTTCTTTATTATCTTTATTTTTACTTACTCCAGAATTTTTCTATACTATTGAAGAAATTAAGCCCCTCTGTATATTTTCTCATCTTTATCATAATTTCAGTTTAAAAATCAAACACTTTTAGAATGAAGGCATAAGTGCAAGAGTCATGATAAACATTTTTAAGTATATAACCATTAGAGTTAACTTAATGGTGAGATTTGGATAATATACATAAAGTTCTAGATTTTAATCTTTTTAATATTACTGTAAAAAAAACTGTTGAAGTATATAATAGAAAAGAAGAGATGTAGGAATTCAATCAATCAACCTAATTTGATTCTAACAGACAATCATCAATTCTAATCACATGTTTATTGTCTATGTAAAGAGAAATTACTGCGTAAAGATGAATAAAATCTCATTGTGTTTTCATACTCAAAATCATGATGAAAACTAAATACGAAAGTGTACCTGAATTAGTCTAAATGGAGTGCTGAAAGGTTGATGATGATCAAGAATGATTTTATGATCTTTTAAATATAGAGAACTTTATTTTCTTCTCTGAATTTTATCTTCTGATGAGGATAAAGAGAAAAAGAGAGCAATGTACATTTTGTCACTTTTCTCTATAAATGGGGACCATAACCTGTCATCATTTATCCCAAATTTGATAATTACAATTTGACCCCTCATCAAATTATAATATCACTAATGTTATCTACACAATCAGTCTTTTATGACATGTATGTCCTTACAATTCTTATGAATGTGGTAGACTTTATGGGCTCAAAATTTGCCATTACATCTTTGAGTATATTTAAAAAAATTTGTTCATTGATTACATCTGCACATAGAACCAAATCAGTTTTCATTGTATTAATCACAACTAAACTCATCAATGATCACTAATGCTGACAGAATCAAATGACATAGACTCCATGAAATGTGTAGCATGAAAATTACGTGAAGATGGTCTGTACATGTCTATTTTCAACTGGTCATACTTTACCTCAATGAGATCATTTAATAACCTTAATGTACAAAGTGTAATAATTGAATAATAAAACACAGACACACACACACACATATATATAACCAAATATATTTAAAAGTCAATGTATGCATACATAAAATCTAACAGAGAACAAAAAATACATAAAAGTGACTAACTTTCACTAAACCAAAGATTCCTCGAACTGTAAAACACCCATGTGAGCAACATGCTCATGAAAGATCTTGGATGGAAGTCCCTTAGTAAGAGGATTTGCTATCATGGAGTTTGTCTCTAAGTGTTCTATGGAAATCTGTCCACTCTGTACCCTTTCCTTAACAACTAGGAACTTAATGTCAATATGCTTCAACTTGGTCGAACTCCTATTGTTGTTAAAATACAATACAACTGATTTGTTGTCACAATATAACTTAAGTGGTCTTTCAATTCCTTCCACAATTTGCAGTTCTGTGACAATTTCTCATCCATATTCCATGATTTGATGCCTCATAGCATGCCACAAATTTTGTCGCCATAGTGGATAAAGTAATAAGGGTTTGCTTGGCCATGGTCAAGGAATTTTATGCAAATTTATTTGATCCAGAAGACAAGTCTCCTAGGCAGGTTCAAGTTTGAGGGAGGTTGATTAAGTTTGATGGGGAGATGTTGAACGCATTCCTAAAGACCCCAGTAGTTTTGGAGCCAGGGAAGCATTACACCGCCTACACTAGGTTCTACGACACGTACCCAGACCCTCAGGAGCTTGCTTCCAAGCTCTGTATTCCAGGGCATGGTTTTGTTCTGAACGCTGAAAGAGCGCCCTAGAAGCTCCTGAGGAAGGATCTTACTACTCTGGCACAGACCTGGAGCGTCTTGTCCTATTCCAACCTCTCCCCCACCTCTCACACGTTCGATTTGAATATAGACAGGGCGAGGTTAGTTTACGAACTCGTCACGAGGATGTACATGGACGTGGGCTCGTTCATCTCAGACCAGATTTCTCAGATGGCCTAGTCCAACTCCTCTTGGCTTGGCTTCCCAACTCTTATCACCGCTTTATGCATCGCTAGGGGAGTTATTCCGGACTCATTGACCTTCGAGTCCCTTAGCCTTGTCATTAATTTGGCTTATATTAAAAAGAACAACTGGAACCCAGATGATCCCACGATCACATTTCCAGGGACTCGCAAGACCAGGGCTAGGGGACCTGACGCTTCTGCCCTTTCTTCTTCTGCTCCACCTGATCCAGCACCACTAGCTCCCGCATCAGCACCCTCGGGCCCCTCCGCTCAAAGCACAAACCTTCTTGTGCCAATGCTAGAGAGCCTCCACCATGGCTTATGCCTGGTGATGCAGAGTATTCATGACTTGGCTCAACATCGGCCCATAATCAACATGAAGGATTTCATGGCCCAGGTGGCCTGGCTAAGAGTCCATCTTTCTCCTTTGGGGGCAGGTGAGGCTCCTACAGCCCAGGAGTCGCAGCTAGAGTCAGAGGTGACACCCGAGGCCATACCAGAGGAGACACCAGAGGATACTCCTACTGCCACACCCACTGAGGACGTAGATTACTACATAAAGATGAATAAAACCCCATTATGTTCTCATATTCAAAATCATGATGAAAACTAAATGCGAAAGCATACCTAGATTAGTCATAATGGAGTGATGAAAGGTTGATGAATATCAATATTGGTTTTATGATCTTTCAAATGTAGAGAGCTGTCTGAATTTTCTATTCTGACGGATAAAGAAAGAAAGAAAGAAAAAAGGCAAAACTGTATGTTCTATCACTTCTCTCTATAAAATGAAATGGGAACATTTATCAATTACCCAAAATTTGATTATTATAATTTGACCCCTCATCATACTATCACTAATGTTATCTACACACTTCTTTCATGACATATATGCCCTTAACCATAATTTTATATTGATTAGACCACTTTTGACTAATAAATAATGATCCTAACTCATTCAATTATGTGATATATATATATATATATATATATATATATGACCCAAAATTACTAACAAGAGTAACACAAAAAAAATTTAAAAAGAAAGAAAAATGATAGATATAATTAATGATGTGATGAGAAATAAATATAAAGATAAAATTAAAAGAGGATTGCTATATGTTATACAACAAATTCCAATACAAATTTGCACGAATAGAAATTTTAACCAATCAAAAAATAGCATTGGGCAAATCAGCTAAGGGTTAGGCTTAATGGATAGGAAAGAGAAAACTAAATCACCAATCAAGTTCCATTACTAAATTCATATTGTAACATTTAATATTTCTCAAAATAAAAAAGTTAAATTATAATTTTGATATGTCTAAATTTTATAAATATGAAGATTTTGATTTCCTAGAAGTTTAATTGAAAGATTTGGTCTCCTAATTTTAAAAATTCTAAGGATGTGTTTGCTTTGCATTTTTTTTTCATTTCTTGTTTTCATTTTCTCAAAATTGTTTTCATTTTCAAAAGATTAGAATTCTGAAAACATGTTTGGTTTGACTTCTTGTTTTCTGTTTTAATGAAATATAAATACTGAAAATTTATGATATATTGCCTTTTTTTCTTTTTGTATTTTTAGATTTGTTTAAAATTACATTTATTGTTACCGCAATTTCATTTTATCCGAAATGAAATTTCTGTTCTCAATTGAAAACGATATTTTATTGTTTTCATTTTCTAATTGTTTCCTATTTTTATTTTCACCGAAGATATATTTTCAGAAATCCAATCAAACACATTTTCTTCTCTTTTAAGTGAAAATGAAAACAAAAAACAACCAAACCAAATACCTCTAAGATTTTTGTTCATATTTTAGATTATTAACTAATAATAATTATGATTAATAGAATTAATAAATTAATTAAAAACTATTAATAAGTAACTGAAGGTGATAGTTACTAGCCTCGATAGTTAACGGAGTTAAAATGAATGACTAATTCCACCCAATTTAAAAAATACCAAAAATAAAATTCTCCATTGAAAAATAAAGAAATTAAGGCTAAGCTTAACGATAAAATGAAATAAATTAAATAAACGAGTCCAAACACATGTTATCTTAGCCATATATATATATGACAACGTGTACATTTTTTAAATGGAAAATGACAACGTGTACATAAGCAGGGCGTAACAGTTTATGAAAAGAGAAAAAGAAATAGAATAAAGTTGGGTTTCCGTGGCGTGCGAGAGGGGCATCTTTTGCGTTTGCGGTGTTGAAAAAGCATAACGAAGGTGGTTTGTTTTTCCGTCTTAATCAAAATCGCGAATCGAATTGGATTGGATACAACCCTATATAAGCATTCAACACCTCACCTGCGCTGCGTGTTGTCGTTTGGCTTGCTTTCCTCACCGAACGAAAGTAACTTAACCCGCAAACTCCAAAATACCCTCTCTCTCTCTCTCTCTCTCACCAACCACTATGTTGCAGAGACCTAGACGCCGTTGCGAGGGCACTGCCATGGGCGCCATCGTTCTCGATCTCCGTCCCGGTCTCGGAATCGGACCCTTCTCCCTCGGTAATTATAATTATCCATACTCAATTCCCTTTTATTCTCAGATTCTCTTACCAATTCGAATATGCGTCGCTTCTCGGGTTTCAAATTCAGATGGTAATTTGGCTTGTTCTATTTTTACCGTTGTGGTTATCATAGATATTGAAAGTCATATGTCGTGTGGTTTAATTCAATAATAGCTCAGCTTATTCGACGATTGAGGTCGATTTTATTGGCGTCCCTTTTATGGTTTGCGTTTTGCGACTGTGTTTACTGACTTGGCTTGTTGCCGTTTCCGTGTGCTGTTTAGGGATGCCTATATGTGAAGCATTTGCTCAGATAGAGCAGCAACCCAACTTATACGATGTGGTGCATGTGAAGTATTTTGATGAGGTTTGTCACATATGATTATCACTTAACACCTTGTCAGTTGTGTCGTCTATGATTTTGTGTGAACTTGAACGAGTAATTGACTGTCTGCTTCACGCAGGTTACTACTATCTGTGGCTTTGCGTTTTATTTTTTAAGAGATTCTTGACTTCTTCTACTTTATGCACATGCAGGAACCCCTGAAGTTGGATATTGTTATTAGCTTTCCTGATCATGGATTCCATCTTCGTTTCGATCCGTGGTCTCAGGTGTTGTATTTTTTTTCCCTTCATCTTGTTTACAATGTAGAGTCCTTATTTAGAGAAAGCTTGAGATTATGTGTTTTAGGTAGTGAAGTTTTTGTTTAGAATTGATTTGAGGGGCCATCACTAGTGCCTTGGTAGCTATATGTTCTCACAAATAACTATAAAAAAATACTACTAAATTAGTCAGACACATGTGAAAATGCAAATTCTGTAATTGTGTAAAGGATTCCTGCAAAAAAAATAAGTGAGTTCTGAATGTTATTGGATTCTCTTAGAAAACTCTATGTACTTTTAGTAGTATCATCATTGAAGTTCATTCTGCTGACATATAGAACTTGATAAAAGATTAACGAGAATGAAAAATCGTGTAAGGATCTTTTTGTAATTTCCCAGTGCAAATGAAAACTGTTGAAGTTGAACTAGTGTAACAATCCAAGTTTAAAATTTAGCTATCCTTTCTTTTCCCATGTTAATTGGGGTGAATTGTTTGAAGTTTTGGGTTGTTTGTTACAATAATAATGTGCTTCGTCGGTCCTTCACATCAAGATGATACGATGCTTGAGAATTTGCATTTTTTTAAACCTGAATACCTGATATTGCTGCTTTGTTCAAAAGTAATGGAGCATTTCTTAATTTGTTTTGCTTGTTCTTGAAGATCTAAAGCTATAACACTGTAGTATGCATCAGTTCTTATGCTTTCAATATTAATTTAAGCTGTGTTATAGTGCTTGTATTTATTGGTATCTATACTTGCCTAAATGACTCTGTCATGATGAAACATTTCATTGATATTTTAGAGACTGCGGCTTATTGAAATATTTGATGTAAAGCGACTTCAGATGCGCTATTCTACTTCCTTGATTGGGTGAGCATCTGGACTTGTAATTTTAGTATATACTTGTTGTAAAACACTATTGATGATTTTTTTTACTTCTAGGGGACCATCAACTTTAGCTACTTTTGTTGCTGTATATGCACTGTTTGGGCCCACATATCCTGGAATTTTTGACAAGGATAGAGGCATTTACACCCTATTCTATCCGGTACATATTTTGGATATCAAATGCCTCTCTATTATTGCTTTTTTTTTACCCCCTACAATTCCACATTACTAATACTTTCTGCTTTGCTCTTCACAGGGGCTTTCCTTTGCATTTCCTATTCCAAGTCAATTTACAGATTGCTGTCATGATGGGGGAGGTATTTATTATATCTTCTTGAAATTGAAATGTTGTACTGAGTTTTCTAATTCTAATATGCTAACATTTTCGCTTTTAATTATGACAGTGGAATTGCCATTGGAGTTTCCTGATGGGACCACCCCAGTTACATGTCGTGTTTCTATATATGATAGCTCCTCTGGTAAGAAGGTTGGTGTGGGGGCCTTAATGGATAAGGCTTCTGCTCCTCCATTACCTGCTGGCAGCATTTACATGGAAGAGGTCCATGTGAAGGTTTGAGTTCTTTAAACCCTATGTCAGTTGGGGTTTTAGGCTTTTAGCTTATTTAACATGACACATTTAGTTGGCTTCATGTTAGAGAAACTTTTTGCTTGATTTGGCAAGGTGGTTGTAGTATTGGCTTCTAATTCAGTTCTTTCTTGGTTATATAGCTGGGGGAAGAATTGTATTTCACTGTTGGCTCTCAACACATTCCTTTTGGTGCATCTCCACAGGTAAACTATGTTACTTTTACATAGAATTGAAACCATTTGAGATATGCTTTTAGTGGATGAATTTTCCTGTGCTTTCTGTTGCTTCTTGTCATCTTTCACTTGATTCATATTCTTTTTCTCAAGGAAAGTTTATGTAATGCTTCCTGTTTTATGCAGGATGTCTGGACTGAGCTTGGACGTCCCTGTGGCATTCATCAAAAGCAGGTAGCCATACCATGAATTACTAATTCTTAAATGGAACATGATTAATCTGTCGTATTTTTGTGGAACTAGACTGATATCATATGTAATGGATCATATAGGGACCTAGGCACTTGATTGCATCATGTTTTAGACTATGCCTTTAGTTTGGTAATTTGGTTAAGGAGACAAGAGTGAGGAAATAAATAGGGGGTGGGAAAATTAATGAATAGAGGAATTTTTGCTGTTTGGATGAATGAGTGCAAAATGAAAACTGAAAACAAAGGGTCAATGGAGAAAGAAAATTGAATCAAGAAGGTACATATGATCCACCAAATTCTTGTTCCATTTTGAGCGTGGGAAGAAAATGAACAGAATATGAAACTGTTCTATTTCCAAAATCACCCTCTTCTGGCATGTTTCACACGCTATACAGCTATGCTTCTGTGAACATCCCTTCCTATGGAACTGATTGTTCTTTCCAACTTTCTACTTTAAATTTGTTTCTTTTTCTTTCAAGGATTTTTTATACGCAGGGCTGGCATAGATTTGGTACTTCTTATGGTTCGTGTGTAATGCATAGAGCATATAAAGCTTAAGCCTAATGTGTGGGTCCGAACAGAAGTTATTAAGATAGAGAGAAATCATAGAATGTGGGTTTTAAGGCTAACTCAATCCTACAAAACCAGCTTGTAAGTTAAGGGTTGCCTCCACTTATATACACTACTTTGGACTTATCACTAGTCGATGTGGGACTAAACTACCACCCTTGAGGCTGCAACTAAGGCAGCCCCCAAAGAGACCGCAACTAAGGCGGGCGAGGGGTACTGCAATTAAGGTGGCTTTCCAACAAGAACAGTCAAAAGAAAATCTGCAGCCAATTATTTTTTCTTGTAATCTTCTTGTTAGTTACTCTCTTCATGGAGAAGTATTAATTTTGTCTAAATATATATTCATTTAAGGTCTAAATTCTACCTTGAATAAGTTTTGGTTTGTTTGAAGTCTGACTCTTAATTGTAATTCTGTAGGTTGATCAAATGGTTATTCATTCTGCTTCAGATTTTCGGCCACGGACAACTCTCTGTGGTGATTACTTTTATAATTATTTTACTCGTGGTCTGGACATCTTATTTGATGGACAGGTTTGTAACTTACATCATGCTTTTGTTTCTATACATAGTGACACAACTGATAATAGAAACTCCTACATGTCTGTTTTATTTTCAGACTCACAAAATCAAGAAGTTTGTGTTACACACCAACTTCCCTGGTCATGCTGATTTCAATTCTTACATTAAGTGTAACTTTGTTATCCATGGCTCAGATTGTAAGCAGTCTTTTATTTGCATTGCAGTGTTTAGTTTGGTCTTGATGTATCATATAAATTTTTTATGTGAAATAAGAGAAAATCTATTTTTGGCCTTTCCAGCAGTAGGGGGATCTTTCCAGGAAGTAAATAATAGCAAACAGAGGGTTATTACACCTAGCACCAAATGGGAACAAGTTAAGGTGATCTATCTCTTTCAAATCATATGGTTGCCCTTATAATGGATGATCTTGTTTTGGAGTTATGGAAGATTTTTACTTGAAATATATGAAGCAATTTGTAGAAGAAAATTGTGACAGGCATTTGATGTGGATTTCTTATAATGATTCATAGGAGTTTATATCATATAATAGTTTTTGATTGATTCTTTTAGGAAATACTTGGGGATTGTGGGCGAGCTGCCATCCAAACACAAGGCTCGGCAAGTAACCCCTTTGGTTCTACTCTTGTATATGGTTATCAAAATATTGCCTTTGAGGTGTGTCCTTTTTTGTACTTATAGTGTCCCACTATTTCAATAGTTTAGTCTGCTATGATGCTTTTAAGAGACCACTAATTTTCTGGTGATGTTAGCAGGTCATGAAGAATGGTTATATTGCAACAATAACTCTCTTCCAATCATGATGATGGTACATTTCTTTTAATTGTGTGTTCTATGTAAATGTATAACTTATTCACATGCCTAGTAATAACCTTAATATTTTTTCCTTATCTCACCAATTAGTACAATCTTAAAAACCCAATGTTAATTCCTAACAGCCAGTATCAGATCATTTGTCCAAGCTTAAGTCATGCTAAACTTTACTTTGTCTGTCAGGTTTATGTAGTTCTGGCTCGTACCCATTTTTCTTCCTAGACTCTAGTTACAATTGGTAGTGGGACAGGACACCTTTAATGTTATTAGTGGGTACGCACCTCAGGTTGGGTTAGCAGAACACTTTAAGGTAAAATTTTGGGAGGATCTAGAAGGGGTACTTCAGGATATACCCCAAGGAGAGAAAGTTTTCCCAGGAGGGGATCTCAATGGACATGTAGGTAGCGTGGATAGAGGTTTTGAGGGGGTGCATGGGGGTTTTGGCTTAGGGGAGATGAATGGGGAGGGTAAATCCATCTTGGAGTTTTCGGAGGCTTTGGATCTTTCTATAGCCAATACATGGTTTAAGAAAAGAGAGGAACATCTTATCACTTACAAAAGTGGAGGGACATGTTCTCAGATAGATTTCTTCCTTATCAGGAAGTCTGATAGGAAGTATTGCTTGAACTGTAAAGTTATCCCGGGAGAGAGCTTGACTACCCAACATAGAGTTTTGGTTATGGATGTAAGAATTAGAGATAGGGCAAAGAGAAGAAGTCCTATGGTAGCACCAAGGATCAAATGGTGACACTTGAAGGGTGAGAAACAAGGAATCTTCCAACAAAAGATATGGGAGGGATGGTGTGGACAATCACAAGGAAGTGCAAATGATATGTGGAACAAGACGTCCCAAGAGATTATTAAAGTGGCTAAAGAGACGTTGGGTGAATCTAGAGGTTTTGGACCTAGGGGTAAAGAATCGTGGTGGTGGAATGAAAGTGTTCAGAGCAAAGTTAGAGTAAAAAAGGAGTGTTTCAAGGAGTGGTCTAGGTGTAGAAATTCTGAAACTTAGGATAAGTATAAGATAGCTAGAAATGAAACCAAAAAGGCGGTGAGTGAGGCAAGAGCCCAAGCTTTTGACGGACTATACCAAGCTCTAGGAACCAGGGACGGAGAAAGATCTATATATAGGCTTGCTAAGGGTAGAGAGAGGAAGACTAGAGATTTGGATCACGTAAAGTGTGTTAAGGATGAAGAAGGCAAAGTCTTAGTGCATGAAAAAGATATCAAGGAAAGGTGAAAGGTGTATTTCCACAACTTATTTAATGATGGATATGGATACGACTCTAGCAGTCTAGACACAAGAGAAGAGGATCGGAACTATAAGTATTATCGTCGGATTCAGAAACAGGAAGTAAAGGAAGCGTTGAAAAGAATGAGTAACGGTAAGGCGGTGGGGCCAGACAACATACCTATTGAAGTGTGGAAAACTCTTGGAGATAGAGGTCTTGAGTGGCTCACCAAACTCTTTAATGAAATTATGAGGTCAAAATGCATGCCGGAGGAATGGAGGAGAAGCACGTTAGTGCCAATCTATAAGAACAAGGGAGATATACAAAATTGTGCAAATTATAGGGGAATCAAGCTCATGAGTTATACCATGAAATTATGGGAAAGAGTGATCGAACGGAGATTAAGAAAGGAGACTCAAGTTACTGAGAATCAATTTGGTTTCATGCCGGGAAGGTCGACCATGGAAGCGATTTATTTATTACGGCGGGTGATGGAGCAATATCGCATGGACCAACAAGACTTGCACTTGATTTTTATTGACTTGGAGAAAGCGTATGATAGAGTGCCTAGAAAGATTTTGTGGAAAGCTCTAGAGAAGAAAGGGGTTAGGGTTGCATATATTCGAGCTATCCAAGATATGTATGATAGGATATCGACTAGTGTTAGGACACAGGGTGGAGAGTCAGACGATTTTCCCATCACAATTGGTTTGCATCAAGGGTCAACCCTTAGCCCCTATCTTTTTACCTTAATTCTGGATGTCCTCACGGAACAAATCCAAGAGATAGCGCCGAGATGCATGCTATTTGCAGATGACATAGTCCTCCTTGGAGAGTCGAGGGAGGAGTTGAATGAGAGGTTGGAAACTTGGAGACGAGCTCTAGAAACACATGGCTTTCGCCTAAGCAGAAGCAAATCGGAGTATATGGAATGTAAGTTCAACAAAAGTAGGAGGGTATCTAACTCAGAGGTGAAAATAGGAGACCATATTATCCCTCAAGTCACACGGTTTAAATATCTTGGGTCTGTAATACAGGATGATGGAGAAATTGAAGGGGATGTGAATCATCGCATTCAAGCAAGATGAATGAAATGGAGAAAAGCATCGGGGGTGTTATGTGATGCAAAGGTACCGATCAAGTTAAAGGGAAAGTTTTATCGGACTGCGGTAAGACCGGCGATTTTGTACGGAACAGAATGGTGGGCGGTCAAGAGCCAACATGAGACTAAAGTAGGTGTAGCAGAGATGAGGATGTTGCGGTGGATGTGTGGTAAGACTCGACAGGATAAAATTAGAAACGGAGCTATTAGAGAGAGGGTTGGAGTAGCGCCTATTGTAGAGAAGATGGTGGAAAATAGACTTAGGTGGTTTGGGCATGTAGAGAGAAGACCGGTAGACTCTGTAGTGAGGAGAGTAGACCAGATGGAGAGAAGACAAACAATTCGAGGCAGAGGAAGACCCAAAAAAACTATAAGAGAGGTTATCAAGAAGGATCTCGAACTTAATGATTTGGATAGAAGTATGGTACTTGATAGAACATTATGGCGGAAGTTGATCCATGTAGCCGACCCCACCTAGTGGGATAAGGCGTTGTTGTTGTTGTACTCTAGTTACAAGTTTTTCTAATTGGGTTCTTAAAAGTCATGAATTGTTTCCAATTGGGTGCACATTGCAACCAACATATCTATTAATTTAGCGATGATGTTTTAAATGGAGAGCTCATGTGATTACTCATACCATTTGGTTTTCGTGGATCCAAGGTGGTCAAAACAGCCCATCCCCCTCCCTTTTAACACGAGGGAAATGGATCATGTGGCCACCTGTTAAAAACATGTTAGAAACAGGTTCACACGTTTTCCAAGGTACTTACATGCTCTTTGGGAGTGCTTCGCTGAAGGAAATTTTGTATTTTCTATTCAATGCTCGTTGTTTGAAAGAATTCAAAACAAACATGATTTAGTATTTGCAGATAAAGTTGGCCGCCTCATCATTACTGAATGAATGGATGCGGAATTAAACTGATCACAATGGAGACTCAATGAGAAACAATTGATAATTTTAAGGATTCAATTAGAGTATCTTCAACTAACAAGGACTAATTAAAAGCTCGGGAAACCCGTAGGAATCAACATAGTAAACGTATTTATTATAAGTGATAACTGATAACAGTTGGGAGTTGAGTCTTTTTTGCATTACTGCAGGCGCTTTTGGTTACTCAATCTTCTCCATATTGTTCCAAGATTTCCCAAGGTTGTGTATGGAAATTCAGGGGTAACAGGTAGGGTTGTACGGGCACTGTGTATAAATATTGCAGCTATCCATCATCATCATTGTCGTGGCAAGGGGCTATGAAAATTGTACAGCTGTGTAACAAATTGTACATAAAAATCCTGTTAAATTATGTAATTTTCTAACATTTTCATCTTCCACAAAGAAAATGCAATAAATTCCTTTTGCTTTGCCTTTCAGTGTGATAGATTCTTGGTTACTTTCTATAATTTATAAAACGTTTTTGTCTAATCCTTAATCTCAAACAGTATTGTTGAGCCAATTTTTCTTTTAAAAAAATTCCAAATCTATTAGACTGATATCCATTTTGAATTAATTTAACCGATTCTCAATGTAGTCTAAACAGAATCATTCTTACAGGTTAATTAGATTCGAGCTATGATTGTTTGCAGAGCTTCGTGAATGAATAAAAGTTATAATCCGTGGAGCACCTTTCGAATTTTGTCTTGAGAATTTGAATAATTTATTTTTACTACATAAACTACGTCACATTCAACAAGATCTATTAAATAAATATATATTTTTATCTTAATCTTTCAGATCATCAGAAAAAGAAACTTGTAGTTTGACAAAAAAAAAATAAGTAAAATCTGATTAATAATTATTTCTACTAAGGATTAAACTTGAATAAAGATTCAATCTTAATCTTAGCATATTAATCAAATATATCTTACAGAGTTAATGTTCATATCATATCACACTTTTTGAGAGAAAATGGCCTCTGCTTATGTCCTCAAGTGAGCACCTGTTCTAATTTCCAATGGCCCCCATCTGCATTGCCTATTAAAGGAAGCAGTGTGGGGTATAGCACGCAATGCTGCCTTCTCCCAGTTTAATGTTAATATATCATAGTCACAATGTGCATTAATCAGTTCATTTTGAGGTGTGGGTGCTTGCCGACAAAGCAACCATTATTTTGCAGGACAATAGGTTGGTACCAATGGTTGAACCTGAGATCCTGTTTGATGGGGATCATATGATTGACATGGCTTTTGAAGTGACAAAAAAGTTTTGGACAAAGGAAATGCCATTTGAAGAAATCCTCTCAAACCAAAGCATGATAAGGCTACCCCTTATTAATTTAATTTGAGTGCTATAATAGAAAATTGTAATATCCAATTGAATATAAAAGGACTCCTTGAACAATCGTTTAAAAATCTAGATGCTCTAGGAGTAGTTTTAACTGCTTTATTATTCTGAATGACACTAGTTAACTCTCATGGTAAGTTGGCAAAAGTTGATGATGAACAGGATATCGTGTTAAAAGTTGGGGATCCACTGATGACCACATCTCTTGTACGTCTTGCTCATTTCCTTACCCATATCGGTGTTGACTATAAAATCGGATGACTAAGCCCTTTGATTATGGCTAACGGTTAATTACTTAATTTGATGATTTCCTTGCTTGGTGATTTTCTCACATATTAACTCGATTTAGTACAATGATAGCTACCAATTAATTAGAAGAAAGTAAGGAGCAAATATATACAAGAGGGAGAAGATATCTACTAGGGTCGGTTTAGTGATGGGGAGGGAGCATATGCATGCATAAGGTCATAATAAAAATAAATAGGAAAAAAATTAAACTATTCTTAACTGAAAATAAATAATAAAAATACATAATCATTATATTATCTAACATTTATTAAATAATTTTTTTAATTGTTAATACATATCTATTAAAAAAGTTATATTTCTTTGAAAAAATATATTATACTAAATCGAGTAAAAATGACCTGAAACATGACCTGAACTTGTTTACAAAATGCATTGGATTTAATTTCAAAATTCGAACTTGTCCTAATCAACTTCGTGTCGGGCCAAGTTAGTGGGATGTAGGGGTCGCGCTCAAACTCAATCCTATCTATCGTCAAGATTTTACTAGCTAGTCAAGAAATGAAAGCGATAGGTGGAATGTGATTTAGTAAACAATTCAACAATTTGTATAGAGGAAGTATAAAGTAAGGTGAGGTTTCATAATCAATCTTAATGTGCTTGGGACATTCATGGAAGATTGTGCTACGAGTGATTTGTATAGCGTGTACATATATAGGACTTGGCCCAAAAAAAGAGATATCCTAACATTTCTGCCACGGCATGGTACTTAATTTGTGTAGAGGGAGAGATAATGGTTTACTTCCTACACTTTTAAGAAGCGAGAGAATGATCTCCTAAAAAATATTGTAAAAGTCTGTGGTGGACTCACAATTAGTGGAATCACCACCCAGCCTTATTTCAAAAAAATGTAGATTTAATGTTAGTGAATTATTTGTAAAGATTTCTATAAATATTCTTTTAGTCTTAAGGTTGTTTTATTGAATTCTTAGAACTTAACTTACCTAAATTTTTGTTAATAAAAAAAGAACCTTTTAGATCGGTTCTAAAACCCTTTTAAAGACGCATGCGTAGCTAGGGAGAATAGTGGTTAGATAGTAATTGGCGCTCTCAGTTGCAAACAAACGAATCTAGCAGCGCAGCGTCGGGAATGGAAGCAGCAATAAACACGACAACCATGTCTCATCGTCGTTTTGGACACCATTGTCTCCTTTCCTTTCCACGCCGCCCTCCTTTTGCTAGCCGTGAAATGCTCAAAATAAATATCCCTTTCATAGATTTTGTAAATAAAAACATATCTTTTCGAACATGATTTTATACAGCAAGGAATAGTAATGTTTAACAATCTCATATCATGCTATATTTGAGTACCATATTTGGTATAAAGTTATTCTCAGTGAAAAACATTGATAAATTTTTGTCAAATGATAAGTATACACACACATATTGAATATTTTTCTTTTAATATAATTTATTTTATATTTAAACTATGAATCACTTGATAAAAAATATAAATACTACAATAAGAATTTCATATACATTTACTTTTTCAATAAAACTTACAAACAATTTATTTATCTAATATTCTACACTAATAATAATATGATAATCATCTCATTTAGTTCTCACATTAATTTTTGTCAACCTTTTATTTTTTATATATAATTACACATATATTACTATATAACTAAAAGAAAAAAATTGTAAAAAAAACCCAGCATATATATATGAAACTAATTTCTCACGGCCCTCACAAATTTACCTTTTTAATTACAGTGAAATATAAATAATTTATAACCTTTCACATCTTTTTCATTTATTAAATGTAGGTATATATCGAGTGTTTTTTTTTTTGTGTGCTTGTAATAATAATTCTTATGCAGTCAACACAGCCTGATATCATATTAATCCATACGTGTAACATTACCGAAAATATTTGTCTGTAGGGATGATATAGATTGGGATGGATTTATCTATCCTCATTCTCGTCCCTGCAAAACACGAGGCCAATTTGGATTTGGAATTATAAAAGACGGGTCAAAAAATAAAATTCAATTCCATTCCCATCAGATTTTGTTTCGAGAAAACTCATGTCACATTTTTTTTAAAATATTATTTGTTTGTACGTTAAATAAATCATAAATAATTATTAATTATATTTTAATTTAATCAATATATATAATTTAATAAATAATAAATAATGTAAACATATTTAAAAATTAAATTATATTTTTAGTTAAATGTATAATTTTTAATTTTGTTATAATTAGTATTATAGTTATAATATTAGTTAATTAGTTATTAAAATAATTATTCTATATTTTTAATAACTAAAAAAATAAAATATTAAATAATTTCATAGTTATATAATTAATCATTACATATAATAATAGAATTATATATAAATATATAATTACATTATTAATAATTATAAAAATATAAGTAAAAGGGAACACATGAGTGATATATCCACACCATCCAACTTTCTCAAGTTGAAAAAAACCTGATCCCGATCCAATCAAAATAGATTTTCTTTATCAAACTCAAAGCGGGGAAAACTGATAAATATCTACAAATATAATTTTTATTAATATTGTCATCGCTACGTGGGTGTTGACAAAACAACCTCAATCATATATTTGATATAGAATCCCCAAATAATATTATGAATCACACATGCATTGTTGCTTACGATAAAACAATCAAAACCATAAATTTTGTCCCCTACCTCTGTTCTATATATGGTCTTTATCTCTTGAAAGCTGCTCTATTTGTCTTCAGTGCTCAAACTTTTCTTGCATAGCATCGAGTAACATGGACTTGCGCATGATAAATCTTTAATTCAGTAGTTTAAAAATGGAATGGCTCTTCTAAAGTCGCTAAATTAGATAAAATAAAAAAAATTCAACTATTGATAATTAATTATTTTTATTCTAATACATGTATAATTAATTTATTTTTGTGAATTATAATTTATTAAGTATATATAGAATATTAATAGCTCACAAATATTAAGATTACTTACTTTATTTTCTAATGTAAAATTTTCACTTCAGAAGAATCGAATCCATAAATTAAAATGCGTTATATTATTTATATAATATATTTTTTTTATAAAATTTATAATGTTTTTCCTTTATCACAGTTATCATTTTTATCTTATACTTTTTATCTCCTTTTTTATCTTCTTAATTTATCGTATACAATGTTGTATAAATATAGTTTCTCTTTAAAAATAATATATAGTACATTGTATTAGTAATTTAATTTTTTTTTCTTATCTCATCATATTAAAGTATCATTATATATTTGTATTAAAGAACAAAGTTAGACATAACAGATAGTAGTTAATTAGGTCTTTCATGTTGATTAGGATTTAGTTCCTGAATATGCGTATAAGAAAAAATTTATTCAGGGAAACTAAATTCACTTTAAAAATATTAATCTCATATATTTTAACAAATGAGATGTTTTTTTTTTTATAGAAGACAAATGAGAGATGTTAGACTTATTTTAAAATGACAAAAAAGATAAATTGATCATAATGTCTCTAATCCTCTCTTCTTGATCGACCAAGGCTAGTGGATAAGTTGTTAAGGAGATAATGGGTAATATTTAATTCCTGAAAAAGAGAGGAACAATTTTTTGCGATAGATAAAAATTGCAGAGACCTTAAGCACAGTCAATAAAATCAATACTACTACATCTTTAGTGGCTTTAGGTTGGAAAGCACTTTAAGCGCGTGCTATGGTTCCTACATTTCTAAAAGTTTCATATTCAAGAGCTTTTACTCCAGGTTAGATATCTTTATTCATTTTGTGGTGACATGTGGTTGTGTGATTTTATTCAAAATCCATCATAGTATATTATTTAAAATATAAGTAAATATTTATGATTAGGTTATATATTTATAAATGTCTAAATTGTTTAAAATAAGATAATTATCACATAATTTAATAGTTAAATTGATAAATTTATTTTTAATAAAATTTAAGAATGTCATTCTACCATGGCATTGGGGGCTTTTGCCCTTCCCTGTTTTTTTTTTTTTTGGAAAAGTTAGGGTCTTTTTGGTCTTTATCTTCTATTTTCAGAAGTTTGTATAGTATCAGTAAATTTTTTTTTCATTTTCTGTTGTCACATTTTTCTTATATGAATTTCAGAAAACAGAAGATAAAATAAAATGAAAACATAAAAAAAGTCGAAAATGTTTTCTTAAACTATGGTCTCTTAGAAAACATTCTATAAATAGTATTTCAAGATCTCAAGTTAAATTAAAGCGTAAAAGAATAAAAAATAAAAGGAAACACTGGTACTAAATGACTTTTGTTTTTACTAAATGTACGCAAATACTCCTTTTTATTAGTCTATACCTATTGAGAATAAGTATATGCTAAACTTTAAAATAAAAAAAAATATGTGAATGTGACTTATGTACTATTTTTTTAGATGCGAGTGAGGATGACATCTTTGCCTTGTGTGGTTCCCCTCCACCGGAATTTCTAGTAAGTGAGACCGCGAGAGATGCAGTATTGCTTTTTTTAATATTTCTCTTTTTCATTATTAGATTTGATTTCTCTACATCGTTGAGATACATTTAAAAAAAACAAAAAAAAGTGTGACAATAATTAATGATTAAAAAATAATTAATATTTTAATAATGTCGTAGTTTAATTTTCATGTATGTATATGCTTTATTATAATTTTTATTGCGTACTTATTTATCTAATTTAAAGCATCCAGTCACTTAAAAAATTCAGATTCTTTATTAAAAAAAATCAAATTCTTGTTCATTTTAAGGAGAATGTGCAGTCTACTTTGGTAATTGCCTAAGTTTACATTAAAAAATCATGTTACACTTGATAAAATGTCAAGATATTTTTCTCCTTTTATATTTTTTCTATTGTCCTCTGAATTTTATTTATTTGTATCAATTTTATAATTTATATCTTAAGAATTATTACAATAATTTGCATATACGGGTGTTTGTGGGCAGGTTCAGGTCAAATTCAAGACTCAATCCAATCAAATTTGATTGGTTTGTTTCGGTTCGATTTTCATAATTTTTTTTGAAACCCAACTCAACCCATTTGTAAACAGTTTGATTGGGTTCGGACTAATGAGTTATCCATTTAAATTTGATTTTTTTTCCTTAGAATTACTTTTTTATATTATAATTCATCCAAATATTCAATACAATTAATACAATATTATCAAATGTTTGAAAGTAATAAAATTGATTCATTTAATATCATCAACATAATATCCTAAAATAGACTAATATAAATTAGAATATTATTCAATGAAATTTATTGTAATAATCTGAATCACAATTATTTCTTACAAACTAATTTCTTGGAATAAACTTTGCGACAACCAGATTTGTTGTAATCATATTTGCTGAAACAAATGAACAAAATATGATCAATTAATATTATAAACATGGCAGAAAAAATAAATATAAAAAAAGGTGAAACAAATAACAATGCAAGAAATACCTTAAAAGTTCCAACATCAAATAATTTCAATACTTGAGTTTCAATATTAACGGTCAAATCAAACAACTCCATAAATTTTAATTAGTTCGATTCGATTTTGATGGAATCTATAAATTTAAATATGTAGCTTAATTTGTATATGAATAATTTTAATCAACTTAATTTGATTTTGATGCAAATGTATAAATGATACAGTCCAAACTATTCAAATCGATCTACCTAAAATATGATTAACCAATGACTCAAACATGAATAATCCCCATCCAGGTACCGTAACCATGTCCGTCCAAACAAGTCCAACACAACACATATGATTTGGTTCCCCGAATGGTCGAGAAAGTATTTGTAGCCGTGAAGGTCTTATCATGCAATGTGCTCAATTATTCACAAACCATATATATAGCTGGATACAAGACTCTACTTCCTCTGATGCATCAGGGATGTTTCTAATTCAATCCAGTAAAAATAAATACGATATAAGAAATTCAAAATTAAATAAAATAAAAATCCAACATGTCTAAAACTGAAAAACAGAATTTTCTTATTAGATTTCAAATTTAATTATATAAATACTTTCTATCCAATCCAAATTAAACTTATATATATTTATAAATTTACAATATCACTCTTATTTAAATTTAATTTTTTTATATTTATTAAATTATTAGACATATTATATGTATTTATAAAAAATATTAATTAAAAATATTTTTTAGTAGATTTGAGTAATAGTACATAAGTATAATAATCAAGTTGTGTAATTTTTTATAATAATATAAATTTTTAAAATGTTTATTTTATATGACAAAAAATTATAATAAATAAGCACGTTTAAATATATAAATTATATTATATTTAAAATTTGAAATAAATAAAATATTTGAACATATAAATTATATTTTGTATTGATATAACGTTACATTTAACTATATTGATATTTTAAAAAAAAATTAAAATTCAATTTAGAAATATAGATGAAAAGATAAATTAAATCAAGATGGAATAATTCAATCTACAAATACTATAATCTATAATTCTATACCTTAAAGATGAAAATGTACAATTGTCGCATTTTATTTTTAAAAAATTCAAATAACTCTTTTCCCCCTGAATTTTATAGGGGACGCAATGGCATACAAAACTGAAACCAGAAACAAAAGTCAACACACAATTCATTGAAAGGGGTCATAGATATACAGTTAACAATGCTTTGCAGAACAGAATATGATGTGTTGAACTACCAAATTAAGTTCCTACGTAGGCGAACAAACTCCTCAAAGGATTCTGGTGCCTCATTTGCCAGAATATATAGGATATTAATAGAGTATGTCATCCTTGTGACTAGCATGCACGAGAACAAAACGAAGCTTTTGCCATTGGTAGATTTTTGGTTTAGGATCCTGTCAGAACTGCATTGCCTAGTTGCGCCATTTATGGCTGCAAAGGAAAAAAGAAAAGCGTTCCTGAGAATAATATATTAATTTCAGTGCACATCATAACAGGGATGTGTTTAGTACTACAAATGTTACACAACTTACAAGGGTTCTACTTTCATCCAACTGCACTGAAGATGGAAAGAGGAACGATATGGTATTGATATTGAAGTTGAGTTAAAAAGGGGGAGGGGTGTTCAATTATGATCGATACCATTGTTCACATCAACTCTTCAACCACATGCAGTTTAAGTTTTATGAGAATTTATTGAATACCTGCTTCAGAAGGAAGCGATGTGTAAAATTTCAAAATAAATTTCATACTTTTTAAGGTGATATATGTATAAATATATGAAGAATTTTCAAACCCACAATTACAAGTACATATCAATATTGGCACCTAGCAATTTTTAATTTCTGCAGGTTGCAGCTGTAGAGGGGAATTACATGCAGGGGACCAGCTGATGCTCCTTCAAGTATAGCTGAGCATTGGATCCCACAAGACTTAAAGTAATTGGACAATCACATCACAAGACATTTCATTGAGTCCCATATCCCAATCCAAACTATTTGAACAAAGTCTATATATATTTAATGCATCAGGGATGAATTTAACACCACTAAAAAGAAATGATCCATATTTAAATGAGATGGACCTGTGCTAATATGGTTAATATTTTCAGTTTGCAAATATTTGCAGTATGGGTTATTATTATTGCATTTACTTTCATCCCATTTTTTTATTATTATCTCTTTCTTTTATTTCCCATCACATCAATGACATCATTTATCATAATTATCACTTTTTCTTCTATTTATTTTTTCTCTCTATCTCTCTCTTTGTTTCATCCATACACCTTGGGGTGTATGTTCATAATTTTCCTTGCATAATCCCAGTTATGCGAAACAGATCTTTACTGGAAAAGAAATTTCTAAGTAGGCAGACAAAATTTACTTCTCATGAACTCGAACCTGATTATTTGATGCTTGTTCATGTATTCTATTAGGCTTCATGTTCAAATCAATCATTTTACTTTCCATCTTGGCATGCCCATCAGCATCAGGTCCTGGCGTTGGAACCATAGGCATCTTGTGATTTTGTTGCTTCTCTCCCATTTTTAGTTTGGGAAGTGGATTTTGTCCTCTTTTAGCCTCACCTGGTTCCAATGGTTGTGAAGCCGGATTTTCAGCATGACTAGATTTATCTCCTGGAAACTATGGAACAAGGAGACATTGTACATTTTTAAGGGAACCCAAACATATCAAGATAACAAAGGAGAAAACCCCCCACTCTAATCCCAGAGATTGAAAGCGTTGGTCACTTTAATTCTTGACTTTGCAAAACGTTAATTCGCTTTAGTTCTTTTACACTACATTTTTCACTTACATTAAGGACCAAAGTGAATGACATTTTACAAAATTAGGGACTAAAGTGAGCATTTTGTGAAGCTAGAAACCAAAGTGACTAGCACTCACAATCTAGTGTTGGGGACTAAAATGTGTGCTTACTCAATAAACAAATTAAGAACAATTCATGGTGGAAAGGAGAGACTCACCTCAACTCTTTGCCTGAACAGAAGATATCTTCCATGCGTTCTTTTACCTCCAACATGAACAATCATATCACACTGCAAACAAAGGGAACTTCCATCTGTCTCGCAATAGAAGAAAGCTACATCCAGATTGAAAGAGTAAACACATAAGCAATAAGCATCATAAGAACACTACAAGGACAGAAAGAGGAAACTGCGTACCAGGTGCATTCTCACATATGTCACACCGTGGTACATCACTTGGACTAGCAAGACCAACCCTCACATGCCTACTAGCTAGCTTGTTGCACATGTGAACCTGTAAGCTCCAAAAGATTAATCTTCGACCCATTGGTTGAAACATGTTGACCAGAACAACCAACAACAAATTAAAATAAAACAAACTCGGATTTCCAATTTACACAACACCGCAAAAAAGATCAAATCGGATCGAAGCACATCTATGAAGCTACAAGGGTCAACCTGCAAGCCCTTCAATTTGTTACTCCATACAAGTTTTGGTACATTACCAATGAAACACACACACACAACACACACTTTTAGAAACATCAGATCACAACATTAAAAGTCAGTGATCCAACCGAAACACCAACACATGATTACAAAACAGAAATCAAACAACAAAATGAGCACCAGTTATCCGCAAAGAAGATGTCATAAAAATATTGATATTGATAGTAGAATCTACCTTCTCATCACAGGCACGACAAAGTGCAGCCTCATCAGCGGCGCAGAAAACTATAGCCGCGGCGCTCTCACAAGCATCACAAAGCGTTCGCATAATTGGACTCTCTCACTTTCATTGCTTCATCCAATAAACACAAAGAAAGTTAAAGTCAGATACAGAACCCTAATATATACTATATGTTATAATGATGATGTGAATAAAAAAATAAAGATAATTAAAAAGAGAAGGGGCACAGAAGAAGACAGGTGTTCACCAAATCCATGTGGGTATGATAGTTTTGTTTTTCTCTGAATGTTATGTTGTGTTGTTACTGGGGGAGGATGGAGGAGGTGGTTGATGACGATGATTAGAGTGTTGTAGGATAAAAGAGAGGATTTTTGAAGGAGTGGGGGGACCTTAGGGGTTGATTCCAGAACTTTGCATAGACACAATAAATGAGTGTTTGTCAACTCTGTTGGCCTCAAACGTTACTTGGTAGCCACAAGTTCAAAGCCAATGTGGGGGTGGGGGGCTGACAGAAACTCACGCCTCATTCTCACCCACCAATTAATTATCTGACTTGGGTCCCACTTCCTTCCTAAGCCAAACCATTTTGCCCCTCTCGTCTTGTGTTTCCAGCCACAAACAAAGCAAAGAAAGAAACGAATCTTCTTCACACTCTCACCTCATTTGCTTCATCTCTTTCTCTGCACTCTAATTCCAATTTTTCTGCTATGTGTGTGTGGGGACACTTTAATTTGAGTGCAAAACTTCAACTTGTTTATCTAGTCTAGTCTAACTGAAATTCCAATTCCAATGTCTGTACAATTACAAATCCACCAGCCACTGAATGAAGTTGGTTGGTTATCTTATCTTCCAACTTCCCTTTAAAGAAACACATAATACTGCTAAGATTTCTCGTGCAACCAATTTTTTTGTAGGGGGTGGGGGAGGAGGATTTTGAGTTGATTTGTTAATGGATACGTTAGGTAAAATTAATTAAAAAGTTAATCCAAGGGATTGAATTGAAAAGTTAATTTATTAAATTATAAGTATTTTTAATAAAATTAATGATTAAAATAATTAAAAAATATAAAATGATAAAAATTAATTTATTTAAAAAGAATAATAAAAAATTAAATAAATATATTAAGGATAAAAATAAAAAAAATAAAAAATTAGAAATTAATGCTTTATAAACGTATTTAAAAAACAATAAAAATATTAAAAAAATACTTACCGAACAATAAATAAATTTTTTAATTAATAAAAAAATAAAAATTAACTGAAATATTTTCTCAAATTAAATAAATATTTATGCTAGTGAATATATAAATGGAAGACTCAACAAAACAGGTCTTAAACATCCTTTTATATGTAGCTGGGTTAAAAAAAAAAAAAAAAAAAAAGGAAGACTCTATATAGCTGTTCACAATCCATAATTAGAAGGACAATGACACATTAACAAATTGGTAATTTTTGTTGCTTCTGACTTACCCAAATGGAAATACAAGTGGACTCGAGATTGCTGTTCGGCTTGTCCTTAATGCCTCTAGTATTGCTCTACCTCATCACATGTTTCAGAAGTTCAGTCAAATTAGGCTAACATTTTCGGAAGCTACCTACTATTTTAGCTAACACTCTTTTAAAGTTTAGAATTCCCCACATCAATAACCTTCATATGCCTTTTTTTTCCATGGTCGAAAATTGAGGGTTGTGCTGTATTACTTTTGTTCATTGAGTGCTGTCAGTTAGTACGGAAGGGATGCGTACGAAATGCATGAAACTAATGTGCAACAGTGACACTTTTAAAACAAATATTGATTACAAATTATATAAAAATATGGTTTGATGGAAACCAAAGAGTTATTGTGTTTTATATAAAAAAAATGATCAATAACAATATTATCTTTTCAAATTATACTATGACTTTGACCAGCATGATTGAACATGATTGTCATGTAATCATATTTTTTAAGTATATAGTTAGATATTCGACTTCTAAATTCTTATATAGTAACTCCAAAAATTAATTTCTGACTCTCAGCAAAAAATGTAGTGAGTTCAACAAAAATAAAAATGTTACACTATGACTTTGTCTTGTAGTGATTATTCTAGTATTTTTTGGTGGGATATTTATTCTAGCTATGCTATATATGACCACAATACAATTATAAAAGACAAAAAAAAAAAAAAAGAGTTTTCGTGAATCTACACATCAATCAACGCCATTTATGATATCTCTTGCTACTTTTTATTATTTCATGAATAATCTCTTGCTACTTTTTTTCATTGAATTTGAACCATTCATTTGGTAACCTTGTGCCTTTGCCAGCTCTACTTTGTGCTTTTTGTGGAAGCAGCACAATTGTTTGGAAGGCAGCAAATTCATCACCCATTGCCTCGTACAGAAAAGAAAGATAAAAGACGAATCCGCTGGTAAACAGAAGATACAACTGAGAAACTCACAATTTCTTATTATTCAACAAACCATGATGATACAATAATAATCAATCCAGATTTACTTTGGTCCACCATTCCCTTACAAACCAAGACTTATAGACCACATAGAGGCTTAATTTTTTGTAGGTTTTAACAAAATTAATAACAACCTTATCTTTTTGTCCCCAACCAATCATTTTTTTTATCTTATAAACAAAAAAGAAAGGAAGGAATAAAGACAAGGAAGTGAAGTTATTGTTCTCCAATTGTTTTAAAAACTATAGGCAGCTTAAAAGGAGAAATTGATCATGTCGGTGCTCAAGCTTTCCATCATCACATTCTCCATGAATCCACACTTGTTGGGAGCAGCCTTCTTAAAGCTATGACCTCGAGGCTTGAAAGAGCAAGAAGAAATAGGAATGATTGGGATATTCTCACAGTTGCAGAGCTCAATCATGTAACCATCAGGGTCATGGAAGAACACCTGGTCCACCTGGATTCCTCCTTCCTCCACCACAGCTGTGACATACCTCATCCCCCTCTCTTCCAACCTCTTCTTAACAAGTTCAACATCAGTACACTGCCCAAAATCATAGCATTGCGGTCATGATCCGAGTGAACATTTAATTAGTGCTACTGAAACTAGAATTTAGTTTTGTTACCATGCTAATTCAATAAACTATAATCACTTAATAAACTTTAAAAAAACTAGAGTAAATAATCTCTAAGCTGACAATGTTATGTTGTGCATGTTTGGAGATTTTTATTAATGAATCTAAAGTCAATCAAATAAATAAATTTCACATTACACTTTAATTCAAAATCTTAAAAATTCATATTTATGGACTTTCTTCTCACTTATATAGTGATTAACTTTTTCATTTTTACTGAAATTTCATCTTCACACTTAAATTTTAATAATATAAAATATTTTTATATCATCATCTAATTATAAATTATCACATACAATTTTTTTTTAATTATGACAATAATTATCTTAAAAGTTATATGATTAATGATTTATGATAAGTAGGGGTGGGAATAGGCCAGGTCGGCCTACAGGGACCTACAACCTGGCCTACATAAAGTCTGACTTGAACTGACCTATTTAATTAAAATGGTAGGCTCAGACTTTTTTAAAAGCCTATTAAATTAAATAGACTAGGCTTAGACTTGTTAAAAAGTCTTATAAGTCTGATAGGCCGACCTATACATATATATATATATATATATATATATATATATATATATATATATATATATATATATATATATATATATATATTATTTTTTGGATACAAATATATAATATTATTTTTTAGATATAATTAATTTTTTTTAAACTATTAGACTTTAATTACACATTACTGCTCTATAACTTCTATTCCTATAATCAAGGACTTTAATTACAATTTAGGGTCATGTGTCCTTTTATATTTCTCATTATTTTGATTGACTTTCCTATTATGTTCCTACCCCATAAAATATTAAATATTTATTGTGAAGAAGACTTTTAAAAAGGCTATCGGGCCAGACCAGACTTTTAAAAAGGACCAACCGAGTCAAAATAAAAGTTGCTATAGGCCAAACTTAGGTCTCAAAGATTCATTGTAGGCTTGGCTCAGGCCTTTCAAAGTCTGGCCTGACCTATGGTGTAAATTAAAATTTTATATGTATAGAAATTAAACTAAAATAAATTATTAGAAAAAGCACTTAAAAGGGTCATAAGCCCATTTCACAAATTAAACTAGGCTTCTAATAATATAAGCTCTATCTTAGAAGCCTAGTTACCTGGAATGAGATATGGTTGTCCTTGGGATTTATAGGCCTTTCTTCATTCACGCAGGTATCAAATTCATCAATGTTGGGATTCTCGATCAAGTGTATTCCAATACCATAATTGTAAAACCTGCAAAAAGAAATGTAATACATGACATGAATATCCCTTGTAACAATATATATATATATATATATATATATATATATATATATATATATATGTATATATATATATATATATAGAGAGAGAGAGAGAGAGAGAGAGAGAGAGGGAAGAGAAAGTGATAATTTATTAAGCTAACCAGGCTCCAGTGAACTTGAAAGAAGAAGGGCGTTTGATGGGAACAAACCCCAAGACATCCTCATAAAACCTCATAGACACCCACACCGATCTGCACAAGAGGGACACGTGGTTGAGTGAAAGCAGGGGAAGTGCTTCGCAGTTGCCAACTTCCTCAATTTCCATCTTCATTTTCTCAATGAAGCACTTGCACTCAGCTTAATTTGCTTTCTCTCGTGTGTTTGTTCACGTCTCAACTTTGCAGTGAATGCCATTGGCGAAGATGGTTCAGTTCTTATATACAGCATGGATTTTGCAACATTTTTACTCGTTATGTCAGTAGGAACCTTCCTGGAAGGTTCTTTTGATCGAAGGAAACTCAGCCAATGTTTGTTTTTTTTTATCAAAGCTTAAACCTAGATTTTCATCATGTACGTGTGTTTTGTTTGTTCCGAGCATATGTTTAAAGATTTTCATCATGTACGTGTGTTTTGTTTGTTCCGAGCATATGTTAATTAGCTTTTGAAAGAACGTTAAGTGGGGGGAGTAACAGCGTTGTAATAGGAAGAAAAGTGAAAGACAATAATGACATATAGTATCGTATAGGTATAGTGTAGTTGGGCAACTAAGGATGGCAGGGAAGTACCCTACAGCAGCAAAGAACAAGGTTCAAACTGTTACGAAATTTCTAAGATGCTTCCCTACACAAATTTGACGTTTTCAACGTTATATGTCTAACGAGCCGCTCTTTCCTCTACATAAGTATATGATGTACACTTGTTGGGGATCGCGAGCAAATTAAGAAATCTTTCAAATCTGTTTATTTGGCCTAAGTGGAGTTTTTTTTTTTCTTTACTAACTTCTCTTAAAAAAAACTTTACTAACTATTAATATCTATGGAGAAATATGACAGACAATTCTTATGTCATTATCTAATAAAATAAATTCATGAGTTCAACTTCGTAATAAGATTTCTATTAAAAAAGTCTAATAACATGAACATATAATTTAATTAACTTGTTTTATTGTTCAAATAATTTACATTATATTTAATATTACATGTATTTAATAAATTTGGAAAAAGTGTTTTTTTATTAAAAAGAACACTTCTTTCAAAATTATAGAAAATAACAAAATATGTCTTTGGCTCAAAAAGAAATGTCTTACTTCCAATAGAGTTTGGTAGGGAAGAAGTTTTTTATGTATATTTTTACAAATTATTTATCGTATTATATAGTTTAACTAGTTTAGTTTTTCGTGTCTTGTACGGTATTAAATTCATATTTATAATTTATATGAGTAATTTTTTATATTATTTGAATTTTTAATATATTATTAATTATTTAGTTTAAATTTTAATAAATGTATATTAGTAGATAGGTCAATAAATATTTAAATGTATTTTTATATACACATGCTTCAAAAATTATTATTATTGAGAGTGTTGTCTTAGATAAGATCTTTTTCGTTTTAGCAATGTGTTGCATGATTTATTTCGACTTTCTTCTAAAAATAGCTAATTTAATTCATTTTTTTTGTTTGTATGTTTGATTTAGAATAACAAAATTGACTCAAATTGTTTAATTACAATAAAATTTTGTGTCTTGTTAATTAAATATATTTCTTATGATTTGCACGCAAGTTTTTATATTTTATATTTGTAATTGATAGCATAGTTTCAACGTTTTAAATATATCACAATTAATAAATAATTCTTTTATCATCTTTATCTCATGATAATTTGTTATTGTAATTATAAAAACTATTCCACAAAAACTAATAAATTAACTAAGGTATTATATAAAATAAAATTCATATAAGATTTAACGATTTAATTAAACTAACTATATGCTCATGGTAATTTTCTTAATTATTTATATAATTCTATCAATTTTTCTTTAGATAATTTTTTGTGTTGGAGAGTTATAATTAAAACTGACAAATAAAAAAGGAGAAAAAATCACAAGTAGAATGATACAAAAATTTGTTTGATTGAATTAACCTAAAAAATGATAGTATGTATTTTATTAAATGAATTTTGAAATTAAATACACTTAATAAATTAATTATCAATCAAATATTATTATCACAGGCAAAGATGTCTGATTAAAACAATCAAATATTCAATATATCAACCAAATTTCAATAAACTATAATTAACATAAAAATTAGTATTTAATGATATATTTATATTTGGTATTAATCTTTTATTTTAACTACATACATTAAAATATCTTTTTATTATGTATTACTATACAAATAATTATTTTTGAAACTTGAAATTTTTAAATTAAACTTATTAATGTGAACGAAACAAACAATAAGGGATAAATAAGAATCCTTTTTTATAGGTTTATCTATTAAAAAACATAATTTGATTAACAAAATTAAATTTACAACATATAAAATTATTAATTCTCTATTCATAATCCTATAAAATAGAAGATTTTTTAGAGACATAAGATAAAACTAGGGGCGTGTGGGTTTTCATGATCCGACCCGAAACCGCATAACCCGCAAAAAAACTGACCTTGAGTGGGATTGGTCGGGTCAACGGGTCTGTCGGGTCTTAGTTTCGATTTTGAAGAGGTTTATTTTTGGGCAGGTGTGGGTCTAAAATTCTGGAACTGTCGAAACTCGACCTGCCCGACATATACTGCTTGTAAGTTTGTATTTACCTATGTAGGCTACGTTTAGTGTTGAGACTTTAAGACTGAAGTGGCTCAATAGGCCAATACTACGCCTAATTGCAACCCTACCTCCACTTACTCAGTGTGTTACATCGATCCCATCATCATTCACCAGTATTCAGTAACCCTAAACCTTTTAATGCCTTTTACTTGTTTCTTTCATTTCTAAGGCTTTGTTGTGCCGCCGCTCGTAAAAGTCTGACTCTCCTTCTGTTCGTCGGAGACAGTGAGACTTTACGCTGATATTGTCATTTGTAAATGTGATTTTTCGTTGCCTTCTTCCGTTCTTCGTTCTTTTCTTTTGTTGTTGCCTTTTTCTTGCTCGTCTCCTTCTTGCATCTCTTAATTTCTTTTGTTTCTTTTTTTCGTTGTTGTCACTGAAAGTGTAACCCTAAGACGTTGCATTGCCTCCCTCGCTTGAGCCAGTGAGACTCTAGGTCTCTTTCCGTTCACCTGAGACAATGAAACCTTTCGTAGATCTCTTCCTTTGTAAGTGCTTGTGTTAGATTTCCGTTGGCTTCTTCATTATTTTTGTCTCTTTACTAGTCCTCTTTAACTCTATTTTTCCTCCTCTTTATGCTCTCGTACGACTTTGTTTTTAACTGTGGTTTGTTTTCGTTTTAGTAGTTTATTTGTCGAGAAAGTTATAAATTGCGTTCTGAGACAAGGTTGTGAATTCTTCCCTTGAGCGGAGCTCATTTGCTAGGTCACTTCTGTTCCATTGTTTTGATTATTTTTATAATTGTCACAACCAACTTGAGATCACACAAGAGGAACACTTTGAGATGCACACATGCTGGTATTATAATATAACCAACTTTTTTCACATATTTTTATCTCGTAATCTCTCGCTATGTTCGTTAATTTATAATAGAGGTTCTAAGATACTATGTTGTTGTACATTCTTTTGGTTTTGATTTTAACAAGTGTTCTTTCAGTTGAGGCTTGTGAGTATATTTTTCTCAAAAGATTCAATGTGATCCAACTATCCTACTATTTGTGTCAGGGAGCAAAAGCTTACTATTTTGGTCAATTGTAGAGTTATATTATGTATAAAACTAGTGAAAGTGGATGAGAATGAATGTTATATGATATTATACTATGTGAATTTTATATGATAAATTAACGCACCAATTACTTTGTAAAATTTGGGAGAAGGATTAGTTGTAATTAATTAAATTTAGCAGCACATTATGCTTTGGTTTAATCTATTCCTTATCCTTAAACTTGCAACTTACAAGTGCATGTTACTACAATTCATAATTTTCAATTCACTTTCTCACTTTACAAGATAACATTCATTTTATTTTTTATTTTTAAATAAAATAGAGAAAACTAAAATAAATTATTTTACAAAGTCATGAAGTAAGGTAGCGATTTTGTAAAGCTAAACTTTACAATTTATCATCCTATACCGGTTCATGGCATGCAAATTAGCCGTTTTAGAAACTGGGAAAATGATAGTTTTTGTCACCTTGCCTTTCTCTTGCTCAAGAGATCAACCTTATATGAGTTAAAAAGATATGATTGGGACGTTATTTACTTAACAAGTATTTCTGAAACTTTTGGACTGTAATTGTTGTTGATGTTGTGACTTAATTTAACACTTTCTGATATTGGGTAGCTGAAAAACGAATATATTAACACATTCCAAGTTCTTAGTGTAATTTTTTAAAGTTTTAATTTGCCTAATCATTGCTTATTGTAAAATTTAATTTGTGTTTATTAAAGAAATATTATTTTTTATAGTTTTTGCTATGATGTGTAATTTATTTAAGACTAAAAGTATGGACTACTAGACTAGTTTTGAATGTTTGATATCTTTTAACTATTTTTAATAGAATTACTAATACTGATAAGCTAGTATATATTATTTAACACGATTGAAGAGCATAAATTACATTTAATTGCCTCAACTGTCTTGTAGTTGTTAGTTATTTGACTAAGACACCTTCATTAATTAGTGATGGAGCAATCTGGTCAATGCATACCTACTACACAACCTTTAAACACTGAACCAACAGCAACTAAAGCAACTGGTGCAATTGGATCATCTCACTCACAACCTGTAACTAGCTGAATCTGTAGCTATATTTTTCCTAGTTGATGTAGTCCATTTATTTAATTTTAATTACAATAAACTAAAATTGATTATTTTTATGATTTCTTTCACAGGCCAACTTTGACACTTTTTTGCTTTTCTGGAAGTGCATCCTCTAAGCTGCTATCACAATTATTTTGAATAGCATATATGTTTGTCTTGCAAGGTTTGTTATGCAATACTTGCTCTGCATGTTGATATGTATATTTGATGTATTAAATTGGTGCTCATGGCAATGTTTTGCATAATGAAGACATCTAGTAACTTGTATTACTTTCCACTTTTAATTGAATTTATTGGCTTATTATGGTATTACCACTTACTTAGGTTGAGATTCCATATTTACCTCTGTTTTAGATAAACTGATTAATTAAATTTGCTTTAGGTCCTGGTTGGAACATCATCCAGAACTATGACAATTGTTAAATCAAGTCACTAAAGGTCTATGCTTTTGGAGTTTGTAAGTTTTCTTGATTACTTAATTATTTTCTCTTTTTTGAGCAAACAATAATTATTATTGATGCTTCTAGTGTGTATTATTAACAAAAATACTTGTTTAATTGAGTAACACTTGGTCTTTGACAGATGTTCATTGATATTCCCACTATGAAATTGGGGCCAAAATATGCATCAATTTCTGTTCATGCATCAATCTATGAGATATTCTCAGTTCTTAAACATCATGTGTTCTTTTTTTTTTTTTTTGAAAATCTCTAAAATTAAATTCTAATGAGGGAAGATTTCTCCTAATTTTGATGGAATTGTTCTGTTTTCTACCATTGCAGGAAGGATATCAATATGAATATTAGATTTGTTGTCAACTGCAAGGGTATGAAAATTAACAACATAAAGGAGTAAGTAATCATTTTATCCTGAGTTGTGCAATTTAAAAATTAATAGTTTTTTCTTTCTTTCGATATGTTTGACTTGTCAAAATGACTGTTACACTGACAACGTGATTGATTACAATTGCAAAGCAACAAGCAAGTGAAGCAACTGATTGTTTTTGGGTATTTTTGGTTGCAGTGCTATTGAAGAACCACTTTGTTGAGGATTGATTTGACATACTATTGTAGTAGAAGGAGCTTGATATTTGATACAATGCCATTTAGTGATGTTGGGTTGCCTTGCTTTGAACACAATTAGTTTGTTATTATATTCAGTTTCAGTTGTGTAACAGCTTAGTTGTAATAGCTTTGATGACTTAGACAATTAGACATGACGATTAACATGATGGTGAATGAATGGATGCCTAGCAACTATTACTCTATTTGCTACGATTGATTCTTGACATACCTAGATTGGATGCTTTTTAAACATTGTTATTTATTTGTTATTTTCATTTTTTCCAATTGTGTTTTCTTAAAAGAAATTGTAGTATAAAAATTGCCCATAAAAAATGGGCTCAAAATAGCCTTCTTTTTAATATTTAAAATTTTATAAAAAAAACTGATTTTTCTGAAAGAAAAAATTGTTTGGACCAAAAAATGAATGTGGCCCAATTCAAACTCACACCCGAATAAACCCATTCGACCGCTCGGAACCTGACTAAACTCAAACCCGATTGTCCTTGTGGGCGAAAATGGGCCTATTGTAGTGTATGTTGGGTTAGTCTGGTTTGGGGTGTATGGGTTCAAACCCTCTCATAAACACCCCTAGTTAAAACACAACTTTGATTGTATGTACATATCATAATTCTAAAATATATTTAAAATTAGATATTTTTACTTTCATCAACAAAAAATATATCATATCAATTTACAGAATTCTTGTATCTATTATGTAAAATTAAAAAAATAGAATAAATATAAAATTTACATTAATTTAATTATTTGGAGGAAATATTTGAATATCACATAACATAATCTTACAGAATAAAATATATATATATATATATATATATATATATATATATATATATATATATATATATATAAGATAAAGAATAACATGATACTCTTTTTGTAGTAAAAGAAAAAAACTAAAACTCTAGAAAGTAATATTTTCATTTTTTCATGAAAAAGTTTTCATGAAAAACGGATTAAAAAATATTTATGGAAACATCACTTTTCAAGAATGTTATTTTTTTTAAATACATATCAAATATGAGAAACAAATAAAAAATTTACCTCCTACCAAATGTCTTTTATTGTATAATTTTTTTCTTAATTCAACACAGGTTTTATATCTTTATTTTTTAAATATGTAAAATATAAAAATAATTTAGGAACTTTGATGTACAAATGTTATTTTTAAAAACAAATAGTCTAAGATTTAGAAATATTTTTTTAAGAAAAAGTTTGTTTTTCATTATCCCCTCTATCCTGTTTTTTTTTTTTTTGGCCGGGCCCCTCTTTCCTTGCGCCAGTGTGCAACTGTGCATGTATGGGAAGGTAGGACAGCCACAGGGCTTAATGAAAAACCCACCATAGTGAGATACTGATACGATAGGGCATTCTTAATTGTGGTCTAAAGAAGCAATGGGGCGGAAAATGTGTTGTCTCATTCATGGTCTCAACACATGTTAAAGGCTTTTTTAATTTAATATTTAAAATCCTGGACTATTAATTTGTGAGCCTAAAATACAACACTATTTTATTATTATTTAAAATCCTATATGTGCTAAGCACTAGTGAAGCACCTACCTAACCATTTTCTCTCCTTACCGGAGATAAAATAATAATAATAATAATAATAATAGTTCGAACAAAGTTTTAAGTTTAAATATTATTATCTTCGTTGTACATTAAAAAAATTCACACTATACGTTACTCTTTAATAAAATTGTGTATTATTTAGTACAATAAATTATTTATTAGTTTATATAAATGAATACTTACAAACATAATCATATCGTTTTTAATTTTATTTTGAAATTTATTTTATGACATTAAATATAATAAAACTAGTTTAATTTAACTTGAAAAAATATATGATTTAATAGGAATGAGACACTGCACCATCAGTCATACGATGCAAGCACACTCCACATGCCCAAACGTAAAATCATTTCATCCAACAAATTTTGTTAGAGCTATTGAACTGACAAGGTCTTATTAGCTGAAGAGGAATATGCTTCTTTTTAGACATTATGTTATTCCGCCCATTTTGTTATTTTGTGTTTTTGTCACAACATCCTTGTATGATGCCTTTATATAGATGCTTGATATGTAATGAATGGCAAAAGAAAAATAATAGAATCCTTTCTTCCCTCTATGAACTTATGGAGGTTCCTAGCCCTGAAAGCTAGGCTATTCCCTTTCCTTTATCCTTGTTGCTTGTAATATTTTGGTACTTTCATTGAGCATCAATGGTTGCCTATGCTTATTCCACGTCCACTATGAACCGCATCGAAGTAGCCATCACAGAACTCACTGTTGCCTAAGATGCCATGGACACCAAATTGGACGGACTTCTTCAGAGGTTGGCCCTTCTCAAAAATCACTGTCAGTTTTCGAATGTGCTCAAGACTTCTTCGACCTCCTCATCTGAGAAACCTGTTGCCAGTGAGGCTCCTCAGTCGAACACCAAAGATGGAGCCACGAAGTTTGAACCAAGATCCGTTTGCTTAGACAAAAATGTGCATAGCTTCATGGAAGAGTCGTTGAACTCGGTTTCTAGACAAGGGAAAGTTGCAGAAAATCAAATCATGGAAGTGAAAGTTCATGGTGACAATGGTTCCAAATTCGCACTGGAAAACAATGAGAAACCAGTGTTTGGACGAGGCTGTGGATTCGGCATCCACGACTGTACAGTGTCTCGTCGCCATGTGTCCTTCAAACTCGATCATTCAGATTCAGAGGATGCTAATGCTAGGGTTTCATTCGAGGTCATGAGGAAAACCCCTTTTTGGGTGTACGACACAGAAACGCTTCGGCTCTTCAGAAAGTTCGACAAAAGTCACTTGCAATTTAGACACATTTTATTGGGTAATGTTGATGTCCTGATGGCTGCACACTTGGGTGTTGTTTTTATGCCACAAGGTCTGGGGCATTTCCTTGGTATTGACACATTTGACCCTGGAGGCTACTTAAAGGGCCTGGAAAGAAGAAAGGAACCTGGATTAAAATCTTTGCGGACAATCATAGATCTCCAAGAAGGAATGGTTATCACTGTGGAGCCTGGCTGCTACTTTATTGATGCTTTGTTACTTGTTGCGACTAATAATAGTCCCATTATCTCCTCCCTTGCAATCTTAAACACTCTTTGGGAAGACTCAGAGCATGGTCCAAGTTTAGTGGCCCTCGTGTAGTGGACATGACTACAAGCTGATGGCACTTTGTGGGAGGATCAGACTCATTTGAAGGACTCATCACTTTGAAGACAATGTGTTTTTGATGGGCCGAGAAATGATAGGAAAGAGACACTGCACCACCAGCCATGCGATGTAGGCGCACTCCGTAGGCCCAAACACAAAATCATTCCACCCAACAGATTCTATTAGAGCTGGTGAGCTGGCAAGATCCTAATAGCTGAAGAGGAATATGGTTGTTCCAAGTCATTATGCTATTTTGTGTTTTCTTTGTCACAACATCCTTATATGATGCCTTTATATAGATGCTTGATATGTAATGAATGACAACAGAAAAATAATAGAATCTTTTCTTTTCTTTTCTTTTTAAATTTTTGGAGGTTCCTAGTCTTCGAAGTTAGATTATTCCCTTTCCTTTATCCTTGCTGCTCGTAACATGATTACTCATTAAGAGTTAATAAGTAATGTATAGTATGATGTTATTATAAAGAAGTGAACTCTCGCACATTAGCTCTCCATTAAAATGGGACTTAGGGCAGGCTGGACTCTTGATTGATGGGATGCTATTTTGTCAACTCAACCTCTGGCAAACCATATGTTGCAACTATACTCCTAAACTTTATTCCTTCAAAATTTAAAATAATAGAATTCCGTGGGCTCGTTCCCATCGTGTCTAATTAGCTATCGTCAACTGATTGATTTATATATGTTTCGGTGAAATTTTCCAATTAGTTGGATAATATTTTATCAACTCAACCGGGCAAATGTGTTAACTGCTCAGCACTTTCTTTGTTTGCACTCCTCAACCATTAATAGTTTCATACACGTTGTTAGGGGCATTTAAGAATTGATTCAAACAATTTTCATTTGTTAAAATAATCTGAAAATTTTGAAAAAAAATATTAATTAAAAATAAAAGTACGTTTTTTTAATTTAATTTGGTTTAATTTTGTTATTACCATGTTATTGATACAAAGTATCTATTGACTTTGTTAATAAATAATATTCATCGAGAAATCTCAATGATCACTTTTAATAAAATTTTCTTTTTTTTAATCACTTTTTTTTTTCATTCACAAGACTCGAATTTGAAATTTTAGTTATAAAGATCAAATAAGTTATTTTCATCATTTTCTTTGAATCCCTCTATCTATCTATCTATTTATATATTCAAATTTCAATATTATAAATTTATAAAACTCACTATTATATTATCTATCTATCTATTTATATATTCAAATTTCAATATTATAAATTTATAAAACTCACTATTATATTATATTGAAAGTTTCTTTTACATAAATCTTATCTACAAAAATTTACATTAATCCAAAACTATTGGACATATAATTTATATTGACTAAAATTGATATAATATATACTTTTAAAACATAAAAAAAGAATCATTTGATTATTTTTTATTATTGTTCAAATTTTATATATTTTGATTTAAACAATGAAAATAATATATAATTATAATTTCAGTCGGATTGTTTAAAATTACATTTTATATAAAATAATTAAAGATGTAATGGTTAATTTAAGTTACACATATAATTTGATCCCTCCACTTAAATGATTTTTTATACACCCGAGCCAAACTTTAGAAGAAAAAAGAAATACATACTAAAAAAGAAAAACAAAAGCCCGATTTCAATAATATATCCTGGATTTTTTTTTTCTTTTCTTGTCAGATAACAGATATAAATGAATTTTTTATCATAAAAAAATGAAAGTTTTGCTTTCACTCGTAAAGTGGTGTATGAGAATGACGCGATTTGCGTACTTTTCTTTCATTTACAGATGGAAACATAAAACAAAAGAAAAATACTCTTCTATATTTGTATGTATATATGATGATATGATTTAATAACAAGTTTCTAATATTGATAATTTATTGGCTAGAAGAACTCCTAGCTGGCTAGTATGCAATTAAGTAAAGTCCAAATGTTGCATGCGATTGTGATTTGAGGTTCGCCAGACCTAATCCACTCGTGGAATTGCCCAAGTAAATGCTAAATATTAGTTAGGCTATGAATCACCGTTAATTAGCCCATTTAACTACTTAAGTTATTTGGATTTATATGTTAATTTGCAATCAAAATTGGACAAGTTTAATTGAGAACATTACTCACCTAATGCACCTTAGCTAGCACCTAGCTATTTGCTACCATCATATGTTCATCATTGCAACTGAATATTGTTTTTAATTATGAATGACTTAAAATAGTTATACTTACTCCTTTTTTTAATTAAACTAATGTAGTGGTTTGGTTAGTTTTATTTTAATTTTTTTCTCACAGAAGTAAGATAGTGGGAGTGGTGGAGACAAACTTTCCTCTTACATATACTTACTGTTTTCTAAATTGATGTTTTACGTTTGTGTAAGTAATTTTAAAACTACTTTTTATGATCTTTTACAAGTATGTTATATATATATATATATATATATATATATATATATATATATATATATATATATATATATATATATATATATATATAATCTTTTCAAAATATAGTCAAATATTAATTGTGAGCATTTTTAATGGATTCTTATGAAAAGTAAAAAGTCTTTTAAAATAATAAAAAATTAATATTGTAAATTTTTATAAAATAATATTTTTATTGTTTTAGAATGATTAAGATGATTTATTAAAAATAATAAAATTATTTTCATTTATTAACATATATGCATTAAAAAAATAAACAAATTAAAATGAAATATATGTGATGCCTGGGTTTGAGAATTTGTATAATGCCGCAAAAGGTTCATAGTTTGTAAATCACAATCATAGCCTGTTTGGGCAGTGTCCCATATGGCCGTACTCCGGGTCACATACGGCAGATGTTCTTTGGCATATGTGGAACATTAGCGTCCCAAGAGTTTCTGGTTTCATTTTCATAACAATATATGCTGATTGGTATAGCCTCAAACGTGCTGTATCCAATTGTTTCAACAATTAATTTTCCCCCTTTCCTTCCTTTCACATGTGGTCAGTAAGAGATTACAGACCTTTCAAATTTAGACTTTTACAATATAGATAGGTACATGCCATGATTGACAATGTTCATTCAATCTAGTTAGATTTCAATTCGTGGACCATATATACATAATAATATATATAATCATGAAAATTATTTGTGGCTTTGGAAACACTGACGAATTTTCTTCAAATTATGTAGTTATGGTGTTTTTATATGGTTTCATGCATATTTATATACAGAAGGCAGAGTCCGTATTAATTGTGTTAAATAAACTTTTAAGACTCGTTTAAAAAATGTAAGGAAATGTTTGATCTAGAGGCCCTCCAAAAAAAATGTTTGATTTCGGTATTATCTTTTTCTTTAATCACGGAGGAATTTTTACAAGTTTCTATCATTTGAATCCATTATGAGATTAATTTTCAGTTTAGAACTTAGTCATACTTATATTGGCATTCAGGATTTTTACATTGACAATTAATTAAAAATCATCTTAAAGATATCTTTGGTTAAAACAAAGTAAAAAAAATGAAAAGAAAAAAAGAGAGCGTGCATAAAATAAAGCAAATACTTTAAATAAAAAAAATAGACATGGAATAAATTTTGTTTTTGTATTGAGAAAAATCAGAGTATATTCATTATTAGTAACTATAGTCTATTATAGGTTAATTAGTGAATTAATTGAAAGTTAAAAACTTAATTTTTATCATAAATGTTTATATCTTTTTATATAATTTTTTATTTTATAAACTAACTTCTAACTAGTTTTGATAAGATATTTCAATTAACTTCTTTAGTTGAAAAACTTGTTTCACTATTTTATAAATAAACTTTTTTTTAATAACTTTTTAGTCGTTTTGGAATGCTGCTGGAGGCAATGTTTTTGAAGATACTAACTTCTAACTTTTTATATTTTTTTCATTTTTATCTTTAATATATTTATCTAATTTTATAGTTACCATTTTTAAATAAATCATCATCTTATTATTTTTTCTATCATTTTATACTTTTTAGATACTTCAAAAAATAATTTTATCAAACACTTATGATTTAATAAGCTAATTTTTTAATTTTTAATTAACTTTTTAACTAATTTTATGGAACATAATCTAAGATATCTTCGAGTAAGTGACATCCTTGTTTCCGCATTGGCTAATTTATTGTTTAGGTAATTGTAATTATATTTTTAAATTAATTTAAATTCATATATTAAAAATTAAAATTAAAATTAAAATATTTAGAAAAACTTAAAAATGTAAAAATATTATAAAGAATTTTTTTGAACTATCAAGGATAAAAATAAAAAATTATAAATTATAAATTTAAACGTTAAAATAGTGATTGATGAACTATTATAAGTTCATGAAATAAATTTATTTATCAAACAAACTTATAAGTTGATTAAATAATTTATAAATATTTAAAATGACTAACACAACACTTTCTATAAATTTATCGCATTCTATCATTCAGGTCTTTTATTAAAACTTAAAACTAAGTAGAGGCAGTCCGGGAATTGTCTAGTCATGTTTATTAAACAATGTATATATATATTTTAAATTATAAAAAATACTTTCACGCCTGTATGAAAAGTCATTTGTATTAATTAATAGATTGGATAAAAGTAAGTTAAGGTTAAATCATTCCATATTATTCGAATTTGATCTATAGAAGTAATTCTTTATTAATCTTTATTTATTTTTGGGTTAAACTCTAGATTAGTTAGAGTTTTCTTTTTTTGAATCTAAAGATTAAGAAAAAAAAAAACTTGTATTCTAAACAGCTGCAGACCTTACCATACTATACGAATCACGCATCTATTTCCAGAAAATATTTAAAAAATAAATTGTATACTTCATTATCACGAGTCACGCCTGTGCCTACGAAATTTTTTTATTAAGGGGAGACAACTCAACTATAAATATAGAATAGATCTCCTGAAGAAAATTAAAAATCTCAGCGACCAATTGAATACTCTTTTGCAATTATCATGTGATAATATATGTAAATCACGAGTCTAACTTTATCAAATCTGGTTAACTCAAACCAATTTAATCTTTAAATGCACATAATAGAATTTCCTATTCATGCAAGGCATGTGTTAGTTGCTTAAACCCTTATAGTATATGTCTTTATATGTTTTAAAATCCTCTGTCGGCTATTAATCTAATCAATTGAATATGGAAGAAAAAATGGAGAGAGAAGGACTGTGTTAAAGGAGGAACATGCACGTGTAGGCATGCTGTTAGAGCACACAAAAGTCCAAATACATAAATGATAGTTTTGTATTGTACATTATAGTTGATTATGTAACATTCATTCATAGTACCACACCCATAGAACAATGGAGACCCTAGTGAATGAGATTTCTCTCTCCAACTCCACATCCTTCACAACGTGCACATGGTCTGTTGAAGTTACGTTACTTGTTTTGGTCAAAAGGTCCCCCAATACCCTTTTTCCATTGCCTCACCTTTGGGAATAATTGTGAGAACGTAATACTCAAACAAAGGTGTGTTCAACCACAAGGAGAAATCTTACACATTCTAATTAAATAAAAGTATAGGAATCTATCATAACCACTAACCAACGACATTGATCACCACCGCCACAATAATATGCACCTATCCTCTATTATTATCATAGAAGTTTGTTAGTTTGATAAATGAAATCATATACTAAGCTCAATAAATCCATAAATTTGTGGTTTCTAATTTTCAATAAATTTAAAACAAAATAAATAATTTCTCCTATCATCATAATCAATCTGGTTGTTAGATACAAGAATCTTAAAAAGCTTTATTCTTCATGTCCAAAGTACTGAAACTAGTGACCATAGTGAGGCCTTTGAAACTTGATAGTAATTATAACACTTATAAGATGTGGAAAAGTGGGGTGAAGCCACCACGTGCTTTTACCCAACTTGGGCTAGCTATGGCATTGTATGATTCAAATCCTACTTTTCTTTTCATTATTATTTTCACTGCTGCTCCCTGCTCAAAATTATGGACACTTTTATTACTTCATCAATCAAACACAAGTTACTGAACTTTGGAAGCATTATGCATGCAGGGTTGTGGGTAGATTGGTAATTTCAGGCCTAGTGATTATCATAGTCTAACTGCAACATGATGCTATCGGTGTAGAGTTAATGTGTTATATAATGCAATGCAACAAATAAATTAAGAGGGAGACACCATAACCTCTGCTCTCAATTTCAAAAGCCTAGTCACAGCAACACTGAAATATCCACAGATGCACACTCCCTTTAGAATGAGAAAGGAAAAGGCAGAGAAAATGCTATTTCTGCTTTCTCTCTTTACTTTTAACTTTTAAGCTCTCATTAGAGTTGTTGCCTGCATTTGCACCACAATGTTCATCTTTTCCACTTGAGAATACATTTGCATGAGGTGAAGGAATATTCACATTTTTTATGGCATGCTCTTTTCTTCATTTTTTTTTTGTTTTCATTTGTGTTGACTTTGAAGATTTAACTTCCACATTGTGTTCTCCACACCAATGCACGGGATGGAGGACCAAAATTCACTGAATTCTTCCTTGTTATAGCTATTTAAGGCCGTGTTTGTGGTGGTGAAGACTAGAATCAGAAATGGAGTTTTTGTTTATGCTGAAAATGTGAGATTCACTTGCAGTTGATATTTTCTATGTGACATCAAAATTTTCTGTCAGAGCAGCAATCCTTTCAGAATCTAGCTTCAATCGGATATTTTGCAGATTTTTGGGATTCTTTTTTGTTTTTATTCATATCCTATTTGTAGAATTTTCTTCAGTGTTCTATTTGGATCATGTACAGACTGAATTTAGAAGAAATGGAAAAAAACAGCCAAAAAAGAAAAATAGGCAGGATTTTTAGTGAGACAATTACATCCTTTTATTTTTTTTCCCCTTCCATTTTCAAACCTTCTCTCTCTGAATTCAACTGCACAAAAAGTTGGATGAAGAATTTTCCTTGAGAAATCCACTACCCCATGTCCTTATCACTCTTAGTAAATTTCCTTTTGCAAAGTTCTTATTTTTAAACTTTTTTTTTTCTACATTCCATGTGATGAAGAATTTGACAGTCTGTTTCTTGGGATGGGGACCATTTCACAAAACTCCAAGCTTTCCACAAGAATACAGAAAACCACCGCATAATTTGTTCTCATAATTATAGTACCTTATGATATTAGTCAATCACTATTTAATATTTATTTCCTCCCTCTGACTATAATAAAAAAATTAGTACACAATATTTATCTTTTTTTGTTTCTGCTGAATGGAACGGTAATCTGTGATTAGTTTCTTGCGGCAGACAATGATTGGAGGAATGGAGGCTGAAACCTCTAGTGTTCCTTGTGTTCCGTAACATCTCAACAATGCAACACAAGCAGTGATAATTAACTGAATACCAAAGTTGTTTTTGGAATGCTCTGAATTCCATGACATGTGATATCTTTCTCATCTTTGGAATTGAGTTTAAGGCTAGTTTTTGAGGAGTGAGTGAGTGAGTGAGTGAGTGAGTGAGTGAGTGAGAAATGGGTTTTGTTGGAGGGGAAGAAGCCATTCAAGAGCCTACAGGGCATGATGAGAGGATTCTTGTTTCGGTTCGTCTTCGTCCCCTCAACGAAAAGGAGCTTGCAAGAAATGATGTTTCAGATTGGGAATGCATCAATGACACTGCCATCATATACAGGAGCAACCTTTCAGCTTCTGACAGGTCACTCTACCCAACAGCATATTCCTTTGGTATGAACACACTTCCTTCCATCATATTTGATTTAATTTACTTTCTATAATGCAGCCCCTGTGTGTGTATTTGTAGTGATTCTTTCTTGTAAGGAAAGAACTAATGTACACTTGGAGTCTAAGGTGGGAATTTACCAAATGTTTTTTGTTGTGTGTTACAAATCTGGTCATATATACACATGAAGTTGCTCCATTGGTTTTGTTAATGAACTTATTGTTATACCAAGATCATAATTGGCTTTAATTGCTTTCCTTTTGGCTATAGACAGTGTGTTTCGAACAAATTCTTCTACAAGGCAGGTGTATGAAAAAGCAGCTAAGGAAGTTGCTCTTTCAGTTGTCGGTGGCATCAACTGTGAGTTTCTTCTCTTTGTCTGCTTTTCCTCCTTCATCAGCATCATCAAAATCCACGTAATTTCCTTGTTAACATCTTCTTTTGATCTCTCCCCATGGTGTCTAATTGATCAGCAAGCATTTTTGCATATGGACAAACAAGCAGTGGGAAGACATACACCATGAGTGGCATAACTGAATACACAGTGTCAGACATTTTTAACTACATAGAAAAGGTAGGTGAAATACGAACATGTCAATACATTACCTTGTCTTTCTCAAAAACCTTTTTTTGATTTGGTTTTACCTTTTCATAGCACAAGGAAAGAGAATTCATGTTGAAGTTTTCGGCAATTGAGATTTATAATGAATCTGTCAGGGACCTCCTTAGTCCAGACTGTACTCCTCTCAGACTTCTTGATGATCCAGAGGTATACGTCATCATTTTCTACAGAACTAGTATTTGTGCATTTTACTTACAGTTTGTTAATTTAACAGAGAGGGACAGTTGTTGAGAGACTGACTGAGGAAACTTTAAGAGATTGGAACCATTTTACAGAACTTATTTCTTTCTGTGAAGGTAAGAAGCGTTTTAATGGTTCTTGCTTTAATAGAGTTACCTAGACTGAACATATATCTTTTTGTTATATTTTCCTCTTTAAATTTTTTTGTCCAGCTAGAGCTAACTGCTTAGTGCTTACAGCTTACTTATCGTTCAATTGATGCATTTTTGCAGCTCAAAGGCAGATAGGGGAGACAGCACTGAATGAAGCAAGCTCCAGATCTCATCAAATTTTAAGACTGGTATTTTATGTTATTTTTGTTAAAGGGCTACTAACTTTGTGAACTTCTGATGGTATTTCTTCTCTTACATTTCCTACAATACGCTTCCTCAGACAATTGAAAGTTCTGCACGTGAATTCCTTGGAAATGACAAGTCTAGCTCTCTTTCTGCTTCAGTGGTACGATTGATTCCCTCAGTTTATAGGGAAATATTCCAAGAATCAGCTTCTTGTGTTAAAGAACATCTATAGGAATTCAAATAATTTTCTTCTCTTTTTCTGGGTACAGAATTTTGTTGATCTTGCTGGTAGCGAGCGAGCATCCCAAACCCATTCAGCTGGCACGAGATTGAAAGAGGGTTGCCACATAAATCGTAGCTTACTAACTCTAGGAACTGTTATCCGCAAACTCAGGTTAGCTTATGAAGATTGTGTTTCAATATTTGTGACTTCCCTGATTGCAGAACATGAGTACATGCTCACTTTAAGAATTTTTTATTCTCTTGCCAAGGAGCCAAAAGCAGAACCTTTGCTTCACATGTAATTTAGCTTTGGACAAGGTTGACAGAGAACTGAGACACAATCTGGATTCAAAGATGTTATAATGTTGTTCACTTTTATATTCTCATGACTCTCTTTAGCTACATGAGACTACTGTCCTTGTAATGGCTTTTGGTAACCCCTTATCAATTGCCTCTTCACGGAGGAAATTGTGAATTATGGTTTACTGATCTTTCTAATTCTAAGAGTAGCACCCACCACATATAGCTGTGTTGAATACAAAAGTATTAACAGATACAAATAGAGTTCATTTGTTTCATTGGCCTCTCGCCGTCACTACTCACTTTTAGGCTTGTATATTTTATCAAATGGTCTATTCTATTATTGGTTTCCCTTTATGCTTTTGGTGCAAATAGGTAGCAATAGTAAGTATTGGCAAGTCATTGAAGGAACTATGATCTACTATATAAAGCCTCAAACTCCTACACACTTTATCTTGCATTTACATTTTCCTTAGGATGGTTTACTTTGCCAATCACAGTGTTACTATATATTTTACTAGTATGGGACATTTTTTTTTAGAAACTTTCTCCGTAATTCAATATAATCAATATTCGACATATTGGGAATAATTTATATAGTTTTATTTTGGAAAGGGGGGTTGAATATTTCTTTCACTTTCATCTTAAAAAAAATAAAATTGCTTGCAGCAAGGGGAGAAATGGACATATTCCTTTCAGAGATTCAAAGCTAACCCGCATATTGCAGTCCTCATTAGGGGGCAATGCTAGAACTGCTATCATCTGCACCATGAGCCCTGCTCGGAGCCACGTTGAACAAACCAGAAACACACTCTTATTTGCAAGCTGTGCTAAAGAAGTGTCAACTAATGCACAAGTCAATGTAGTAATGTCTGATAAAGCACTAGTCAAGCAATTACAAAAAGAGTTGGCTAGACTGGAAGATGAACTGAGAAATTCAGGGCCAGCCCACCTTACATCTGAGACTGCAGCATTGTTGAGAGAAAAAGACCGTCAAATCGATATGGTAATAATAAAGATTTTGTACCAAAACTCATTATGTTTTATGATTTACTATAGGTTTGTAGTATACTAGTATGTATCTGACATCATATCAAGGAAAATTGCTTAAGATATGTGAAAACTCCTTGTACTATGAGCAGATTATGAAGAAAAATATTTCATCTCTGTATTATTTCGTATGAGAAGAGATACAATATACAGAAAGAAAAGGAAAAAGGAACTAAGAAATAGGACATTCCCATAATTAACTAGGAATCCCAAAATTGCAGGAATGAAATAAAAAGTAGAATAGTTGACGGTAATCCTCCCAATGGTACTGTCACTGGATTGTTGATTCAATTGTTTGTTACTCATTCTCAATGTTATTCTGTCCACATCTAATCATACACCTTTTCTATTGTTGCATCTCCTTTGTTATATACTCCAATACTTATTTGTTATATTGAACTGTCCTTTTCTATTATGAAGCTTCCGCCTAATATGTTTCCTGGAGTGTTTCTTCTTGTGCTGAAAATTTGCAAGATTAAATTATTCTTACTTCTTTCCAGTAACAAATAGTACTATAATGGACCATTTCATGCTTTTTAGTCATAAAACATTGCTTATTCAACTTTGCAGCACCCCCTTTATACTTTTGTTCACTTGGACCCTCATGTAATCCATAATATATATGTATTTCCCTTTGTAGATGCTTGAATTAAAAAAGATATAAGTTTTTTTTTAACAAAATATATATATTTCCTCAGGTCCTGATACTTATATAGAAATTTTGAATTCACCTTCCATTTTATATGCGTAATTGGATTGTGCCAAACATTTTATGGAAAGCACAATGGTACAGTCTACTTGAGATAATTTCTTTCATTTCACTAAATAATGGGTTTAAACTTTCAAGCTCCTTCTGATCCTAAGGTGAAAAAAGAAAAATCTTATCTTAACCTCAAATGGTTCGTTGTTGTCAACAACACCTGTGGTGTGGCCTTCAACAATCTACTTTTCAACCATTTTTTTTTTCCTTTTTTTTTCATTTTTAATTTCATATTGAGGTGACAGCTTCTACAAATGTGCTTTTTATATATAGTCACCGAACATTCAATGTATTAGCTCAAAGGAATGAGGACATTGAATTGAAGCTTCCCTACCTATGACCATGTGTTTCTTGTTGGTTGTGATTTGTAAATATGAACTCTCTTAATATGAAAGTTGTTCCTGTCCGTGCAGTTAAAGAAAGAGGTAAGAGAGCTGACCTTGCAGCGGGACCTTGCACATTCTCGAATTAGTGGCATGCTCCAAGTGCATGGAGAAGATGTGGCTACAAAAGAACTGGTGAGTATATTTGCCCGCCTTTGAGCATTGAAAGTTGTAACTGATATGCCTTCTTTTTAAAAAATCTAACCAATTTTCCTTTCAAATCTCCAGGAAAGTATGGATCCTCAATATCCAAATTTACATATGAGAAATTCATGGAACTTTGAAAATCAAAGAGAGGAGCCAAATGTATTAAGTCTTGATGGTGAAGAGAGTGTCAGGTCTTTTGATGCATCTCAATATTCAGATGGACATAGTTTTAGTTCTGATGATAACTTATTCCAACTCCCTGACCTTGAAAAGAATCTTCTGGTCAGAAGTTCTCCCCCAGGGTTGCCAGTCAAAAGGACTGATGCTGCACCGAATGATTTGGATCAGAAAAGCATTGAAGATCAGCATGAAGAGGACAATTGTAAGGAAGTTAGGTGCATTGAGTTAGAAGACGTAATTACAAACACGCATAAACACTCAAACTCAGCAGATTTAAGATCACATACATACACTGATTCGAATGCATCATCTCCTAGTGCAAACACAGCTATCTTAGGATTGGTTGTAGTTGATAATAGAGACAAGGAAAAAGTAGTAGATTTGAGTTCTTCTCTGTCAAAGGAAGACAAAAGATTGAACAATATGCACCAAGATTTTGTTCTTCCCTCTCCAAAAGAAATTTCTGTGTGCATGACAGGAAACAGTACAAGTAGTTCTAGAACCTTGAAGTTGAGCCGAAGTAGAAGTTGTATAGCAAGTATCATGAGGAATTTATCTTCAGATTGGTTTGAAGATGAAGACGTAATTCAGAACACTCCTCCAATAGGGAATGAAAAAGCCTTCCCTGGAAGACCAGAGGGCTTTCCGAAGAACATTTATGCACTAAATTACAATGCCAATGCAGAGAGGCTTTCATGTAATGGCCATGGGAATTCTGTGCAAAATTCTTCTGTTCATGATGTTCAGAATGTGAAATCCTCCACTAACAAGGAAAGAGAGGGTAATGGTCCCTTGGCTCCAAAAGGAAAGGAAACAGAAAATCTTAACAGGTTGAGTTTACTGGCTGACCATGAGGTAAGCTTTCATTATATATATTACATTTCATGTTTCTTCGTCTCTTCTTCTTGGTCTTATTTCCCTTTCCCGGGCTTGATGACCAAATATCAGTTTACAGATCCAATTGATAATTCTTTTAACCATTGCTCTATTGATTCTTTTTATAACTTTTCTCATCCCATTCATGGTATAGATATAAGTAGCACATGCCCATGCACATGCCAAAAGCCTGGTTATATTGAGAATTCAGTCATTGATTGTTTAATATATTTTGCATAACAGGTTCCGGGGACAGGATTGGATCCCATCTTGTCTGCAAAGAATGTCAAAGATATTGGCTTGGATCCCATGCAAGCTGATGGAGAAACTCACTCACACTCACATTGGCCTTCAAAATTCCAGAGGCTACAAAGAGAGATCATTGAATTCTGGGATGCGTGTAATGTTTCATTGGTTCACAGGACTTACTTTTTCCTTCTATTCAAAGGGGAACCATCAGATTCTATTTATATGGAGGTAGAGTTGAGAAGACTATCATACCTTACGCAAACTTTTTCCCAAGGCAATCAAACTGTGGAAGATGGACGAACCCTCACACCTGAGTTAAGGTAAACAACACATTTCAACTATTAAATACCTTTGCAGATCTTTGTAAAATAATAGAATTTACAAGTTACAATGTCTTTCACTTGAAAACAGCATGAGATATCTTAGAAAAGAGAGGCAAATGCTGAGCAAGCAAATGCATAAGCGACTGTCTAAATATGATAGACAGAACCTGTACTTGAAATGGGGCCTTCGTTTGAGTTCAAAGCATAGGAGTTTGCAGTTGGCCCATCAATTGTGGAGTGACACAAAAGACATGGACCACGTTAGAGACAGTGCATCAATTGTTGCAAAGCTGGTTGGTTTAGTAGAGCCAGAACAGGCATTTAAGGAGATGTTTGGACTCAACTTTACCCCACAACCCACGAGTAGAAAATCTTTTAGTTGGACAGCCAGTGTGAGGCATATTTTGTGACTTTGGATTACTTTTTAGGTAGTAGCTTGGTATGGCCATGTGAAAATGTAGATAATTCTTTTCTCCCCTTATCTTAGAAACAAATTGCTTTCTGCTGTATGCTTCTAACTCTGATTGCTATTGATTGTAAAGAATGTGCAATTCTATGGTTGCAGATTTGTTCATCTGTCCTAGGTTGGTTCCAGGTAGAACATCATGAATAGTTCAATATGGATTGTTACCTGGGAAAAAATATGCAATGTGATTTTTTACGTGTGTGCTTTATTGTAACAGTCCATTCTTTAGTTAACATTAAGAATCATAAAACCTAGACGAACAGAAGATGAGAGTGATGGATAGTGGAAATGTGTTCCGAACTGTTCTGTTTGTTTCAAAGCAAAGTTCTAGTCTAAGGAGTAAAAGTTTGTACTGTTTACACGTTACAAAAACAAGATATATTTCTTTAGTTTTTTTTTTTAAAAATACTAAGCCCCAGCAAAATTATTCTGTCTGTACAATAGATAAAGAAAAAGATTTTGTAGGGAAAAGAAAGTTCATGTCTAAACACTACAAGAGAGTGACTCAAAAGAAAAATTCTCTCAAGTAATACATCAAATTACTTCTTAAATTATGAATAATAGTCAATTTAGCTTTTGAAATTATAAAAATATCTTTTAATTCTTAAAATTAAACAAATATAAGTCATTTTAGTTTTTATTGTTATAATTTTAAAGACTAAAATAACTGTTGTTTAATAGTAGTAGTTTTCAGAATTCATTTTAAGAAACTAAATAACACTTTTATAGGACTAAATGAAATAATACACTTAATTTTCGAGGACTAATTTTAATCTTCTTTTTTTCTTCACGGAAAATAGGAACAAACAACCCAGCCTAAGCTATTCAAAAGTAAATGGAATGAAGATATTAGTTTGAGGAGCGAGCGAAGAGCGAAGTAGGAAGTGTCCCTAAAGGCATGGATATCAAATTCTTACGAGTTGACTTGTTCTCTGCGAATTGACTTTTGAGTAAATTCTGTTTTTAGTAGATTCTGAGCAAACTTTATAAATTCTAAGTAAATTCGGTAGACTCTCGAGTTTACTACCGAGTCAACAAGTTAAAAAAATTAGACCAAAATATAAGTCATTTTTTTATTATTTTGTCTGTTTAGCATTCAACATACTTTCATTTAATGTGTTATTCTCAAATACAAAATTCTCACATTTAATAATATCAAACTTTAATTCTCTAATAACATCAAACCCTCAATGAGAATGATCTACCACTACTATAACGTCTCTAAGTTATTATCTAGTAGTGATGTATTATTACTAGACTTGGTTATTTAAATATTCTGAACTTTATGATTTACTGTTTTATTTTATTATATTATTGAAATGTGTAATTAGTATGTTATTTATAGATCTTTTGTTATTACTTTTATATGAAGTAGATTCTTACGAGTCTACGAGTTGAATCCACGAGTCGAGTCTATAAAATTCTTACGAGTTTGTATAAACTCTCGAGTTTGATAACCTTGTCTAAGGGTACTATAATGCCCAAATTGGTACATGAAGCAATAAAGAAATAATGGTGTCATAGACCATTTAACCGTCGAATATTTGAAACCTCTCAAGATAAGTGAAATGAGCAGGGTAACTTGGATTTTCATAAAACGTGTAAAGAGTACCATGGGTCATAAATCAGGTAATTTTAGTATGCCCCAAATGGCTCCTTACCTTACTGTTGGACTTAGGTATGTAGAGTCATATTGAGTTGGACTTTGTTAGCTTTCGTTTGATTGTGTAGAGCCAAAACAATCTTCATGCATTGCCTTATCTTTTTTCCATGACCTAATCAAAAGACTAATAGACCAAGTAACTCTAACACCTTGTTTTTTTCAAAGAAATTAGAATGGAAGGAAATAGGAAGGATGAAAGTTGTTAAGTTTTAAATGTTTGTCATTAAAATCGAGATCAAATTTGAAATTTCAAGAGTAAATAGATTTTTTTTTCAACTTAGGCTTGAAATTTCCTATAAAAGATTATTAATTCTTGTTTGTCCTCTTTATACTCCTTACCATGTAACTCACTTCAAATGAAATATAAGATTAATCTAGTGATTGGAAAATGATGAAGGAATAAGGAAGGAGAAAAGAGGTCGCAGATTCAAACCCTCTAATTGATATTTCTAACAAAATTAACACTTACTAATGGAAAAAAATTTTGGTTCATGCAATTTGATTTTTTTTTTCTATGGAATAACAACATGTAATGATATATATTTTTTATGACAAGCATGCATATATATGATTTTTCTATGTTATCATGTCATATTTGAAGGGCAAAATTGTCAAATTCATATTTTATCCTATTTCTTTTCTTTTACTTTTTGATTTAATTAAAGAAGTAAAAATATTTCCTTCTATTCTTTCCTAGTTTCATTAATGCAAACAACTTTAAAATTTCACTTTAATTCATTTCTAATTTGTTTTTTCAATTTCATTCCTCCGTGTTTCATTGACTATCCAAACGAGGTATAAATTAGGGAGAAAATCTATATATAGTATCTTAGGTGTTATTTTTGTTTTCTGCATGCCATAATTGAAGCTTCACCTTTGTAATTTGCATAATCCTTTAATGTATCTCTTTATTATGTTGATTACTAAGGTAAAACTTCCATTTTGATTGGAAAATAGCATAAACAACATTTAAGGTATTGGGGTATCTGAGTTTTATCCGTAAGAATAAAGACTAAATGAATATGACTAAACTACAACAATGATATGCAGGGTTTCGATAGAGATTTCTATTCTAGGCAATAAGGACAAGTAGAAGTAATATAAATATATTAGAGAATTTGCAACACAAGTGTTTTTGTGAGTTGTTTAAAGATAAATAATGTTACTTAATATTATTTTTTTAATCAGAAAATATGACTTGGTAATGTGTTTCTTAATATGATTAAAATATGTTTTTATTGTGAATAATATAGAATAAAAATGTGTTATCGTCCAGGGTATTTTCACTAAAAAAATGAAAAATTAAGGGATGAAATTGGCAAAATAGGATGTGAAAATAAAAGTTCCCATGAATTCTGGCATCCATTCTTTAAAAAAACAAAATCCTAATTGGATTGTTTTTGTGTGTGAGAGTCCAAATTGGAAGATGACGAGTCTTAACCTTCGTAATCTTTGATTTTGTTGGGTTATAGTTCTAACTTACGAGCCCTAGTCCGTTTTTCCACAATTTTTTTTAAGGTTTCACAATTTGAATACAGGCGAGTATTAATTGGCGCATTGGCAGTGTAGGAAAAAAAAAAACTAGTACTAGTAGTGGATTAGATAAGTTTTTTTTTTAAAAAAAAAAAAACACAATAAAAGGTTTTTTTCTATTTTTTTTACAAAATTAATAAATATTTTGCACCAGAAAAAAAAATCTCTAACAAAATAATATAATATATTATATGAAGCATAACATGAATTTATTATAATTTGATAGTTCAATTCAATCACATGCTACATATATATTTTCTCAATACATTAATCCTTGTAAAACCTTATTCAATCATTATCAATCAGATTTTGGTCCAAGTCAATAGTTCATCTTGGACTCAATAAATATTTCATCCGATCAATGTCAATCAGAGTTGGATCAAAATCAATAGTTCATTTTAGACTTAATTAATATTCTAAAGACATTAATTAATATTTATTAAATATTCTTTGTTGAAAAAATAATATCTTAAAATATTAAAAAGAATAAACAAATAAATACTTAGATAATTAGGAAATCTGTTCTCAACTTTATTGTCATGAATTTAAATGTACTATGTTATTCTTAAAAGTAAACCATTTTTATAAATTCATCGAGTTGAATGGACAATGGTTTGATTCAGAAAAGAATGATACACAGTTTTTCTCTCAAAGGTGATAATTTGTATCGATTTTGTTTCTAAACTTTATGTGTATAGTTTACCATTCAAATCTATCTGTATCATGATAAATTAGTAATTGTTTATGTTATTAAAAATTTAGTTTGTAATTTAGGTTAACTTCATGAAAGAAGGATTATTCTTTTTTATCTCTTTATTATTATTGATGCGAAATATTAACCGACATTATTAATAATTAATCTTTATTAAAAAAATCTTATTAATCAAGTTTAGTATGATCTTTTCTTTCCTTTCATGCATGTTTTTTCTTGGACAAGGATTAAATTTTAGACTGAGATTTTGCTATAAAAAATTGAATTTAGTTCCACCGAAACCAATCACAATTTAACATTAAATTAAGTTTAAGGACTAAATTAATATACATAGGCTTTTAAGAACTAAAACAATATAACTTTCAACTATTTTTAAGGATGAGGTTATATATTTATTTACTTTTAAAAGGCAGTATAAAAAATAAATAAGTTTTTTTTTTCTGGGTGAAAATTAGTATCTGAAACTGTTTTTTACTTTCATGGTTGAAAGAAACGAAAAAAGACGGGAATATTTTCACATTAAAGAAAGAGAGAAAAAAAAAAGGCAATTTTATAGTATATTTTTATGATCTACATCCTGGTTCTGGTTAAATGGTTGGGGAACAAAGATAGGATTCTTTCACAGGCTGTAATGCACGCACCAATCTGGTTCTGGTCTCGCCTTGGCCATGGTCTGAGCTCCCTACACCAAAGGTGGATGTAAGGTTCCTCTACCCTTCCAATATCCACAAACAAATAAAGAAGTTGGTCCAGCCTAATTAAATGTTGACAAACTAGCATTGGCAAAGTTTTTAAATGGAATTTGTATGATGAGTGTGCCTTTATTATTCTGTTTCCCCCGTCCAGGCTCTGTTGCCTTTGGTAATCAAATGGAGAAAAATATGTTATCCGTTACCATTCAATAATGCAATCACAAACATATACATATATAGGTAAAATTGAATGTCCTTTATGGCTGTGAGATTATGCCCTCTACCACTAGTCACACACAACAGTTTCTTAACACCGTAAAAGCTTTAATTTGAGGCATGGCCAAATTCCATTTCTCACCCAATGCACCACCATATTGGTCACTCCTACTCCACCCAGCTAGCAGGCCTATGATCAATTTCTGGCACTTATTCCTGGGGTGTACCATTGTACAATTACTACAGAATTATAAACGGTGGATCATCATGTTAAAGTGAAACCCTTTTTGGTTGGCATTATGCCTGCTCTAGCTTAATGGAGCATTCAATAGTGACCCTTTTCTTTCTCTTCTTTCTCCCCTCCTTATTTTTTCTTTAATTACTAAAATAGTTGTAACCCAATGTCCAAAGACACTGCATTGATTTAAAATTATTGGCACGGGTTGTCTTTACATTGTCAAAATTTTCAACTAAAGAGTATCAGTGTGTGTGTGTGACTATGAGATAGTATTTGTGGTCCACCAAATTATTGATTGACCTTAATTCAATTTGCTGCTTGGGATTTAGCCTTTGCTGTACTTTTCCCACTATAACCTTTATGGCTAAATAGACTCAAAAGCCTAAGTAACAGTGGAAACTTGGCTCCTTTTGCTTTCAACTTCAGTTGATGTTTTGACCATTCTATTGAAAGGGGATGCACAATGCATAACTTTTAAACTTTTTAAAGAAAACACCTAATGCCCAGCCAAAAGGATGGGGGGTGAAACTATAAAGTGCCAAACATGAAGAAAAAATAAAATGTCACAACATGAAAAGCCCCAGCTTCCCCATATATACTCAATCATCACCCTGTTGGCGATTGTTTCGGCCGGACTACAACACCATTTGTCCATTTTCATCTGAATGGCCCCAAGAGAGAAAAGACAATGCTTGAGGTAGACCACATTGCAATCTAATTCCCAAACTAACAAAGAAAAAAATTTATTGGAGAAATAACTTTTTTTATTTATAAAACCTTGACAGTTTTTTTCTCAGGAAAACCTATAAGGCAAATAACCTTAAGTCAAGCTGTATTAAGTAAACAAAAAAAAAAAAAAAAAACCTTCAGTCAGGCTGTATTAATTTTTTTCAAATTCTATTTGACTTTAAAAATTCAAATCAAATAATGCCCTGTCTTTAATTTAGCATTCCCTTCCTTACATTAAAATCTTGTAACCGTTTCCATAATTATAATCTATAACTATTAATAATAATTATTACATGTATATATTTTTTATTCTTAAATTATCATTTAAAATGTATCTGTTATCGTTATTCTAAGAAAATTACTATTATTATTTTATTTAATTATTTATTAAAAAATAAAAATAGAGACACGAAATACCTTTTTTAACTACTAATAAGAGTAATTTTATATTATCTTCTTACAAATCTTCTTATTACCATATTAAAAATATATTAAATAAAAATATAATTAATGTATTTGAACATATAAAATGTATATTCAATACTTCCTAAATAAAAAAAAGTAAATCAACCCAAAGTAAAATATAAAATGATTCAACTAATAAACACCCAGAAAAAATCAATTCATTTTTTTATTCATAACACATGAAATATCAAATAAATATTGATTAATATAATTTTAAAAAACAAAAAAAAAAGGAAAAAGGAAAGATAAAGAGGAACTCAATGATTCAATCCATATCACATCACATGAGGTTAAAAAGTTTGTAGACCCAAGGGTCCCAACAGAACATCACACAAGCACAAAAAAAGTGTTCTAAGGAGAGAGAGAGAGAGAGGGAGATATAAGTAAAATATTAATAATACAATAAAGAACAATGAAGACACGATGCACAAACAAAAAAGACAGAGAGTGGAGAAGGTTATGGCGTTATTCAATCAAAACTGCGTTTTCATGTACGAGACAGACAGACAGAGAAATACTAACAAATTAGAGAGTAGTGCACATTAGCTTAGGAAAGGAGTGTTGCTCTGCCGAATCTGGAAAATACGCACACATCAGCGCACTCTTCTTTCATATTACTTCCTCTGTGTGTGCAGTGTGCTAATGTACGCGGCAGCTGCACACCCTGCTATCCTCAACCCCCAATTATAACATCTCTATTATTATTCATTACTTCTTCTGCAACGGTAACCATTAACCATCGTTTCGTGTTGCCATGCCTGCTCTTCTCCTCCTCATGGTGCTGTGCGCACCGTTCTTAACGTGCGCGGATCGCAGCGCCGTAACCATCGCTGAGATCCAAGCCTTGACGTCCTTCAAGCTCAACCTCCACGATCCCGTCAGAGCTCTCGACGGTTGGGATCCGTCGTCGCCGACGGCACCTTGCGACTGGCGCGGAGTCGGATGCACCAGCGACCGAGTCACGGAGCTGCGTCTGCCTCGTCTTCAACTCAGTGGCAGACTCAGTGAGCGTATCTCTGAGTTGCGCATGCTGCGTAAGATAAGCCTTCGTTCAAACTCCTTCAACGGCACCATTCCTTCGTCGCTATCCAAATGCACGCTCCTTCGGTCACTGTTCTTGCAGGATAATTCGTTTTACGGCAACCTTCCGGCGGAGATCGCGAACCTCACTGGCCTTATGATTCTCAACGTCGCGCAGAACCACATCTCCGGCAGCGTCCCCGGCGAACTCCCTCTCAGCCTCAAAACCCTCGACCTCTCGTCGAACGCTTTCTCCGGCGAGATTCCGAGCTCCATTGCGAACCTCTCTCAGCTTCAGTTGATAAACCTTTCCTACAACCAGTTCTCTGGCGAGATTCCGGCGAGCCTCGGGGAGCTTCAGCAGCTGCAGTACCTCTGGCTGGACCGCAACCTCCTCGGAGGAACGCTTCCTTCGGCGCTCGCTAATTGCTCTGCGCTTTTGCATCTGAGCGTGGAGGGAAACGCGCTTACCGGCGTGGTTCCGTCGGCGATTTCAGCGCTTCCGAGGCTTCAGGTGATGTCGCTCTCTCAGAACAACCTCACTGGCTCCATTCCGGGTTCCGTTTTCTGCAACCGTTCCGTCCACGCGCCGTCGCTGCGGATTGTTAACCTCGGATTCAACGGTTTCACGGATTTCGTGGGGCCTGAGACCAGCACGTGTTTCAGCGTTCTTCAGGTTTTGGATATTCAGCACAATCGCATACGAGGCACGTTTCCGTTGTGGTTGACCAACGTGACCACGTTGACCGTGCTTGATGTTTCGAGAAATGCACTTTCCGGCGAGGTTCCGCCGGAGGTAGGAAACCTTATCAAGTTGGAGGAGTTGAAGATGGCTAATAATTCCTTCACAGGCACCATTCCGGTGGAACTCAAGAAATGTGGGTCCCTAAGTGTCGTTGATTTTGAAGGCAACGATTTTGGTGGAGAAGTTCCTTCTTTTTTCGGTGATATGATTGGCCTCAATGTGTTGTCTCTTGGTGGAAACCACTTCTCTGGTTCGGTTCCGGTGAGTTTTGGTAACCTTTCATTTCTTGAAACATTGAGTTTGAGAGGTAATAGGTTGAATGGAAGTATGCCTGAGATGATAATGGGATTGAATAATTTGACTACCCTGGACCTTAGTGGAAACAAATTCACGGGTCAGGTTTATGCGAATATTGGGAATTTGAACAGGTTAATGGTCCTCAATCTGAGTGGCAATGGCTTCTCTGGAAAAATTCCTTCTAGTTTGGGTAATCTTTTCAGGCTAACTACACTTGACTTGAGCAAAATGAATCTTTCTGGAGAGTTACCACTTGAACTCTCGGGGTTGCCCAGTCTGCAAATTGTTGCACTTCAGGAGAACAAGTTATCTGGTGATGTGCCTGAAGGGTTTAGCAGTTTGATGAGTTTGCAGTACGTGAATCTCAGTTCTAATTCCTTCTCTGGGCATATTCCTGAAAACTATGGCTTTCTTCGATCGTTGCTTGTTCTTTCGTTGTCTGATAATCACATTACAGGAACAATTCCTTCGGAGATTGGAAACTGCTCTGGTATTGAAATTCTTGAGCTTGGATCAAATTCTTTGGCAGGTCACATTCCTGCTGATATCTCTCGCCTCACCCTTTTGAAAGTTCTTGATTTGAGTGGGAACAATTTAACTGGGGATGTGCCTGAAGAAATCTCCAAATGCTCGTCACTAACCACGTTGTTTGTGGATCACAACCATCTTTCTGGGGCCATACCTGGGTCGTTGTCAGATCTATCAAACCTAACAATGCTAGATCTCTCTGCTAATAACTTGAGTGGGGTAATTCCGAGTAATCTTTCCATGATATCTGGTTTGGTGTACTTAAATGTCTCAGGAAATAACCTAGATGGTGAGATACCACCAACGTTGGGATCCAGGTTCAGCAACCCCTCTGTGTTCGCAAATAATCAAGGTTTATGTGGGAAGCCATTGGATAAAAAATGTGAAGATATAAACGGTAAAAACAGAAAGAGGTTGATTGTGCTGGTTGTTGTCATTGCTTGTGGAGCTTTTGCTCTAGTTTTATTTTGCTGCTTCTACGTTTTCAGTCTGTTGAGATGGCGTAAAAGACTGAAACAAGGAGTATCGGGTGAAAAGAAAAAGAGTCCCGCAAGAGCCAGTTCTGGAACAAGTGGAGCTCGTAGCAGCAGCACTGAGAGTGGGGGACCAAAACTAGTGATGTTCAACACCAAAATTACACTTGCTGAGACCATTGAAGCAACAAGACAATTCGACGAAGAGAATGTGCTGAGCAGAACAAGGCATGGATTAGTGTTCAAGGCCTGCTACAACGATGGAATGGTCCTTTCCATTCGCAGGCTCCAAGATGGATCATTGGATGAGAACATGTTCAGAAAAGAAGCCGAATCACTAGGCAAAGTCAAGCACCGGAATTTAACAGTTCTCAGAGGTTACTATGCTGGTCCACCTGACATGAGACTCCTAGTCCACGATTACATGCCCAATGGAAACCTTGCAACCCTCCTCCAAGAAGCTTCTCACCAAGATGGCCACGTTCTAAATTGGCCAATGCGTCACCTCATTGCACTAGGCATTGCCCGTGGTTTAGCCTTCCTACACCAATCCTCAATGGTCCATGGCGACGTGAAGCCACAAAACGTCCTATTCGATGCAGATTTCGAAGCCCATTTATCAGATTTTGGGTTAGACAAGTTAACAGTAGCCACTCCTGGCGAAGCCTCCACTTCAACTTCCGTTGGCACATTGGGTTACGTTTCTCCAGAAGCAGTCTTAACCGGGGAAGCAACAAAGGAGAGTGATGTCTACAGCTTTGGCATTGTGTTGCTGGAACTACTGACAGGAAAACGACCTGTGATGTTCACCCAGGACGAAGACATAGTGAAGTGGGTAAAAAAACAACTTCAGAGGGGTCAAATAACGGAGCTATTAGAACCAGGTTTACTTGAGTTGGACCCAGAATCATCAGAGTGGGAAGAGTTTTTACTGGGTGTAAAAGTTGGGTTGCTTTGCACAGCACCTGACCCTCTTGATCGACCAACCATGTCCGACATCGTTTTCATGCTTGAAGGCTGCAGAGTTGGTCCTGATATCCCATCCTCCGCAGATCCCACATCTCAACCTTCTCCGGCATAACCCAAAACTCCAAACTTTTTGTCATTTTTTTGTTGTTTTGGTAAAAAAACAAACCCTTTTTTAGTTTGATTTAAGAAGTGTAACAAACATTGGTAGTTCATGGTTATTAACTTGTTTTTTTCTCTAAGCCGGGGATTCTTTCCCACCAAAGAAAAAAAATAGAAAAAAGGGAACATTTTTTTTCCATTTCTGAGGGCCATTTTTACTGTTTGTTTCAACGTGGTGACGGAGATTGTATAATAATATCTCTCGCTTTCTCGATCTCTAAGCTAGTCAACGTCTTTGACAAATGCAGAGTGGTTACGATACAGAGGGATGAGTGAGGACAAGGGGGTGGGGCCCGCGTGGCGTTTCGCGCCAAAGCAACCCTGGGTGTTTCTGACATGATCATGTGGTCTTGGCGCAGGTTCCGGCAACGGAGTTGGATGATGTAGCCGTTAACAATGTGGGGTCCGAGGAACACGCTGTTCCCAAGGGTAGGGCATCGTTGTTTGTTCATGCAGCTTGAAAAGACATGTACTAGTAGTATTCAGTAATCAGTATTGTCCCTTGGTGCCCCACGTGGGTTTTTCTGCTGCATTACCAAGTGGAAAGAAAAAATAGAGCAAAGGCGTGAGGGACGGCGTTACGTTATGATTGGGCATTTGGCCCACGGCTCAACAACTCTTGAACATCTTTGTGGGTCTTGATATCATATCCGGCATTTATTTTTTGAATTGGATTCTGTCTTGTTACCATTTTTCGCTTTTGGCACTTGGCATCTATTGGGGGATTCTGGGGTGGACGAAAATAAATAAAAATATACCATGTGTCTCCTTTTTTTTTGCCATAATTTTTTAAAATCGCTTTTGCTATTAAGGAACCTTCCTATTCATGATCGGATCAGGTTGTGTGGGTGTAACTGTGTGACTCCAACTTGCAGCTAAGTTCTTTTTTCTCTTTATCTAAACCGTACCCCATTTTGTAGTATGTGGTAGTGTGTATCAAGACACCAAGATTCTCCTCTAGTGGGACTGGCATGAAAATTGGTAAAGGGAGCGTACTAAAATACTTTATTTATTTATTAAAGGAGTAGAATATTACTATTAAATTTGCACAAGGATGTGGAATGTAAGATACAACTTGACTGACAGTGAAGACCAGAGTAGGGAGACACAAGCTCCTAATACCGTGCAGTGACCGTTAAGGGTCCTTCCAAAATGTATAATTGTTTGAATCATGTGCAAGATGGAGAACTAGAAAGTGTTTAGTTTTTTAGTATTTGAGATGGAAAAACGAGATATTATAAGTTTTTATTTTGTCTTAAACTTGGCTATTCGTAAACAGCTCAGTTTTTTTTTTCTTTTAAAAAAATCAAGTTGAGACCATCTAAAATAAACCGAGTTTACATCCTAGCGCAAATCATGCGCATTGCGCCCCTCTCACAAAAGTTTTTCACTGGGAATTCCTTTGTCTTGTATTATTTGTCTTTTACTGTATTATGTGCTTCTTGAAACAATTTCATTAACTACAGATAAAAGGTTTTTTTTTCAAACAGATAAAAGGATTATAGCGTGTAGTTGTGAATCTGTTCTGAACTTACATCCCAAAGGCCCGAAATCAACAAAACCACATTAACCCAATTCTGGCAATTCATGCAGCCCTACAACATAAGTCTAAAACTATGATACACAGTACAAGGGTTGGATTTGATCATAACTTGAAAAAAGTTGTATTAGTCACGCGCATACGAAAATGACATTACTCATGAAGAGAGAAGCTCGGTATTAGAGAAATATATATATATATATATATATATATATATATATATATATATATATATATATATATATATATATATATATATACACTTTCACTTTCATTCTTCAATTTCCACCCCTCTCAACTATGTCATTGTCTTTAGTGTTGAAATCTTACAATTAATACCATACTCGTTAGAGATTAAAAGAGTTATGAGAAGCTCACAACATCTGAAGAGAATCAATGAAGGTTCATTTCCTTGGTATGGTGCTGAACATAATCTATTTAAGCATTTGGATGAAATATTGATAAATGAAAGTAATGCTAGAAAAAGAAATACTATATAAACAAAAAAAATAACTTTTTAAAATGATGAATATTTTGAAACAAACTAACATAAGTGAATATTTCAGTTTGGGTAAAAATACATCTCAATTCCTTTAAATTTCTCAAATTCAATTTTTATCCTCCCAAAATTTTGTCATATTTTTCGTCCATCTAATTTGAAAGTACTTCACTTTTAGTCCTAGTTATAATTAGCATTTAATAACAATTATAAACTAACACAAAATACACTTTAAGAAAATAAAAATAGAGTATTTATAAATTAGAGGGACAAAAATAAGACCAAATGTTTGGAGAACAAAATCGAATTTGAAAAATTTTAGAGACTAAAAATATTTTTTATTTTTCCAGTTTTCATTCTGTTAACCCACATTGTTGAAGATCAAACCATTTTTTCATTATTTTGATAGTAATTATCTTTAAGACAATGATTTGATAATTCATTAAAAATATTAAAAAATAAATTATAGTGAAATATATCATGTACATTTTAAGCCAATCACTTCTAATTCATTTGTAGAATTTTCCTAATTACTATCCTTTCAAAACTTACCATACAGTGTGTTGTGCACTTGCAAGTTATACAACATGTGTCATGCCAATGTACCAGTTACATAGGCAAAATACATACAAATTTCCGTATCGATGTTTGTAGGACTAGGACTGCATATGGTAAATTTTAATAACTCCTAAATATGAAATATCTTAAAAATATTTATTTAGCAGTTATTTTTGACTTAAATGATAAGAATTTATATTTTTCTTATTTATGACTTGCGAATATGAAAAAGAGGAATTAAAAGTGGAAAAGATACAGAAAATATCAAAAATATGAATAAGGAAAATTTTTTACATCAAACCAATTCCACTCTAACAACTATAAAAAGAGAGTCAAGAGAAAAGACACCACCCTGAAAACTCACAGCTCTGTAATGAATACATCCTAAGCTTGAGTGTCTCTAGCAGGGGAAATTTTTCTTTTCCATCCCTTCTCCTCCATCAATTTCTATACCTCTTTTCCAGTGTAAGGTCCCTTATGGCCATGAGAAACTAAACCCTTAATTAGGGTCTGACAGGCCTAAAAAGCCAAAAGATGTATTGTACATTTCATATTTATCAATGCAAATAGATGTTTTCTTTCTTATTATCCTTTCTTATTTTAATTTCATGGATCATTTATCATTGCATCATCTTTAGGGGTTAGGTGTTCGACAAAGGATAATCCTTAATAGAAATACAATGAAGGTTTTACATGTATGAGTTTTAGGGATTAGTCGCTAGTAATTTCTAATAGAACTAAAAGAAATGAGTATCTTAACAAAATCATTGTTAGAAATATAGTGATTGTATTATCACCAAGCATCAAAACAAACATCTAGAATTAGAACTTCATGCATTTTATCTATTGAGTATTTGCAAAGACATTTAGGAGATAAATAGGTAAGATAGGTTTGTCATCGTGAGACATTACTAAAATAAGACATCTTAGGCAAATAAGACAAGCTAGGTTTCAATATTATCACATTCTGAATTTATCTTTTATTATCTTCATCTTAATCTTTTATTTTTCTTGTTTTTTACTTTTCTTATCTTTTCTTTTTTTATCTTTATCATCTTTTAATTTAAATCTTTTATCTTTTTTATCTTTTATTTTTATCTTTAAATCTTTCATCTTTTCTTTTAAATATTTATCTTATCTCCTTTCTTTATCTATTATTTTTCTTTATCTCTTGTTTATATATTGGGTATGCATCAATCTAAATACAATACAAACAAAGTTCATGTGAATTTAATACTTACTTTCGAGTATTTTACTACTTGACAAATTGATACACTTGTCAACTAGTTAACAAGTTTCCAACATTGAAAACCATGCAAATTTTATTGTTTTTTTGTGCTAACGCTTCTACACATGGGACGGGTGAAACATAAGGGTGAAAAATTATAAACATAATGGTAACCTCAGATAATAAAAATAACACCTAATTACGAAATAATTAGTTTATAGTTTTTGGTATATAGCTTATAAAATTGCTGTAGTCTAATAATAATAAAAAAAAAAAAACCATTCCTAGACATGTAATTCTGGATCAGGTAGGTATCTAAATCTACATTCTCGTGAGCTAAACAACAAGGCTTACAAGTAATATGGGCCTATAGAATGAAACATTCAATACATGAAAATGATCCATGAACCCTTAAAAATTAGTTGCCATTCAAGATTTAGTCTAAAGCAAAGATTCAGTGTGTGGGCTAAAAAAAAAGAGACCGAAAACAAATTCTCTTTTTAAAAGCCTTTTGGATAGAGACTATTAACAAAATAGTTACATGATAATAATACAATATAGTTTTCAGTTATGTAAAAATATGGAAATAATGTTTCCTAATTAGTTATCACAAGCAAGCTCAATGCATTGTCAGGATCCTATACTTTAAGAGTGATCAAGGATTTAATCTAGCCATCCAACATAACTGACCCAATCCTAAACCTCAAAGGTTAAAATTGAATTAGGATGCATTTAGAAGAATTTATTTATAACTTATTTGAACTTATTTTATAACATAAACACTTGTACAAGTGTTTGAAAGAAATAAAATAAGATATATCTATAAATAATTTTCAATTCATTTCAATAAAATTTTCAAAATAACTCATGTCTTATAATATATCTGAAAACAGTTTAACCTCAGTTATATATATATATATATAGACACACGCACACACAAGTGCTTACATAATAACTACCTATTCAATAAACGCTTAATTAAATTGTTTACCAAAATAGATCTTAGTTCAATCAATTAAAATTTGCCGGGTATAATAGTACAACTAGATGTGGGTATATAATTGACAAAAAAAAATGTGGGTATAAGGACTGCAGTATGAAAACTAGCCCGTTTAATTCACGGCTCGTGTAGGCCTACACCCAGTGAGAGTTAGCCCATAATACAAATTGACTTGCTTAATTCACACGATTCAGATTTTGTTTAGTTCACAGACTAACCCATTTAGTCCACATATTTGAAATAAATAGCTAAATAATTGGTAATTAATTCCAAGATTTATATTTGATATGTAGTTATTATTTAGTTGAAACTAGAGGCTTTGATGTTTGTTATTTTTCATTTATTTTGATTTTTTTTTCATATTTTTGTTTAATCCAACAAAATAGTCCTCCAATGCAGTCCCATCAGAAGAAGGCTAGTACAAAATAGCCATTGTACTTACTCATTTATTTTGCAAATGACCCATTTATTTGTTAATATATGTGGACCAAATTAACTTAAAGAATTGATACAGTTATATAAGACTTCGTTATGTTCACACGTAAAAAACACAATCTATTTAACGGAAAAAAATTGTTTAATTTTCATAGTATTTCCCTTGGACTAACAATAATTACACACCACTTTTAATGCAGTGAATTGAGATACAACTCTAGTGTTCGACCTAGGATAAAAAAAAAACTATGTAGATCAAGTTGACCCATGAACCTAGCTCCAGGTATAACCTAACCATCATTGAATCTCATTAAGTTTCTTATTTTAAAATGTGATTCTATTTTATATTTTACTCGGTTAGTTCAAGTTAAATTAGTTGAACATTTTGATACTCCCAATCAAACCCAAACAATTTTATTTATTTTTTATTTCTATCCCGAACCAACCTAATCCGGGATGACCCCTAAATGTATTTTTTACGTAACAAGCAACCCTTATACACAACGATACAAACAGCATCATTATTTATAGCTTTACCCATTACTTACACGAATTATTAAGTCACTCTTGGGTAAGAAATTATCCATTATGTTGAAAATCGTCATAAAAGAAATCAGATAGCCATTTTACATCTCAATACGACCATAAAAAGAGGTCTTGAGGTTGTGGCTTGTGGGGAGAAGGCCGAAGTGTTGAATGGTATACGACACAATACTAAATGCTATTGAAATAAACACAAACATGCTTTATTACATAGATCTCTAATCTAGTTTGGACTCAACATAATTAAATACAATAAATGGAAAGAAATCGTTTGAGACGCTTTATTTCAGGACAACCTCAATTTTATCATAAGACGAATGCAGAGCATCACAAAGCTAAACTCTTAACAGGACCTGGTCCCCGGCGACATTCACCATCCAATCCGTGGTTCAGTGCGCTACAAGCAACAGGAAATTTTATACTAATCAGCTCTGGATTGGCCAGCACGGGAAGAGAGGATGATGCCAACAATGAGTCCATACAATGCCAACGCCTCAGCAAAGATGAGAATGAGAATCATCCCAACAAAAAGCTTTGGCTGTTGGGCATTTGCTCTACAAAAAACAGTCCAATTTCAGCAGGTCATATTCAATAACTAAAATCGAGATTAAACACATTTATCCAGTAAGAGTTGAGCAATCTCTCAGTTAAAAAAGCATCCAAATATTGAAAGCAGTAGCGATACCACACCATTAGATAATTATGGGACTTTCAATTCAATCAATAGACAAATATTAATTAATATCCTACATGCTGCCAAAGAGGTTAGTCAGGTCATAATAGCTGTATCTTCATCGTAGAATAAATTGAAAATCAATTCTACCTATAAATGTTTTGGAACAGAAACATGATTTTGCTGTAAAAAATTGTTTATCTGTTGTTAAAAGTGATTTTGCTCTAAAAATCATGTTAGACTAGAAGCAAAAAACTATAGTTGAAAAGATAACCGGGTTAAATTATTTTCATATAAGTTGTAAGCTGTTTTCGCAGGTAGAAAGCAACATATGAACAAATCACAAGCCATTTTTATAAGTTCTCTCAAACACTAAACAAATGCCGAATATCACTTCACCTCAAACTCACACTTAACCAAAATCAAGTTTGAAACCATTCAATTCATCAAAGCACAAATTACAACTAGGCATAAATCAGCACCAACGCAATACATGAAGCACCTAGCACGAGCAACCAAAACATTATGTCACTATACTTACTCAGCCAAATTCTACAATACAAACGCATATTAATGAATCAATAAAGCAGTAGTAGTACAAATTGCCACAGAAGATCACCGATCATTGAAATTCAAAATCAGGAACCAGTACAAAACACACAGAACAGTCAAAGTGTACTAAGTGAATGTGGCCTTGAACCAAATACCAAACCATATGCAAGAAAATAATTATAACTACACGCATCTTTTTCGAAAGAAAAAGAGAGAGTAGAAAAGGAGTGAGAATACCTAACACCGGCGTCGCCAACAATGCCAATGGCCATGCCAGCGGAGAGGCCAGCAAGACCGCAAGAGAGGCCGGAGGAGAGGTGAGCGTAGCCGTCGAAGAGGTAATAGGATTTGGCTTTAGGGTTAATGCCGGTGCTGATGATGACGGCGATGATCAAGCCGTAGATTCCCAACACTCCGGCCATAACAACCGGAACGATGGATTTCATGACCAGCTCCGGTCTCATGACGCCCATCGAAGCAACGCCGACACCGCTCTTGGCCGTGCCGTACGCCGCTCCCATACAGGAGAATACTAAGGCGGCCGCCGCGCCCAGGAAGCCGAAGAACGGAGCAGTTTCATCGCCGCTGAAACCAGCCATTTTGCTTTCTGAAAATGAGAGTCAGATCTATTCTATTATTTGCTTTTGCCTCTTCCGTCTCTTCTATTCTTTCTTCCCTGAGCCAAGGGAAGTTTCTTCAATGGACCCGCCAAGTATGCCACGGCACAGACATAATTATTTCATTTTTGGATTGATACTGCTCATTCTCTTATCTATCAATAATAATAATAAATAAGTTGTTGTAATTTTTTAGGATAAAAAAATCAATAATAATAATAAAAGAATAACTAGAGACTTCTCAGATGAAGTAATTGTTTTTGTTTAAAAATGCAAAGAACAGAATATGATTATTATATTTTTAATAAATTATTAAAATTATAAAATTAGGTATTTTTATTCTTAATCGTCTTTCTTTTTCTTTTTTACAGTAAGAATATTACTTAGTTAATATAAGTTTATCCCTTTTGATCCAAAATGATTGGTTTTTCTTTTTTTATATATAAAAAAACTAGCAAAAATGATTGGTAAAATAGATTTAAGTCTCTTCCGACTTTCTTAACTATCTATGAATGCATGATAAAATGATTGTTTTTATTGAGAAATAGAAGGAGAAAAAAACTACTATTGTATCTTATGTAAACTTAATTAGATCTAAAGCAATTAGTTAGTAATAGTTGAGTCCTTCAAACATTTTTACTACTTACTTATAAAGAGGAAAATCTTGCAGAAATTTCCTCTTTTTTATAATTATTATTATTTTGTTATAATATTGAGGTTACATTTTACTATAAGTATTTATATGTGAGCTTGGAGTCCTGATATTATTACGCACGTCTCCCATTTAAGCGATTTGCATTTACTTATTAATTGAACTACTAACCTCTTACGTTGCTCAATGATTTAAAATTGTTGGTTTAAATATTGACACCTAAATTAAAAGATAATTTAAGTAACAACAAAAATAAGCCTTTTCTATACCATCCACTCTCTTCAAACTTTTTTAATGTGTTTTATTATAATAAATTTGATCTAAAGTATATTTTTTGTTCTTTGTAAATCTAATTAATAGCATTGGCCTAATTCCGAAATCTCCTTTCTAGAATGTTAAAATTCCAATCCTAAAAATTCTTTTCCAGGATGTAAAAAAAAAATCACTACTTTAAAAGGGATTTTTGTGGAATTATGTTATCCTTTTCTGGAATAGTGAAATCCTAATTCCGTAAACATCTTTTTGAAATGTTAAATTCATTTTACTATTTCGAAAAGGAGTTTATCAAATGAGAAAAAAGATGGTATACTAACAATATAAAAAGTTATATACAATTATTCACTTATAATTATTATGTATGATAAATTTATTAACTTTTAAAATAATTAATTTAAATAATTTAAATGATAATTTATAATTATTTTACTTTATTAATACATAAACATTAAACTCTTATTAAAATTTATCATGTTTTACCCCTCCCCGACTCCATGTGTGCTTTTCCTATTAATGGACTGAGTGGATGTCTTTGGGGATTCAAATAAAGCAAATAGGAGGAGGGGTGATAGGGTATTGGGTCGGGCTAGTGGGTTTGGTTGGTTGGGTTGTGAAAGGTGGTGGTTCTTGTGCAAAGATTTGGTCAGAGTGAGGTGGTGGCACCACATTGGACGCAGTGGGTGGTTACTGGGTGGTGGATTTGGTGGTGTTGAGGTTAGTTGGTGGCGGCGGCTATGGAAAATGTTGGCTTGGAGGAGGAGGAAAGGGAAGGGATGGACATATTTGTCCATTCATGTTTTTAATGGGGTGCAAGAAGCAATTGCCAAGAATTTGTGGCTCAGTACACCAAAAACAATTGAGGTCCGGTTTGAATTTTGGGCATCTATTCTCCGCAAAACAATAATGCTAAGAGGAAACCGGATTGGGCTTAAGTGTAAAAAAATAGCCTTGCTGTCTACCCAAAGAGAGCATTTCAATCTTAGTTATGGAATTGAGAAATACTACTAACACTTTTCAACATACTTTTTTAACACACGCTACGTTATCTTATTAGGAAAAATTTATTAAAAATTATTAAATTTTGTGAGTTCTCCCACATTTTATTTAATAAAATTATTTTATGATTCTATAATTTTTAATAAATTTTATTTAATAATAATAAAATATTAAAATGAGTTTGAGAATGTGTTACCAACACTTCTCAAATTTAATTTTTTGACCCATAATGGAATGTGTCGATAATACTTTCTTGGTCCATGTTTGTTAGTTTTGGTATTTACCGATTGTTACATAAGAGCTTGTATGAATGTTTCGGGCTTTACGATTTTCATTACATGGAGGCAATTATTAAATATATCTTATTTTTTGTTATTAAATTTATTTAAATATTCTCCTCCCTTATCTCCTTTCTCCTTAATCTTTTACTCACTTTTCTCGTGGAGATGCGAAGTTCCAATTATCTGCCATTAGCTAGGTGCAAATCAATTCTGCTTATCAGTTGTGAATATAATTAAAGAATACAAATATAGCACAAAAAAATCACCACTGCTACGAACTTATAACAATAAGTAGTAGGAAAAGCAAATAAACTGTGACCAGTATTTTTTTTTTTTTTTTTGTGAATTAAGGTTTAAGTTCAAGATAAAAACTATCATAAAAACAAAGGAAAATTAACGTTATAAGCTAAAAGAGAATATATTACATTTAAGCGAGTAGTAATTAATTTACAAGATGAGATACTTGATATTTAACAAAATTAAAAAAATGGATCTAATTTAAATTATTTTTAATTATAACATAGAATCAATTTAAGTTATATCACACAATATGGGTATCTCCCTTAAAACGCAGTTAAGTATCCTTCAATTTTCGGTAACTTTCTAGACTCCCCCTTTTTTTTTTACTCACTTTCATGTACTTCAAGTCTTCAACTGAGAAAAAGGAAAAGAAAAAGGAGGAGGTGTCGGGAGGGACGGGGTGTTGAGGTTATCTTGGTGAATGACATGTAATATTATGACTGATATGAGTTCAATAATAAGAATTAATAATAATAACAACCACTCAAGGACTGTCAACAACTAACCAAATAAACTATAGACACAATGCGTTAGAATGTTTAACACATAATGCAGGTTGATTTAGGTAATGGGATGAACAATTGAACATTAAACTCTTGCTTTCATCATTAATTTTGTTCTTTTGGACCACGCTTCATCATTGAATTTATCTAATTAAACATGTTTAACGATCAAATTAATCGTTTACAACACCTTAGGTTAAATAAAATAATAAATTTTCTTCAAAAAGATCAAAATTGTTATCATTGGCCAAGTTTTAATAATGTCTATTGGAATTTAGAAGTGTTGCCACATTTTCCGGACCTTCACATTGAAGAAACAGTTTTGGCCACACGTTCATTTCAGATATGGGTCCTCAAATATGCATGATAAAAGTCCAATGAAACCATCACTGAAATAATTATAAGAGGCATTGGCACTTTGATATGGAGTTGTAATTATTCTCAAGGCCTTCGTATCTCTTTCTTGAACTGTCCAATTTCCGTAGCAAATTGTAAATTTTAATTCGCATTCATACTAATGCCTCATCATTCACAATTCTTTTAGAGCATGGATTTTTTCTTGCATTCCATCTTATTGTCTGAGAAGAAGTTTTATATGTAGACCTATTATGATTTGCACACGGATTGTTTGACTTAAATTTCAATGTGCCATCATTGTTATTTTGTCTTTGCCATCACCAAAAAGATGTTAAACTAAAAGCATTGGCCATTTAGCTAAATGAAAATTTCATGGTAAAATTGCAGCTTACAACTACCAAAGCAACTGTAGCTGGGTAATAAAGATCAAGACGTAAGAGTGTGTTTGGTACGTATGGGAACAGTAAGATTATCATTGGAACCGTTAAAGAAAAGTGGAACTTAATGTATGCTTGTCCTGTAATTAATAAAAAGCGAGGAGTAAAACAAAGGGATCCTCATTGGTATTCCATCTTTTATATATTCTACTTACATCATTTTTAAGTAGATCTCTTTTAATAAATATTTTATAATAGGTATAATCAAACTCTTAACTACATGATTAAAAAATAAAGTTATTTGTTAACTATGTCATATTATATTAGTATTTCATATATTCTTTAATTGAGATGGGAATGTTTGCCTAAAACAAATTGAGATGCAAAATGTTATGATAAAATTGTTTATGTTTGTAATGAATAATATATATATATATATATATATATATATATATATATATATATATATATATATATATATATATAATCAAACTTGTTTGATGTTATATTAATTATAAGATTGATTTGGTGATAAAAGAAGAAAAGAAAGGAGGAAAGATAGTGGAAACCATTTTATCCATCAACAAAATAATACTAATTAGTAATTAATATTTGTTAATAAAAAAATAGATGGGAATTTGGCTTCACTAAATTGAGTAAGAATAAATTAAAGTAAGTAATTTCAATTATTGGTAAAATAAATTAATGATTAATACCCATTTCATGAATGATTTTTACAAGATTTGACTATTTTTTTTAAAATAAATTATTTTAAAAGATTAAATAAATAATTGTAGACACTAATAAAAAAATTAATAGTTAATATTATGTGTATATATGTCTAATAATGTAAATCTTGAATGAGTTAAAATATTTATATGATAAAAAATTGAAGTTATTTATTTTTATCTTTACTTATTATAGAAAAGCTAAATCTATATAGATAATATTAATTAATAATTTTCTTATCAACAACTAGCATTATTAACTTTACTTTCTAAAATGACTAATCTCATCCAAATCCGTTAAATAATAGCATATATTAAAATTAAATGACTTAAGAATGTTTTTAATCTCTGTAAAATAAATAAATTTTGATTTTAATCCTTATAAATATATTGTTTAGTTTTCATTCATAAAAAAGTTAAAATTTTATTTTTATCCTTTTTAAAAAAAATATTTTGGTTCCAATTGTTATGCAACACTATTATTTTATCGGCTTACGTGTACGCAAGTACGTTTAACAGAAGTTCAATTGACCATCTCATCTAATACGAAGTTTTTAAAACATTTTGATTTTCTTTAACTGTGGGGTATGTCCCGTTTATTATTGTATCATTTTAGGTTTAATATAATTTACATTTTTCCCAAAAAAATCTTCAAAACATTTCTAGATCCTTAATATAAATATTATTTATCTATCTTAACTTATACTTACAATTGTCTTTTAAATACCCAATCAAATACTCTACTGGTACTTACAATTTAATTATCTCTTTACTAACTTGCACTCATACGTCATTGGAGTTTCAAGCATTTAGTTAATGTTTAGTTCGTGAATCATGATTCCTATCCAGAACCTTTTATTAGTTTTATTTATAAATTACTCCCGACATTAAAATAAGGATAATTAGAAAATAGTCATGCTCATATTTAATATTAAAATACGTAATCTATAGTATTATACTATTAATAAAGATTTTTTTTTGGTGTCCACCAAATTTTAAATAATTTTATCATTTATTAATTTTTAAACTTTTATTATGTAAAGAGACACAAAGTGTCTTCCCCCTAGTGTGTGTGTCTATATATATATAGAGAGAGAGAGAGTTTGTAAATGTGTGCCTTAAGTTATAATAATCAGAATACATTTATTTAATGAGTAAATTACAACCCCTCTTATACGAGATGCAAGTTAATAATTAAATTTTTATGTTGTCCAGCTCCTTCTTCAAATACATAAATTGCTCCATTCAATTTAATATCGATAAAGTCAATTATATTCTCATCACTTAAGACATGGAAGTAATACACTAATATATATTTTAATTAAAATATTACTAAAGTATTTTAAATTTTCTAAGTTATTTCTTCTGCGATTCTACCCATCAATATTATTTCTCTTTATAAGAGATTGTAGGTAAAGTAAATATTCTATGAGTCAAAATATCTAAATTTGTTATTAGTAATACACAAAAGTAGTTAAAATGGCATTCAGTGAAGAAAGAATTTATTACCGAAAATATTTTATACTAAAATCCAATAAATTAGTAACATTTTTTGTAAAAAAAAATACAAAATATACTAACAAATGATTTTTGGGAAATTTTTTAATAGAAATTATTAGTTTTCTGTAGAAAAATAAAAATAAAGAAAATATAATGTATTTTCATATATTAAAAGAAAAATCGTACACTTAAAATAAGAAAAGAAAAAAAGTAATACGTATCTTTTGTGAGATAGTAATGTAAAATATATTTTAATAATTTTTTTCCAATGAAAGTTAACAAAACTTTAACGAAAAATATATACATAGAATAATGTGCCTGTATTCTCAAATATGTTTGAAGAGTGCATATTTTAGAAAGAAATAAATCGCGTCTACACGGCTACACCAAAACTGAAAATGGAAGATTCTTTCTTACCTTAATCTGAGACAGCTATACCTATTATCCATTCACATCCCTACTTCCACTGCGTTATTTTGCCTCTTTGGTGATTCCGCGTTCCCCGCACGTTTGGCAAAGAAAGTCAATTTTTACTAGTATTTGTAATGCTTCTTTTTTTTTGTAATAAGTATTTGTAATGCTTCACCACTAACATATAGTTATGTTGTGTTCAATAATAAATATTTGTCACTGTTTCTCAGTATGGCGAGGAAAACAAATAGACAATTATATACAAATCTTTCACAATTATCCTACTGTTTGTCATGACTTAGAGTGCGATGTCGTGTAATTTTAGGTTTGACAATGCATCACTAAATCCAGAATAGCCCTTTTAGATTTTGACCTACAAAAGCTTGCCGTGGCCTGGGAAACGAGCATGTTATTGCAAAGTTGCATTTGCCAAAACAGTTCAGGTTCAGGACAAGCAAAATAGCTACGCTGTGAGAATTATATATGGCAGCCATTACTATTGCCACTATCATTGTATTTTTATTTTATTTTATTAAGGTTGATTTATTGATAAATGAATAATTTGTATGAAGTTACAAGTTTAAGCTTCTATTATGAAATACAAAAAAAAAATATATTTATTAAAGATGTCATCCTCCTAATATGGATAAAAATAAAATATATAAATTGAGGATAATCTTTTAGAATTAAGTTAGAATGAATCTTAATTTTTTGGATTGTATAAAAATTTGTCCTAGTAATTAGTAACGTGATCAAAGTACGTAACATACACGTAGAGATATATTTTAGAATTAAGTTACACCTAAATTCAAATTCTAAAAATAGTTGGCACTTTGCATTCAATTCTATGACATCGTGTGAAGAAAACATATACCTGCTGTCCTCCTCAAGAAGTGGGAAATATCTTTCATTAATTAAGAGTGGTAAGTCTCAATCAGGACTAGGTAAGGAAGCTCATTGACTACAAATTGGTGATAGAGAAAGTAAGAAAAAGGTAATGCAAGGAGAATCATGCCTTTTTTGACAAACAAGCACAAAGCAAAATTCCTTATCAATTGCTAAATTCTTAACAGAAACATTAAGAGGCATGTCTGTGTAACACAAGCAACAAGAGATCTAACTAGTCAATTCCTAACGCGTTGTCATCGATTTGAATTGGACCCTCCACCGAAACCTTAGAAAGCTCTACTCAACACGAGGCAAAGCCAGAACCTCTTCATTGAAATTCACCATGATCTTTGAAGGAGGACCCTTCGGTTAGCCTGTGACCATCATGTCATCTATTTGCCAATAGCCATTCTTTTCTATCAGAGGCCCATTTTCTGCCCCATCACATTTCATGACTCGAGAGTTCGTGTTCAAATGAATTACCTATCCATCACTTTCAGTTCTTGTTATCCTCGGTTTCCTCTACCTAATTGTTGATAGGAACAAACCAAATCACGTATGACTTTAATAAAACACATTAACACAATGTTGTGTGAGGCTTTATCAAATGGTTTATGATCACTTTATCTCACTAAGAATGAATGGTCACTGCACTGGGCACACATAACAATCTTGTGGACATCAAATGAGTATACATTGACAAGGAACACAACCTCCCATTAATTTAGACACGTAGATTGCACCTTCTTTTCTTTCCGTTGATAATCCAATTGGTATCTCATCCTATAATCATAATCATTATAAACATCCACAACAAACCTCCAATTGGTACAACACAGTTCATCCGTTTGACGGTATAATTTTCAATCAATTCAAACATTTTAGGACGAGTAATAGAAATTAGACCTCTGGACAATGAGGTACGAAGTTTTTTAATAGAAATTGAGGCAGGAATGTCCACTCTTGATAGAACATAATAATCATCATTGTATAGAATGAAAAATTACAAGTTGATTAATGCTTTATAATTTCACACCCACAAATTTAGAAAAAAAAGGGGGGGAGTTCTAAAAATGGGCATTAATCATGGTGTATTGAGATGCTCTAGAAAGTGAGCATACATATTCTTATTGCGTTTTCAGTGAAATGTAAAAATAAGCACCTATAAGGGTGTAATCATGGTTCATGTCCCCTTTGAAAGAAGCTTGATATTCACACCTAGACGCAAACAGGGAGTGAAGTTGAAAACTTTAGCAAACCCCATTTAATTCTTTGATTTTTTTTTTTTCAATTCGTTTGAGGCAGAGTTCAATTCAATATGGTGATTTCTCTTCAGCAACCACCGTCAACCATAAATTAAAGGGTAAGATGCAATTGATAGAAAGAGGGAGAGGTTTGGAGCAGAGTCCGTGTCAAAAGGGGCTAAGATCCTTATAGGACCCCGCAAGGATCTCCACCTTTAGCTGGTTACGCCAACCTTTGTTTCTCTGCTATATATTTCTTATGGGGTTTTTATATAATAAGATAATAATAATAATGTGGACACAGTAAAATAGATATGTTAGAGAAAGATAGAGATAGTTAATTTCATTGTTCCTCACCGCCATAGCTGAGAGAGAGAAAGGAGGGAATGTTATTGGTGGGGTCGACAAGAGTTCAATGATGCAGTCCGCCCCATGATTGGAGACCCCCGGCCGACCACCATCACCCTCCTACGTGGACTATGCCTGTCCACATCATTGTCTTTGCTGTGAGTTTAAAATAAATTACATTATATATTATTCATTTATATAATCTCTTATTTTTTTACATCAAATTATTAAATTTATTTTTTCATTTTTCAATTAAAGTTTAAGAATTATTTTACAAATTTGATATTTTATTATTTTTAATTTAATATTTTTTTTAAAAAATATTTTTATCCTTAATTAATTCCTAATCTTCCTAATTTTAAACTTAATCTTTCCTCCGTATCAATCTTTTCCACCTGTTATCCAGCAGAATAACACTGGCTCCACAAGCAGAAGAGCATTTCCGCAATATGGATTAAGTTGTGTTCATAAATCAAATGTGGGCACTAAAATTGACAAGCTCTGTATGTGTATGAGGTTAAGGCGAGAACAAAAATTAGCAGAAGGGAGCAACAAGGATGTGTTATTTCACATTAGCAATATAATTTGGAAGTCAAGGTTTTATTTATCTTATATAATTTGTCTTTATGCTCGGTGAAGATATATGTGTTATTATTTGTTCTTATGCTTGAGGAGTCAGTACTCTTATGCTTGACAACTGTGGAAAATCAAGATTGTTATATAGGGAAGGTCAGGTTTAAAATTGGAACATTAGGAATTAATTAAAGATAAAAGTGTTTTTTTTAAACATTAAATTATAGTTATTTTATAAAAAAATAAATAGATAAAAAAGAATAATAGTTTTATAAAATTAACCTTCTATGATCATTAACTCATTTATAAATTTTATTATCTATCACTAATAATAAAAAATGTAAATAAAAAATAATTAACATTATATTAAAAAATTAAATTAACAATTATTTTGGGATTTTTTTTTCTCTTACCTCACTTATAATTGGACTGAGGGAGTACTTGACTACAATAAAGGCACTTGTTCAATTGCATTTTGCGGGTGTTTTGTTTTTAATGTTTCTAATTGTAATTTATTTTTATAACATCATTGATTATTTTGATCTTGTTGTTGTTGGGGATGAATTGATATTGTTCTTGATCTGGTTTTCATTGTAAAATGCATTCACATTGGGGATGAACAGTTCTTGAATTTGTTCGATCGTTTTCCTCTGAAATTAGTTAAATTGAGATATGTAAAATTAATTTTTTATTGTAAAAAATAAAGTTCTTAATTAAGAGTTTTCCAGCAAGCACGGTTCTTCCACCACCGTGGAGAACTTTCCCTTTGTTTTAGTGGGAGTTCCTGTGAAGAACAATTCTTGGCTATAGGAACCCTGTTACTTGACAGAAATACTAAAAAAAACTTTAATTTTATAGGAACTAAAAAAATAAAAAATAAACATTAATCATTCATAATATTTATTATAAAGTAATTAAGGTATTTTGATAAAAACAGTTAACACAAATAGATCCTTCCTCTCCGGGTAAAATATATGCAACCAAATTAGGAGATTAGACAGACGTGTTCCATGTATTATGATTCCAAAATCACTATTAATGAGTAATGATTTTGCTTAAAAGATATGGTTCGTTTTACTAACAATAAATTGTTCAATGCATTTAACTTCACTTTTCTGCTTCCAACCACCAGTCATCTAATGCCCGTGACGCCTAATCTGCTTCTATTTCGTCACCAATTAGACCACGTATTTTACAGGATGGATCACCACAAAATAGAAGTTTCTATCCAATACCCCACAGTTATACCATTAGCCATGCATGTGGCTCTTAATCAAAATCACCTAGCTAGTTACTACAATTGATGACAAATATTTTTTTTAAGGGTTATGGATTTGCTGTAAAAAAAAGTTATGGATTTAATTTAAGAAAACTTTATATCCTATATATTATCCCACATTTTTTTTGATTCTATATATCATAGTTCTCAATTCTTATTATTTTTAATACTACTAAAAGAAAATGAAATAGTTTTGGTTAACTCAACCATAAAGACAGACATGATGAAGAGAGGCAGCAACACTAACAATTGATAAAAAATACAATCCTTAAACAAGACGGAAGTTCTCTTCAGCTAGCAGACATGCATGGCTAGAGCATTTCCAATGCTGTGACCTATTTTGTTCATGCTATCTTTAATGGCTGGTGTCTACTTTTTATTTTTCTTTCCGACCGATAAATTGAAAAGTATAGTAGTTGGCAACTCCAAATATTTTTCCTAGGCTCATCGCGTGAGAGATATTTTAGTTTCAAGGCCTCTTGAAACAAAGGAGGATGAGGCATCTCTGCTGTGAAAAAAATAAAAATCTGCCTAAGTTAAGCATATCATTGACAAAGTAACAAGAGACCATTAAGCAATGCTTAGAAGTTAGATGAGAGACAGTAGGACACCATCTACTATTTTGCAAACCTTTTTTTTTTTTTTTTGTTAAGTTCTATTTTGCAAACCCTGAATTTCCTCATTCCTTTTAGGTAAGTAAAGCATATAAGAATCTTCACAAAACGGCAGAAATGGGAGGAAGAAATTACCATGTGATAGAATTAACCGTAACTATACCATTTCAAAACATTGTATCCGAAATTCCAAACTTTTAAAAAACTCAAAAATAGTTTGAATAAAGTAGGAGCAAACTGATTTTGTCATTTTGACTAAGAATTTGTTATAACTAGCAGCTGATTAATTCTACTACTTATATTGATAGGGGCTTTTGCCAAACATAATAATAGTTCAAGATGTCGGATCTTCTTCAAGATGTCCTGGTGGAGACCACTACGAATAAATAACCCACTAGCTCAATATCTTTGTCCAAGTCGTCACTTTCTGTTAATCCTCTAGAAGGAAATTGCTACACATATATATTCAATAAAAAGGGCAGTAATAATTATTGCAAAATTAATTACATTCCAAGCTATCTAAACCCCTCAAACCACACACCCATCTTCGTACTCGATAAAAGACCATGAAACAGGCCGCGATAAAAAAATCTTGTTTTTTCACCATTGGCCCAAATGGTCCACACGACGTTGGCAATCTAAGAAAAAGAATGAACTATTCACATATTAACAATTGTGTACATAAAAGAACCACTAATGTTTACATGCCATTGCCGACATTTGATGCTCTCCTCTTCTATTCGTGTATATATATTATGCTTGATAGTTACTGATCCAATATCTATAGCATAATGATGTATATAAAAACAAAATATCATAGATTCCTCAATCTTCCACCCTTTAAGTCCATGTGTTTATTATTTTCTTGAATAGTTAAAGTAGCAGGAGTCGCCACTTGACCAACTGCTACTCTTGGGTGTGCAGTCATTGCCATATTATTTTTTTTGTTAATTTTATATATTATTTTGTAAATATGTAATCATTTAAAACATTAAGCAAACAAACTTGTTTAACTAAATTGGTGAATAGCTTATTGGTAAAGTCTCCACCAGCAAGACGATGGGATTAATTGGTATGAAAGGAATAATATTATTGTAATTTGAAGACTGATGCTAACTCCATGAAAGGAATTTTATTTCAACTATAATTCCATTGAGGACCAAGAAGGTGGGGTTCCGGGGTAATCAAAGGCATGGCGTTAAGGAGGAATTTTTTGAGTTATTTTTGTCTTTTCTTTGTTTATCTTCTACGTAAAGTTGAAAGACAAATTCACCAACCCGTGACTTGCACGTTGGTTAATCACACTGTTGTTGCTCAACTTACGTTTTCTCTCCTTTTCCATAGTTCCTTCCCCAAAATACTTGTCGAGAAATGATTCGGCTACCGTAAATTTGTACCTTAAAATGGACACTGTTAGGCTTCAGAAAAAGAAGGCCACGAAAGAAAAAGGATTTCATAAGGTATTGCGCATAATCTGATTTTGTTATCATTAAGGCCATAAATAACCAAAGTGATAGCTATAACCTGTTTAAAACGTTTAATTAATTAACAAAATATATTATCCTAACGAGGCAGACAGCTCTAAGCTTGTTGAACATTAATTTAGCTGTTTTTCCAGATGAAGATAATGAAGATCGTAAGATGACACAAAGAATTCTATCGCTCACGTGAAAAATTAAATATTCTCAAAAACCACAATGTTATATCTTCATCGTGAAGTTATGAAGCCGCATAAGATAAACCATTTTCATTAAAGAACCGTTCTCCCAAGTCCCAAATGCAGTATACATAATAGTATGAGTGTGCATATAATATGTTGTTAAATACACGTGTTGATTATATTAATTTAAAACTTAATTAAGTTTTTCGTACGTGAAAAATAAGTTATTTTTAGATTCTTATTAATATTTTTTTTAAAATTATGTATCTGAAAAAATTTTATGTTTCAATTTATTACATGTCATTAGTTTCATTTCATTAAGTGATGACATTGTAAATAGAGTATCACATCATGATTACTGTCTTATTACTTACGTCTTATTGTCATGTTATCTTCTTCAAGTGACAATGATGTGTCAATGATCATGTGTGATCACATGATACTTTGTCATGTTATCACTTAATGAGACTAATGATGAGTAGTAAATTAAAAAAAAATTAGCTAGTTATTTGACAAAAAAAATAAATTTTTAGGAAATAATTTAAAAATAACCTATTTTTTAGACATAAAAAACATATTTAAATCAATCTGAAAAATAATTTTTTAGTTAACAAATGGAAATGAGAAGTTTTATTAAAATAAATAATTTAATTTTAGATAAAATGATAAATGAAAAATTTTATTATTTTATTGAAAATAAAAATAAAAAAGATAATCGTAAATTTAAGTTATGTTTAAAAACAAATCTTATAACTCAATAAAAAAAATCATTTTTAAACACTTTTATTTGATCAAATAAATTTGTAAACTTGTCAAAATATTAAAAATTAATTAAAATAACTTGATGAACATCTATGTAATTTACTTTCCTATAGACTTAAAAAACTTTATCCTATTTATTTTTTTAAGATAATTTCTCATTCAAAATAAGAAATATATTAAATTAATAGGATATTTTTTTATTGATAGGAAAAAAAAACACTATTTAAAACTTATAATAACTCACTTATTAATTTATTATGTTTAACCAACTAGATTAATAAGATAATATTAAAAGTGAAATTAAAGAGTTAAAATGCGTATATTGGACAAAGTTAAAAGAAAACCCAACAAGATCAAAATGTGAGATGTATATTTTAGGTCCAGAGAGAATAATGAAGAAAGAGTGAAAAAAACATAATATGTTACATGTGTATATTGATCATAGACTGCAAAACACTAATTATATATGATTTAAACATATTTTCAAACCTAAAAAATAGGTTATTTTTATACTACTACTTAATATATTTTTTTTCAATCAAATACCTAAAAATTACCTATTTTAAAATATATATATATATATATATATATAATAATATAAAAATAACCTATTTTTTACATATGAAAAACTTATTTAAGTCTTAATTTAATGGATTAAGAAATTTTAAAACCTTTTCTGGATTGCTATTAGTGCAAAATGTTATCATTTTTGTCATCAAGAAACTCAATTATAAAATTTATTATTTCAATCACATTTTTCTTTCTCATAAGACTCCATCCTAAAATCTTATTTAAGGAATATGAGTCCAATTTTATTTGGACAAAACAATGTTTATTAAGAAATTTCTTTATGATTTCATAGAAACTTATTTGCCAATATTTTTATTCACGAAGAAATTAGCTAGTCTTCAATTACAAAAAATTATATTAGAGTTCATTATTAGGCTAATCGTGATCTATCCAAAGTGGACTAAACTAACGTGTCCAAGGTGGATAATTGACTTAGATTGGACTCTAGTGGATATGTTAACTAGAATGTGCTCCCTAGCAAATTGAGATACGAGGTCTCTTGAATTTGGTCGATTCGCCAGCATAATTGAGACATCGCAGACATAGGTGAATACTTGTAAAAGATGAATCCAGTTTCTTATGATCATTGTCTTACGACAATTATTGCCATAGGAATGAAGACTGTCGGATGCAAAAGATACAGCCGTAGTAGAAACTCTGCTAGATTAATGATATATTTAGTGTTTATCAATAACATTAGTTAATGTTGTATTTTTATGATTCTGAGATGGGACACAAATTCCCTAATACAAAGCCTAAAAGTCACTCAAAAGTATTGATACTTTATTTTGAAGTAGTGACATATAATTTTATTCTGGACCAAAATGTGATCTATTGTTTAAAAAGTACATTTTAGGCATTCTGCTTACATATTTAATGACTCGTTAAGAGAACTAATCAACCTAAATCTATCTCTTAATTTTTCTCTTTACATTTTAGTTACATATTTTTTATATTTAGAGTTAGAAGCATGTAATAACCAATTTATAATAATTTTTACTTTGTTCAACTAATTGAATTAAACTTCTTTAACTAATATATATCTTGTTTTATTGTTGTTATCATATTATTGATATAAAATATTAACTGCTTTTTCAATGATTAATATCTGCCGGGACTATACATCTCATTTTAGCTATAAGACATGGCTATTCAAAATAATTAATTTCAATATTTTATTTTGTTTTGTTTTATTGTTACTTTTTTATTTAATATGGCTGCTGTTTTAATTAAAAAAAACCCATTAAACTCAACGAATGGAATCAAATCAATCCCATTTTGATGGATTTGGTTCGAATTTGGCATAATTTTTTTTATAAATTTAAAACAAAATTAACTAATCCACTTTTATTAGTTTAGATTTTTTCGAAAGAAAAACTAGAGTAATAAGTGAAAACTCTTATGTTAAGTCATCCATTTTTAATTATAGGATAACGCTTAATTGAGGATCATCGAACCATATATATAAGTGAAACCAACCACAGAAAAATATATAAATAAACATAATTAAATTTCCTTATTATTATATAAATTATTATATATGGTTTTTGCCACATAGATAAGTGATTTATTTTTTCTCAATATACTTGTTAGCTTTGAATTCTTATATTATTTATTAGAGCGAAAGGAAAAAAAAAAAAGTAAACATTCAATCGAAAAAGACGAAATAAAAGGGTTATAACTTGGAACCAAAGAGTAATCAGGAAGGGGGTGAAGCTTTTTTCTGTGTTAATTTAAAGTTTATATATGATTTTAATCTTTAAAATATGAAGAATTTTAGGTTTGATTACTGTAAAAATATTTTTTATTTTAATATACAATTATTTCTAAAAAATATATGATTTTAGTTTTTGACAAAGAATTAAAAATTATATATTTTTAAAATTTTTTATGCATAGGAATTGAACTCATATATCATAATCAAGGTTTAAAATAATTCATGCAATGTTCATAAACTAATTAAGTTAAATTCCTTGATTATTTATATTATTTACTAAAAGCATATTTGATCTAATTGATAGATTTGGGTTTATGAAGTACGGAAGGAGTGAAATGTACGTAATGAATTTGTGTAGACTGATAAAATAGATAACAGGAAGAGGCACTGCTTTTTTTATAAAAAAAAAAAACGTGAAAGGCAATGTGATATCAACAAAGTTCATTGCACTTGAAAGATAAATAAATTTTTAAATGTGTTGTTAGGAGTTAGGTAATGTACATGGAGAACATTTTATTGAGAGAAGCAAAATTCTATGCTTTGAAAGTTAGTTGCGTTTGTGATAGTTAAAATAGAAATTAAAGGAGAAAAAAAAAAAAAGACACTGTGAACATGCAATATCAAGAGCATAGTTATTAAAATTGAATAGGTGATTTGGTTAAAGGGTAGGACAAAAAATTCATACGACTTGATTTGGTCTAGTTTGACCCGGACAAGTACGATGAAACTTGATGACTTAGACTGGATTAATTTGATTTTGATTTGGTTGAGAAGTTTTTTTTTAAAAAAAATCTATAAAATATTAAATTATTAATAATTAATTATTGAATGACATATAATATGTTCTTATAATATTTTTTAATTTGATAATAATATATAATAACTAATTGTTATCATATTGATTATGATATATTTATGTGTTTTATATATTTTTACCATACTTATTTTTTATATTTAATTTTTAATTATTTAATGACAATATCCATAAAATAATTTATAATAATAAATGATTATATAATATTTATAATTTGATCAAGACAATAAATTTAATTTTAAAATATAAAAATATGAATTCATCATTTTTTTTGTCTTAAGGTCGAAGGATAGCCACAACATGACCAAACTAACATTATCCCAAAACTTATAAAAATGGACCGTAATGCTGTATAAAAGTACAAAACTTTTGAAACTTGATCTGATATGTTATATTTTTTTAATACTTAACTCGATCTTTAATAAAAATAATTTTTATCAAACTTTATTTATTTCTCAATCTAATTTCAGATTAATCAAGACCCTATGTCTCCTGAAAAATTGGATGATTAAGACATGATATGTTATATACTGAATGTACATAATTGGTAACAAAATTGATCATCTAAGAAAAAGATTTAATTTTTAATTTGAGCGAAATGTCTGCTTTTCTTCATTGAGTCTTAAAAATAATTAACTTTAAATTAGAGCTTTTGATCAAGGACAAACTTTGAAAATACGAGCTTTCTTTTAAATTGAAACAAGACAAATTATACGAATTGCAATTTTAGTTGAAGACGTGAGAAATATGAGTTGTAAGTGAAAAAAATAGAAGATGTCATATCATTGGCTTCTAAGTTAAAAAAAAAAATGATGTGATGTTAGAAATTTAGTAAAAAGAAATTCAGAAGATGAGAATGTTAGAAATTTAGTCTACCAAAGTTACTATTTGATGTGATGTTAATGATTTTTCTCTATTTATAATTATTTTACTTGTATCTACTAGTATACTTTAATTTTGGTCCCTCATATGAAATAGTCTAATTTATCTATTTTATCTCTCAAATTCCTTTGGAGAGCTAAAATAATAAATTACATTAAGAATAAAAATGTATAACAGGCTAAACAAATATCAATTTATCCCTAGTGATGACTTTATTTAGATACTTTATGTCAGTTTTATTAGAAGATAATATTTTCCAATGCTACCCTAAAACTTATCATGCAAATGGGTGATCAACCCACAAGCAATAATATTAAGCATATGAAAAGATAATATAAATATAATATTCATAAATTGATAGGAAGAGAAATTACATCAAGAGTAATTGACTGTCAAAACCCGACTTTACTTTCCTTAATTAGTCATATTTTTCTTAATTATTTTTCTTTCCTTAATTAGTCTTGTTTTTCTCAATCAGTCTTCTTTCATTAATTAGTCTATTTTTCTTAATTAACCCTACTTTTCTCAATTAGTTTGCTTTCCTTAATTAGTTTGTTTTCCTAGGCTTTATTTTACTCACTAAATCTCATAAATTCTCACTTTTAATATTCTGTACACAAAAACTTAAATGATGTTAATTTAACAATTGTTTGCTCAAAAAAGAAAAATTAGGAGAGAAAAATTATAAATTCCTATATATTTTAACCTCAAAATATACTCATAATTAACAATTATCAATATTTTAAGAAGAAAAAAAACAAATTATAATATAGAATAAGTCTATGAATGATAATAAGCAAAAGATAACGTGAAACAAAAAAAGACAAGCACGGAAAATAGGAAATTTATTAGAATATTAAAAATAATAAATTATAAATTACAAGTTCTTTCACTACTTTAGATAATTACATGTTATAAATTAATGAGATAATTTTTATTAAACACTTTTATTTTAATAAAAATCTTATAAGATATAATAAATTTATTAAAATATTAACTAATGAAATTTAGGTCACGTAAATAAGTAGAATTGAAAAGCTATGATGAGATGTGAGATGAAAAGTAAAGGAAGAAGGAAAGCTTCTACTGGCGTGAGTTAAGTGGGTCTCGCAGTGTGCAAAAGTTATTTGGAGTGTCAGATTTAGGGCATGGATGACAAATGGTGTAGATGTGTTCTTAACATACAGTATGTGATCGCTATATATTGAATATTAAGAAATGAAATTGAAAATCCAATTGTACTTTGTGAATAGTTATCGAGCTTACTTAATGACGGTAACCTTGGACAATAAGGTCCTTACACTACGGTGCTTTGTTTTTCTGCCCAGACATAGTCATGGATTTTTCTGCCCTAATTTACTTTGTGACTCCCTTTGTTGTACCCTAAAGTTGTCCCTATTCTACCTTTGGTTGTTTGACCCTACTTTCGCGTCGATAAGGGTGAGCAGTTGTTAACTCATTAGCAAGTGTACCAATTTGTCACAATTAGAAAGTTTAACACGAAAATCCGAGTATCGAATTCACATTAACTTTGTTTGTACTTACGTTGATGAATACTTAATTTGTAAACAAGAGAAAAAAGAATTACAATGGATAGAAGAAAGAAAAAATTTGAAATTAAAAAGGTAAAAGCAATAAAATAAACAAGATTAAATGCCAAAAAATAACTTCAGAATTTAAATATGTTGGGGCCTAGCATGCCTAACTACCCTTGATGCAATATTAATGTTTTTCTTTATTTAATGTTTTTCCTAATTTTCACCCACATCTATTAAGACACTCAACCCTGATCCCTTACGATGAAGAGCCTAATTTATCTATTTTCTCTCTCAAATCTCTTTGCAAAGATAAAATAGTAAATCACATGAAGTATGGAGATGCATGCAGAGGAAAAACAAAGTCATTTTATTCCTAGCAATAAATTATTTAGATTCCCTTTCCCAATTCTTTTAGAAATTATCATTTCCCAATGTATAACCCTTAAAACAAATACATGGATGATCAGACCATACAATAAAGATGAAGAGCAGAAAAGGAACAATAAAAATAGAAATTGCATTTAATAGATAGTAAAAGAAGTTACATTACAAGGGTGTTGGCTGCTAAGCTTCCAACAAAGAGGGTTTAACCTCTCATAACCATGAAAGACTTTACACTTCAAGGGCTAATATGGATGGAAGAAGGGATTTGATGACTAAAAGAAAATAAGGGAGGAATATCTAGAGAAGGAAGGTTTTCCCTATTAGAGATGCTTAGGCTTTGGATATCTTCAATAGAGAGTTCTAAGATTCAATGTGTTTTTTCCTTCTGCTTCCTATTCCTTTTATAGACCCAAGGCAACTTACTTTTCATGCTGACCTCGCGCTAAGTGCGCCCCTTCTGGGCTTAGCGGGTAATCACACGCTGAGCGTGACACGTCTGGGCTTAGCAAAACGGTCACATGCTTAACGCTGGATGTCACGCTAAGCATGCCTTTGGACTTCTTCTCGCTAAGCCTGAGCTTGACCGCTAAGCAAGGGTGTACACTAAGCCTGGTTTGTGCGCTAAGCAAGCTGTCCCTTCCTTAACTTTTCCCTCAAGGCTTTTTCTTCAAGTTTTTGCATTAATTTTTCTCTAAAGCACTTGAAATTTTCTTCTTTTAATTTTTGTTGATAAAAAATTTCAGTGATATTAATTTCTTCATTATTTCATTATAAACAACAGTAAAATGAAGAAATTATAATCATTCTTAGCCAAAATTAACTATCAAATTAACTCAAATTTCGTAGTTATCAACAATCCTAGCAATTAACTCAAAATTAGCCAAAATTGGCTATCAAATTAAATCAAATTAATTTTCATAACTTATCGTTCTTATGAAATTTTAAGAAAAACCATGCAAAATTGATTTGTCCTTGTATCATGACATGGGGCAATGATGAATGTTAATCTCTTCAGTACCAGTGGGGGTGGTCATTCTAGCTATCCCAATCTCTTCCCCCAACGCTCAACTTAGTAAATGAATCACAAAAAATAAGGCCAAACCTTATCCTAACCCTAATTATCTTACTTCAATGACTATAATTTTCATAACTTATTGTTCTTATCAAAGTTTAGAAAACTCGTGCAAAATCAATTTGTCCCTATATCATGAGTTGGGGTATTTGATATGTCAATATTTTCATTACCAATGGGAATGGTCGTACTAGGTATGGCAATCTCTTCCCCCGACGGGGGGTGCTATGTGCAACAGAACGCTGCCCTTACGCTCAATGAATGACAAACAATAACCCTAAACCCAACTACACTTATCGGGTCAATATCATAATCCATATATCACTATAATAAAAACAACATCCATGTACATGCTATAGACAACTATTGCCATTTGGTGTTTTTTATTGACTAAACACTACAATTATTGATTGAACACTACTTTTTTGTTATACGCATACGAATTGTATTAAATATAGACGACATGTAAAACCATTTATGAAAGTGTATATGTTGTTGTGTATTGCAATGGTGACATCATTTCATCCGTTGTCAAGGGATATTATTTGAATGTCTTAGTGGTCTTAAAGTGGTCACAGTAAGTCAAGACATTTTGGTTGATGCTTTAAGGAAAACAGTTATGAAAGCCATCTGAGGTAGCATAATTTTACTACACTTTTTTTTACCATCAACCTATTTATGTAGGTGATGATCGTGTTGAATTCGAGTGTATGAACCTTAAACACGACGATCATGTAGGAAAAATATTTTTTATCTTTTCAATATTTAGTACCAAATGTCAGATTGAATTGAATGTGATGTTTGGCCGATTTCCAAACGAAATCATTGCCTTTGTTAGTAAACCAATGAAACCAACATCTCTTGATGAGATCATACATCTAATGCATGATTAATTTATGTTGTCATGTTTTTAATTCATAAAATCATACTCCAGTTGTTTTTATTTTAATAATAAAAATCTCTATCAATGCTTATTTACTTGTTCATGATTATTTTATGAATCAATTGAAGAGAGGGATGTTGCAACCAAATCTAAACTCCATTTTGTTTTTATTTTAATAATTGTAATATATTTTTTTAATGATTTTTAATTTTTATCATTTGTAAAAATTAAATTAATTATACCTGCTTAGTTAGACAATAATACTTAAGATTTAACAAAAAAATAACGATATCTAAGTGTTATTTTTCTATAACAAATTTTATTCTCTTTAAATAGTTTTTATTGTAAAAAAATGATATTACTTCATAATCTATTATTATAAACAAAATGATATTCTTTTTATAATTTTCAATGATTGAAAAATAATATAAGGGTTTAGGGTTTGGGGTAAAAAAAAAAAACTAACTACACAAATAAATGCCCAAACTTCATTGCAAAAATAAGCACTTCATCTGGCTCAAACAACATCTCAACGCTATGATTGGGCCTAGATTGTTCGACTGATCTTATTTTCACTATCTCATAACCACATCGGGGTAGTAAAAATTTACGTTCATCGTGCCTCTACATTTCCCACAACAATAAATTATTCTCTAATCACAAAAGGCCAAACAGGCTTTTGTAAAGATCTTCTTACCCACCATTACCCTCAGTAACATACGTCCACTACACCTGGATTTTCACAATCATTTCCTAATATTCACTAAAGAGATCGCATACGGTGCATTAGCCTACACTTCAATATATATACATATGCATCCTTGCCCACGCACTCGCCAGATCTGACATTCCAGAAAACTTTCGCAGGCTGCGACACCCAACTCACTCACGCACGTTAGTCGTGGTCATGGAAGAAGCTAGACACGGAAGTACAAAGTAATGAGTGTAAGAAAATGAATAGTTAGTAGTTTACTCTAAGGGTTGGTTTGGTTGGACAGAAGATAAGGGAGGTTTGGTTGAAAGTCTCTTTAGAAGGAAAGAGGAAAATAATACTAAAGAGAAATTTTGTATTTTTTAGTGAATTTCACACATTTTACTCTCTATTTTAAATCAAAAAATTCTTCTATTTTCATTGTCTAAATTAAACACATCATAAATAAATACATAAAGAGAAAAAGTAACATATGTTGTGTGATTATTTTTTTCAGATGACAAATGTATTTTTCTTACAAAACAATTTTGCTATGTTTGGTTTAAACTTTAATGTTATAATAGTATTTTTTTTTTTGCAAATTTTAATATAGAATTAAGTATTTTAATGCATAAAATGAAAATGAATTTTTTTTTAGAGTAAAAATACATTAAAATTTTCTTAACTTTAATTCAAATATACACTAAAATTATTATAAATGATAAAACTCTTAACACAAATGTATACTCAAGATTTAAAACATGAATTGAGTTTAAAAAAACTCTACTTTGCATATTTGATCCTTTAGGTACATTTTTACTCACGGTTAATTAAAACTTTAATGAAAAAACAAAAGTAAAAGTAGAATTTAAATTAAAGTGTGTTATTTATTAAAAGGTAAATACTCATTTTGTTCCGTCAAAATGTAAAATATGTAAAATATGATAAATTGACATTTTAGAAAATAAAAAATTTAAATTTAATCTTTAAATATATAAAAGTATAATAAATTAATCATATTCTTAAATTTGTAAGATAATTTTATTATAACATTAAATGATTATTTTGACAATAAATCATATTTTAAATTATAATCTGTTTCTTATAAATAAAAATAAAAGTAATATTAAGTTATCAAATTTGAGAATTAATTTATTATTAAATTATCTATAAGTTTAATCTATCATATTTTTTATATACAAAAACTAAATTTAAATTTTTTAACTTTTAACTAATTTATTATTGTCTCGCTAAAATGGGTATTTGCTCTTAATTATCCCTCCAAAAGGAAAAGGAAAGGAAAAGGTAGTGGGTGTAGGAAGGTTAGGCAATGACATCAGCTACTGGGGGGACAGCCATGAACCCATGCGCAATTCAGCGGTCCTTCCTCTCTTCTTTTATATTCTTTACAAATCCCTCACTCAGTCCTAACGGAATTTTTCTTACTTATCCCTCTCTCTCCATCATCATCTCGTTTTCTTCTACCAAGCTAGCTTCCTAGCTTCTTCATCTCCTTCAATTTGTCTTCTCTTCATTAATTCCACTTGTCTACCTCATCAGGTTAGCGCGCCTATAAAGCTTAATTGTTCTTCTCTTGCATCTCCAACTAAGAATCATGCATGTTTTTTCTTTCCACAATTCGCCAAATACAAGGGTTAGTATTTCTTCAAAATTCAAGTCCACCAAAAGCTTTTCTTCTACTTAATTTGCAGTATTATTTTCATACGTATATATAATCCCTATTTTCCAACCTACCTTCTAGCCATCTCCTCCACCATTCCCTGGAAGGCTGGAAGTGTTAAATCAGCAAAGTATGGCTAAAACTACATGGAGTCTTAGTAAACAACAATCAATGTAGCATTTTGAACTTGATCCCACAGAACTGCAGCTCCAAAACCAGTTTCTTCAAAAATGTATATTTAGAAAACTGTTTTTCTCACCAGTATTCTCCTTCACAATCAAAACACAATTAGATACTAAATATAAATATCTCTTCATGAGAATTCTAACCTTGATTTGGTGAAAACTAATCTCTTCATTGGTTTCTGGCTAGAAGCATTCATTCCATCTATATTTTCTTAAAACCTAATGAATTATGAGTGTTTGTAATTGAAACCGGAATTATGAGAAAGAAAGCTGAAGCTGCAGCTGTTGTGTTATACAGTAGCCTATAGGGTAGGCCACAAAAGTAATGGTTTTGGGGTCAGCATATTTCATCAAAGTCCGTCAAGGGAAGAGGTCAGAGCTGCCATGGAAATTCTAGACAAAGAGACAACAAAGTCAGAGCCCCAGTTTCCGCGCTGAGACCAACCAAACCAATGCCTCACCTCAACACTAGTACTACTGTGCTTTCTATTTCCTCTCCCTCTTTTTTCTCAATTAACCCTTTTGCTTTTTTATCATCGCTCTCAGGCCTTGATCCAATACAACGGTGCCTCTCTTTTTGCCTCTCTTTCGACAAACGCGTGCACATTTTGTGATCACGTCACTCCCCATTTCCCATTCCCTTTCTTTGTTTATGATCACACTTTAATTATTAATGTAATCCACTCTTTCCATCTCAATTAATACATGTGTTGTTTTAATTAATTACCCACTTCAGTTCCTAGTTACTACTACCCAGCTAGCTCATACTAATCAAATGTATCTTACATTTGTATTTTTTTTTACTTAAGTCAGATGTAAGCATGAACATTCCGTTCTGTGCCACTGGCTCAAAAATGTTAATAACATTGCTTCCTAAAAAGTTGTTTTTGTTTGTTTTATCCATGTCATATAGTATGTGTTTAGTTGAGCTTAACTTATGTGTCTAATTATTTGGGAATATACATAATTATTAATGGTAATGCGGAATGGGGAACCCCGTTCTGTGATGAATCATTCTCACCATTCACTAACACAAGACAACATCATTAGCACGAGCCTCTACCTGTCCGTTTCTCACCCTTGCCCAAACACACGGCTATGCTAAGTTTCAACTCCTTGTGTTTTTTTTTTTTTTTTTTTTTTTTTATCAAAACCAAACTCTCATGATTAACTTGCTTCTCTCTCTCTCTCCCCTCCATCTCCTTATCTTTTTTAACCCGGCCCAGGGAAGAAAATCATTGTTTCTGGAATCATGGGGTTTTGTTTATAACACGCGCTTATATTTATTTCCTATTCAATTTGGTGAGTGTTGTTCACCACCAAATGAGCTGATGATTATCTCTGATAACACTTGTCACCTTTTCACCAAAAGACCTTATATTATATTTCTTTTAAAATAGTTTTATTAAGGCTTGCATTTTTATTTTTATCACTTAAGTATAGTATTACTCTTACAGTCTATTACTAGTATTATCTCAAGGCTTCGCTTCTCTCTCATGTATACATATACTAATTAACAACACTCACATCACATATTGGTCGGTTATTATTTAAACATGATGAAGAAAGTCAAGTGTGGTGGGTATTAATGGTGGTGGTGTATGTGATGCAGTACCAGTAATTGCTATCATGGAGTCGATGGAGTCATGTATCCCACCAGGGTTTCGGTTCCACCCAACAGATGAAGAGCTTGTTGGTTATTACCTCAGGAAGAAAGTGGCTTCTCAGAAAATTGACCTTGATGTTATCAGAGAGATCGATCTATATCGTATTGAACCATGGGATCTCCAAGGTATATATACACACATAGTAACATACTAACATATATCTTACGCTACTACATGCTACTAATAATGTTTTTGTCGTCATAACTCATTTTAAAACGACTATTAGGGTTTTGAATGCTTCATATTTTTTTTTGTTGGTTAATTGAATGCTTGATATTTGATCTGACATATTAATTCTCATTTGATAAAATATTAGCATCATAGATCTGTTAGTTTTTTGTTCATTTTTTTTCTGATGTGAATGATATGGCAGAGAGATGCAGGATAGGGTATGACGAGCAGAATGAGTGGTATTTCTTCAGCCACAAAGATAAAAAGTATCCAACAGGGACAAGAACTAATAGAGCCACCATGGCGGGGTTTTGGAAGGCAACAGGAAGAGACAAAGCAGTGTATGAAAGGGCAAAACTTATTGGGATGAGAAAGACCCTTGTTTTCTACAAAGGAAGAGCCCCAAATGGACAGAAAAGTGATTGGATCATGCACGAGTATAGGCTTGAATCTGATGAGAATGGACCCCCACAGGCAAGCATATATGTTACTGTTTAGTAATCTGTAGTGCATAAGTACTCTACCATTTATTCTTTTACACGCTTTGACTTTTGTTACCAACTTAGTAATATGAGTGGTTGAGTTTGAAGTGTTACGTTCAAACTTTGCTTTAGATGGCCGCCCGTTAATTATGGCATATTCCTTAAACTTTTCCTCTTTCACACACATACACAAAAAGCTACAATACATATAAGCTGGAGATCAAGCATTGTTTCTATTTTCTGTAGCTTTCTTAATGACGTCAAGGATTTTCAACTTTAAAATAATTTTCTTTCCCCATCTTTATTTGAATAATTTTTTACATAAATATTTATAGAAAAAGAAAATAAAGAGATCAAATAAATTAATCTTTTTTTTTATTTACACTCTACTTATACATTTTAACTTTTTATATAAAAAATATATTTCATCTGAATTCTCTACATTTTGAAATACATTAATTAATTTTAACTTATTTAACAAGTTTGATTTATTTTATTTTTATTTTCTTCTTCTCTAAGTGTCTGTACTTCATTGAGTCATAACAGTAGTTTATGATCTCTCTCTACTTTGTGGCTACACTGGTTTTGAATTTTTTTATATGCGCATTAGTCACTGTCTAGACAGAATGCTTCATGTGAATTAATGAAAAGACTTTGTTAGTTGTTACTTAAGTAATTCAATGCAATTGATTTGTTTCTCTAAACTCACTTTCTTGGCCTTTTCGTGTGTGTGTATATATATATATATATATATAACTTTCTTGGTCTTTTTAGTGGACAACTAACTTATGAATAATCACCGACGTACAAGCTTTCTCTCAACATAACTTTCAATAAGAAGTCAAAAGTCACTGCTTTCAACAGCGAATAATTAAACTTGTTTCTTTTCCCTACCTTTTCTACTACACACTTTTCTTGCCATTTTGATTGTCAAAACGTAGTTAATTATAATTATTTGACTAGATATATATACCACCTCTCACCAAACAGATGGAAAATTTTTCAAAAGCAAAAGCATACTTAAAACTTAAAAGGATAAACATGCACCAATAAACTTTTTACTTTTTCTCCCCTAACATGTAGCAAGTCTGGTCAATTCAAACAGAAAGGAAATACAAGTTATCTGTATTTTATTCTCTCTGAACTTTGGAGCTTAAATTGTGTGTCATGCAGGAAGAAGGATGGGTTGTGTGCAGAGCCTTCAAGAAGAAAACCACTGGGCAAACGAAGACTATTAATATTGAAGGATGGGACTCAAGCTACTTCTATGAAGAAGCAAGTGGGGCAAGCACTGTGGTCGATCCAATTGAACTCATTTCAAGGCAATCTCAGAGCTTTGTAGCTCAAAACTTCATGTGCAAGCAAGAGTTAGAAGCAGATAACTTGAGTTGCATGCTTCAAGATCCATTTGTGCAACTTCCTCAGCTAGAAAGCCCATCTTTGCCATTAGTAAAGAGGCCAAGCACAGTGTCACTAGTATCAGACAATAACGAAGATGAAGACATTCAAAACAGGTTGTTATCCAACAACAACAACACAAAGAAAGTCACCACTGATTGGAGAGCCCTTGACAAGTTTGTAGCCTCTCAACTGAGTCAAGAAGTAGACACGCATGAAAGTAATGGAGTACCCTCAAGCTTTCAACCCCATGATGATAACCACGACATGGCACTGCTGCTACTGCAGAGTAGTAGGGATGAGGGGAACAGGTTGAGCCCATTTCTAAATACAAGCTCAGACTGTGATATTGGGATATGCGTATTCGAAAAATGATCCAAGAATAAAGAAATGCATGGAAACGATTTTTAATTATTGGTAGTAGTACGCCATGTGTTAAATGTTATATGGATGCTGAGACATAGACATACTATATTTTTGTAAAAAATATGTGTGGATCAGAAGAATTAAAACTCTCTATTGCCTTCTGCGTGAGTGCAGCTGTGTTCGCAAATTGAGATGCATGCGTCCAAGTGGCTCAAGAATTTAGGTAGTTTTTACTATATTTTAAGTTATCACGATAAGCAGGTACAGTAATAGCCTTGCCATAAAACGATTCTTCTAGCTATAGGCTCTGGCTCTCAAGCCTAAGATGGCAGATGTGACAGCATATGTTTGTGATACTTCACAATTCTCCTGTTATTTTAAAATGCCTGTATTCTTTAATTTTCTCTGGTTAAAAGAAACCTTCCTATCTGCTCTTCTGTTTAAGCATGTTGTACAATTGTTCTGCATTGATGTTTATGTCACGTGCATGCACAATATAGAATAGATACATATATATAGCTGTTTACTGCCATATACCTGTCAGTTGGCTAACCTGACTTCCATTTTATTGGTGACAATAATAAGAAAATTAACATGTTTTTGTAATTAGATGTAATCCAGAGTATTATAGATGTAAAATCAGTCACTAATCTTTACTTAATAATAACTTTAATTAAGTCTTTGAGAGGATTTTTGGTTAATAAAAGGGAAAATATGTGACACGCAGAATATGTTATTGGTGGCTGATATGTATTACAGCTCGCTATGAAAATTTATGTTCAAAGCTCTTATGATTAAATCCGTTACTTTTCTTGACATATAAACATAAGACAACTTTCAAAGCTCTTATGCGTAATGCATGCTCAAACACCGGTTAGTCATATCAGAACACTAGAGAGATCTTCCAATATGAAATAATGATGTGTTACTAGCTGATTTGTTTAGTCAATATAATTTGAATGCATAAAAATCACACCAAAACTTTTAGTCTAACAGTGCATACAGTTGATCATGAATGATCCATATACTTCAATAATTAAATAGCTCGGCACTTTCTTTTCATACAAAGTTCTTCGGTTCGTACCCACATTAACAATGTTATGCACCTTATATTTGCACAGCCTTATGTTTATAATATTTTGTTTTATATATAATATTAATTTTTTTATGCGGGATTTACTATGTATATCTCTACCTAGCTTATTATATAGTTAATTGTTAAAAGATAAATTTCATAAAACATTTGGCCAAATACCTCAATGGCTTGCTCCCTCACCAAGTCAATAGGCTGGGGGTTATAGTGACGGATTATCATTCATTATTTTCTTCTAAGAAAAGCACTAAAAAAACACATGTTGTTGGCCAAAAGTCACTCCTTATGATTAACCACATTCCTCCCAAAGGAAAAAAACTACGAAATGTTAGTATTTTTCTTGGTCAATTAATAAACAGAACACAAGACAAACGAGAAAATGTACATGTAAATCCTAATTGTTATCAAGAGCTATTGAGAACATGAAAATCCCGTTATTTGACTGCTCTCTCATCAGTCAATAATATATTAAAATATAAATAAATGAAGAGTTTGCCAATAGATGTTTGAGATGTTATGTTCAGTAGAAGTTTTAAAGAATTAATTAATTATTCAAAACGTTAATCAATTCAAATCTTTTAAGCACTGTGGAGTTTAATTAGCTTTTAGGTATATACTGTGATAACCTCGTCATAGTACGTAGAGGTAAGATCAAAAGGAGAAAATGGACACTATATCCACCCCAAGTTCTAATAATAATATTTGATAACCAGACAAGCCTAAAGGACGGAGAGAAAGGAAACTAATGAATGATTGTGGGACAAAAGTTGAAATTGAAATCAAGAACTGAAGATGAGAAAAGTAGCACTAATCACACATTTGAAAAACTATAAAGTATAAAATGGATAGTGCATGAATTAGATTCATCGTGGTCGTTGGTCAGCATGGAGAGTTGTGGTGGGTCCGTATGTTGTCTAGCATGCGTTGCGAGCCATAGCTCCTGCTGGGCATGCTTTGTCCTACGGTGCACAAACCTCGCAGCCCCATGCAATTTTTTTTCTTCTTTTTACCTTTCTAGCTTGAAAAGTTTCTTCTTTTCTTTATTCTTCATTTTCCCGTAGTAGACTGTCTTCTGGTACGTGTTAAAGTTAACTTTAATTTGGTTGAAGTCCTATGAAAGAATATATGTGTGTTTTTGTTCGTGTGTTCTTCGTGACATTTATGTGAGAGTTGTAGTAATATGGTCAAAACTCAAAATTTATAGGAGGCATTTGTTTACCTTCTTACTAGTGTGCAAGTGCAAGTGATTCTTGGTTTCTTTTCGCCTTACAGTTCTCTCTGGTTCCGATCGAAGAGAATCCTCTTTATTCATAAGATTATGACAGTAGCTTCTACAGCCTATTAGGTGGACCAAATGGTCCAATTTTATCCCTTAATCAACTTATTCCCACATTTGTGAGCCTTAATTACCATTTGTCTTTATTTGCCATGAAACTGAAAAAAAAATTGTATGTGCGTACCTTACCTATACCCTACACACAACCTTATTAAGGTGGTGGTTTCTCTAATTAGAGGCACGTATAAAAGATTTAATGATTTTCCTTTCTTTTATTTTATACCGAACAAATTTATCAGCTTTATTTTTATGATAAGTTAGCGACCAGAAATATTAAAAAAATTTAAGTCTCATGACGACTAAAAGTAAAACAAAATTAGAGTATATAAGTGAGAGACAATCCTCACTCCTTAACTAGCTTGTAAGGTTGAGTTAGGTCTAAACTTGTATTCTAAGAATTTAAGATGGTATCAAAGCATATTCAAGATTAATCCAAAGGGTAATCCACAATTATTACACATGCATTAACCCAAAAAATACAGATGTGAGGAGGTATCAAAGCATATTCAAGATGGTATCAAAGCATATTCAAGATTAATCCAAAGGGTAATCCACAATTATTAACACATGCATTAACCCAAAAAATCACATATTCTAAGAATCTATACACAACAAATTCATCAATTTTACTTTTATGATAAACTAGTGATTAGAAGGATTAGATGATCCAATTACTTATGGACGAATAGATACCCTCCCCGTAATCAGTTCACTATAAATTGGTCACAATATATTTGTTCTTGCATATGTTATCTAAAAGGGAAGACAATCCCTAGGCCATAACCATCAACTTTCCACATACATATCACTATTATGCTTTGTTACTATGATTTATAAATTAGTATTTTTTGATAATTTATAAATTAGTTGAATGTAAAACAAATACTTCCTAGTTAATATATAGATAGGGAGAGGATCGGCAAGAAACATATCAAGATGTGTGAAGAGTAAAGAGTTACTTTTGACCATGCAATTAATTAAAATAGATGGTCAAAATTAATTCATTTATATTGTAATTAAAAATATAAAATATTTATGATTATTAAATAAATCATTTATCACATGTGCTTCTCTGAAATATATTAGGTAAGATATGAGAGCATGAGAAGAAGAAATTTCAACCATAAAATTAAAGGAAGACTAAAATTATGATGCATTAAAACATTTCTTACTATTCATATATTTGATCATGAGGTAAACTAAAAATAAATAAAAATCGGGTTCCTTATGGAACCTCTTGACATATTATGTGATCATGAATTGAAGGTTGATGCTAGGTGCACCCAGTATTTTTAAAAATTCAAAACTATTTCTGCACTTTTTTCGCATTTGTGTTGGGTGTGCGTGAGGATAGTCCGTAAATCGTACGGATCAAGTTGGTCCGTAAGGTTGATACAAATCAAGTTGATTCGTATGTTGATATTAAGCATGCGGGTCAACTTAAAAGGCTTACGAATCAAAGATATTTCAATCTTTTTCCCTTAAATACTAAATGCATCAACAATAATATTAGGTACTCCTGGCATCAACCTGAATTGAAGGCCTGAATTGAAGGGGCAATAAGACATTTTGGGTCGCAGATTACACTTGGTCCAAGGTGCTATCGAATATTTAGGCTTACATGGATTATTCGAGCTTACAATTACATCATATCAGTTACAGCATGCACTTTCCTGAATTGCTAAATGCACCACTTTACAATTTTTGTACATCTTTCTCCCAAAAAACACCCTATCTGGAAACTTTCTAGAATGTGATGTCAACTAAAAGTTTAAGCATTCTGGAAAGTAAATTTGGGTAAGTATTAAAATTTTATCACTTCCAAAAACTAATTTCCATAAGCGTTAAAATTATCGAAACTTGCTTACTGGTAGTGAAATTGAAGTTACGGTGACTAGTATCAAGATGCAAATCAAACCCCATGTTGCCAACAATTATGCACCTACATTTTTTATTCTGGAAAATAAAAAATAACGAGAAATCTAATATAAATCATAAGAGTCAGTAAAGTTTTGTAAATAATTTTTTTTTTGTATTAAAGTTACAAAAACTGAATCGCATCGAAGCCTGATGGGACATCCAGTAAAGAGTAACACCAAAGAACAACTGTCTGTTATACTATTTCTAGTTACAAGGACGCATGACGAGACACTAAATGAACTAAAATGGAAATTCTAGAGATAGCGTCCAACCAAAAATGTTGATACTTGATGGTGCTAGGTTATGTCTCTCTTCTATTACAATTTCTAAAGAGTGGGGCATTTTTGGAAGACTTTTTGCTTACTCTCCGATTTATAGTGAAATTCTGATATTCCTTTGAGTTTTATTTCCTTGTTACAAAGCTTTTACAAAATAATTTGATAATCTTAGCTAGAGTTTAAAGATTCCTTCTTAAGCCTTAATGGAGAGCTTCCATGCCTTCTTGTCTCCCTTTCATGCTATATATTGTTCATTTTGTTTTTGTAACAATGAAAACATTATTTTGAACTTCTAGTTTCTTTAATTAAGCATTAATTTCATGAAAAGTAATCCACACAACATCGAATCATTAAGGAAACATCACAGCCACTAAATCATGATAGTTTAGTGCGCATCTATTTTTAGACCAATCACGAACCACCAAAAACCAAAAAGAACAACCGGCTCAATGAAAACACTCAACCGTACCCACATCATAAATCCTTTCCGGTTCCAGAAAATTCGCCGATAAAACCAACCGTGAAAAACAAGCAACAGCAAAAAAGGATGATTTAAAACAGTAAAACTCATCTCCATTAGATCACTTATTAGAGCGAACATTGCAGAACACTAAACTATCTACCATCCTACACTACACAACTTTCTTCAAGATTGTGCAGCAAGGCACACACATACACCCACACCCACACCTTTTCATATCTACATATATATGTCATAGTTTTAACTAAACAAGACAAGTATCAAGCCGCAGCAACGGCTGCTTTCCGGGCCCTCTTGGTTGGAGACCTAATGGACTTGGGCTGCTTGGGCTTCGCAGGCGTCGACACTTTCTTCGTCTTCTTCGGCCCTACCTTCTTCGCTGCCCTTTTAACCGCCTCGGTTTTCTTCGGAGCAGCGGCGGTTGCGGTTTTGCTTCGTTTTGGACGCGATTCCTTTTTCTCAGCGTTGGCCTTCGTCACTTTGGCGGTGTTCTCCTTCTTCGCGGCTTCGGTTAACTTGTACGAAGCCTTGATCTTCACGAGTTTCCCTCTCGCAGCTTGGTTCTTTAGTTG